>NC_079317.1:41835168-42135168 GCF_029931775.1 Euleptes europaea
CAATTATTTCTCAAAGTAACTGAACTTACCGGGAAGTACTCTTAGAACACAATTGGAGAACCCTTCCTTTGGGCCACCTCTTCTGGACGGTTGAAATGATCTCCGCCAAGGTTACATTTAATGGCATATTCAACATTATATTTATTCAAAACAGTCTCAGCTATCCCTCAAATCTTTTGAGATTACTTGTGATATATTGTTTCACTTATGAGTTGTAACTAATTTTTAAAATATTTTTCTTTTATTAATAAATTGAAAAGGGGAAAGCAATCAACAGAACAATGAATTCATAAAACATGGGACAGACTATATAAACCTTGAAATTATACATGCAGAAAGTTAGTTACATAAATGTCAATTAATAGTGATGAAATTGTTCTAGACTACAAATTGAAAAAGGTGCATTTATTATTTAGACATAGCTACTTGGGTTCTATGTATAAACAAACCTTTCAAAAGGGGCAAGTGTTCTCTTGATGACATGGTAATCCAGTATCTCATCCACCAACATATCCTTATCACACAGAGCTGTTATATGTTTCAAACATCCAACAGTGCTGAGATATTCATTACAATCACTTATTGCCGATTCTAAATCATTCACACTCATTGCAGATTTTATCTAATAGTAAAAAATAAAACATTAACTAGTTAATTTATTGAATGAACCAGCACATCCATTTCAAACTGATGGATATATAAGCTCCTGCTAGTTTTTGTATTTTACTCATGTTATACCTGGTCATATTTGGCTGACCTACAGGTCTTTACACAACGTTATTATCAGTATATCCTTGGGTGGAACACAACAACATTACTCAGCTTTTCTTCGAAACAAAAATGTTAATCAACAACAGCTTACCTTCATTATTGTCTGCAAAACATCCACATCAGCAACATCTTCCACTGTTGGTTTCACATTCTCCACGCCATAAACAAGGCAATTAAACAAGGTTTTAGAGAAGAAACTAGGAGATGGGCCTCCATGAACCAGAGAAACAGCGATCATTCTTCCAGCTTCATAGTACAAGCCATCTTTAAGAGCTGCAAGGACAAATGATGTAGCAAAAACTATTGTGTTGACCAACTACAAAAGTGACTAAAACATACAAGTAGCCCTGCTGAACCAGACCAAGCCATTAAGCCTAGCATACCTCCAGTCAGCTGCTTTTAAAAAGTCCACAAATAGGACATGAAGGTAACAGCTTTCTTGCTACCCTCCCCCAGCACAGGGGGTATTCAAAGGAACGTTGCCGCTCAACATAGAAGTTATAATTTCCCCACCATGGTCAGTTATAGATTGAGGACAGGGTCCATCTTCTCTCTTCCTAAAGCAGGTGTCTCCAACAGGTACCATGTGAACCACTGGGAGCTCATGAGCTGCCAGTAGCTTGCTCGCTGCTACAAAAGTAACTTATCCATCCACTAGAAGATTCAGTCAAAAATCATGAAAAAATCTGTTCTTGACTTTTTTAAAAAATATGTTATTTTCCTCTGTGCTGATTAGCTGATAGAAGCATTTCTGGTGCTCTTCCTAATCCATGTTCTATTCCTAGGAGAGACCAAACTTGGTGTCATGCTGGGGGAGGGGGAAAGGCTTGGGATATTTTCATTACTCAGCTCTTATTAAAGAAAAAGTTGGCAATCCTTTTGTCTTAAAGCCCTGTGAGTTGTGGCCACATCTTGGAGCAATGAATTACCAAAGAAGCTAGCCCCTTCAGGTTCCATTTTGTACTGGAGGACTTAGGGATGTGCAATTAAAAAACCCCAGGACAATTAGGATCTGAGTATACTGGAGCCAAAAAAATTTGGGATTCCTGAAAACTCCTGAATTTCCATACTGGTATGTTTTTTTTTTAAATGGGAATCTGAAAAAAATTGGCCCCATTACAGCCTTTGGAAAATCTTTCCGGGGCTTGGGGGGGTGGGCTGTTTTAAGGTAGATGAACCAAATTTTCAGCATAGCTGCTGGTGACTTTATGGGCCCCCAAAGAGGGTGCCCTTCATTGAAAACAATGGAGGAAAAATTGGGCCTCTAGGGTCAGAAGCAAAATGCCTTTGAACATCAGATAATAGGGACTAATCAGCAGGTTAAAGCCTTTTATGATAGCTTTTCAGCCCAGAGCCAAGTAGTGTAATAGACAGATTGGTGGACTCAGACCATGGGTGCTGGGGTTCAAATTCCTGCCCAGTCATGTAGCTTGCTAAGCAGTGTTAGTTAAGTCACTCCATTTCTCAGCCCAACTGATCTCTCAAGGATGCTGCGCAGATAAAATAGAATAACCTTATGTGCACAGTCCTGAATTCTTTGGAAGAAAAGTGGAATATAAATGGTAGAAGCAGTTTTCCCCCACGTACAATAAAAGCTTTCTTATCGGGCACTTGATCATCCAGAATGCTGTTAACTGGCACTGCCCAGAAGGCAAGCACCTCCCCTTCAGCCACCATACTTCAGGCATGCACTTGCTAGTTTGATGCCTGTGGCTGTTGTTAGGCTTCTATGACCCACAGCAGAGAAAATCCCTTGCCATGGAGAGACAAGGCCTATTGTCAGCTCTGCTCCCACTGTAAGCATCCCACAAACAGACCTCCAGGCAGTTCCTCTGAGAAGGCTGATTTATTAGGTTAAATACAGTGAATACAGAAATTGGCTTGAAAGCGATTCGAGGGCTCTATTGAAGGGAAAGGTCTACAGATACAAGATATATAACAGTGATGGCAGACCTTTTAGATACCGAGTGCCCAAACTGCAACCCAAAACTGGGAGACACTTTCCCAGTTTCCTTTCTCAGGCCGGCGCCTGACACTCTGCCCCCACCCTCAAGAGCTCCCTCCCCGCACGTCGGAAGGGGCGGGTCTGTCTGGATATGCGGCATGGAATTGTTGGGTGAGTCAGAGGGCGGATACATGGCTCTGAGCCACCCATTCGTCGTAGGCCGGACCAAAGTGTTTCCAACGAACTAGGTATTGCAACCCCACCCCACCCCGGTGAATGCGGGAGTCGAGAATTTTGGATATCTCAAAGTGCTCTTCCCCCCCCCCCCCCACTTCTTTGGTTGACACCAAACTGGGAATAACTTGCAGAGAGAAGAGCTTACATTGAGCTGTACCTTGGATTGTGGTTACTGCCATTTGGAGTAATCAAAAGGCAGGCTGCCTGGACAAAGACTCCAAGATAATGGAAGGCTTTTAGAATGCTGTACATTTTTAGCTTCAAGAGCATGCTTTAGAAGAATAACAACTATGGCATGTATACTGTTGATTGCTTGTTTGTACCTTTGCTCTGTATTCCTTACTCAATCCATTTTTTGTGTGCTGAGTATGCATGTGGTTTTTCCCTCCCCCCTTTGAATAGATTCTTTACTATTTTAGATGCTAGTAGTTATTCTCTGTACCGTTTAGACCTCCACCATTAAAATATGGTATTGAAAATGGGCGCTGGGGAAGGGAGGCTGTTGGTTGCTGGATCCCGATTTCCCAGGAGTGCACAAGTGTGGCAAGCTGTCCCCCGGTAAGCAGTTGTTGGGTAGCTGGAAACTAGTGGGCCCTAGGTGGAGCCTTTCATCAGCAGCATTGAAAGGATGCTGGGAGTACTGGCCCTCTCAGCAGGTAACTGAAAAACTGACCAGTTGATAGTGTACTGAAGGAGAAGTGTGAGATAACCCCCCAAATCAATTGTGACAGGAGAGCAGTGTGTCACTGGGCAGAGCTGGGATGGCTGCTGGTGCCTAGATGCCTCAGAGAATCACAATGGATTGGGGCTCACAGGTCAGCAGGGCCATTCCACCACATATCATTAAAACGTAGCAGATTAAAAACAAATAAATACCTCCCTGTCTCACTCTAAAAGATGTTTGCTGTTTATACTCCATGAAATGCCCTGCCTGGCAAACAAGAAAGCAGTGCCTCCTGAAGATCTCTAACAAAACCTGTATTATACTATTATTTTTATTTCAAGTATATAGTTAAAATTTTAAAGATTGGGTTACCTTGAGAATCAAAAGATAAGTTCTTCGAAGAACCGCCTTCAAAGAGTGACGAGTTCTGAAGGTGGAGCATCAGTGACTGGAAAAAATCTTCCTTTGATGAATGGCAGATATTCACCTCAACTTTACCTTCGCAGTTTATGTAATTTACTTCGATAGTATTGGCAGGATTGAAGTTTCGCTTTCGAAAACTCTTTAAGGTGCTATCCCAGATATTTTGCTTACTAATATTTAATGTGATTGGTTTGGTACTAATCTGTGGTCTTAATTCCCTTAGAAGAGTGCAGGCTTCGTTTTTTTGCATTCCAAGTTGCCTAAAACAATATAAATTTAGTTCTTTGATTAGCGCAGCCACTACTTTGACACATGAAGCAAGTGTTCCAAATCCGAATACTCATTTCCGTATCCCCTGTGGATATATGAACATTTAAATAAATCTGTGTTCAGGATGTACCCATCAGCTCAGTGAAATTTTACATCTCTTGTTAAGCCAAATAAACTTGCAGTTTATGTATTAAGTATGTATTATGTATAGTAACTCAACAATCACAGTTATCCCACCACCCAAAAAAAATGCTGATGGAAACCGTAAGTCTATGGTTTGTCAAAAGTATTTAGTCCCACGAGATATTAGAAATCAAGAAAATATGTGCCACCATAAAAACTATGACTGGGGATCCATAGAATAAAGGAATTAAGTTGTGAACCCAATGGCGCTCCTTTCCCCTCTTGCAGAATGAAACACTGCTTTAGAACTATGGTAAATATGCTCAAGAGCAGTCTGTGATAAAATACGTGGCCAAGTGTTCAAAGAGAAAAAATATATACTGAGCTAATGCAAGCTCAAGCAGCTTTTTAGGTCCCTACCATTTCCACCATTAAACCCAATTACTCATAAAAAATTATAATGCTTCACTGTCTGCTTGATAGTTACTTACATTTTTCTTATTGACAGATTCCTCACTGAAGGACTGACCAAAGAAGTTGGGGACATCAATATGTTAGAAGAGGGAAGATCCAGTGGAGAACAATGAGTCAAACCACTGTGGCACATCTTCTTTGGAGACCTGAATGGAAGGAAAGTTAAGACATTTCTACATATGAACTTCATAATTTAAAACTGAAGACAACACTAGGGATTGTCTTTCAACAACAAAAAAGGTAACTGCAAACATACATGTACAAACTGTAATACATCGGTCCCAAAAGCACAGGGCTGGATCCCAATACTTCTTTCTCCTACAGCCAGAGTGACTTCTCCTCAAGCTGAAACCAGTTAAGTCCCAAGGTCCAGACAGTGTATACTCATTGATTCTTAAGGATTTTCAGTGTGGAACTGTTGATCTACTAACTAGCATTATGTACTAGTTGCCCCCCAGCAAAACTGGCTCTCAACAGCACAAGACAGGCTAATGGAGAAGGAGGCTCCAAAGGATGACATCAGCTGTCAAAAGTCCAGCATTACCCAGAGGCATTATGCTGGCTGGCGTCTGATGGGCATACACCCAAAGATGCAGGGGTATAATGACTGAGGTGGAGGAGCTTACCCTATGGGACAGCATTCTAGGTAATTAAGTGCCAGATAACAAGCTTCTAAAAATGTGAACTTATGTTAAGATTAATGGATTTTGGTTACACATCACATGCCAATATATTTTGCTTTCTTATGCTAATATATTAATAGGCCACAATCCAAAGACAATTTTCTACACTAAGCAAAGATAAGCTCTGTTTTTCTTTTACAGTGTACTTCTTGCTGCTTCTGATGTTCCCAAGTGTGGGAGCAGCTTGCTAGGCATGTAGAGATGCTTTACACAGTAACAGGTAGAAATGCAGCCATTAGAGTTATATTTATTAAAAGATTTCTCTCATCTCTCCTTTATTCAAGGTGGCAAATAACCAATTTTTTTAAAAAAAATCCAACCTCCACAATTGCAGCAAACACAAGAACACACACAGACACAATTTTAAAAATCCAGGCACAATTTTGAAAGACAGCCCAGCTAACAGCAAAAAAAAATCTTAATGCTTTTTCAAAGAGTTTCTCAGGCATCATCTTGAAAATTCTTTTGGAAAGAAAGGTGGATGCAAGCTTTCCAAATCTCCCAAATCTTTCCAATTCCATTCCAAAGAATCGGAACCACAGCTGAAAGTAGACTCTAGATCTAGTTGAGAAGGTTCACATTTAGTAATCAGGCTTAACTGGATGTAGTCAATGGATGATCCCCAAACAAGTTTCAAACAATTGTATTTCTAGAAAGCCAACTACCGTTTGCCTGTATGTTTTCTGGCAGTTACAAGATAAGAAAAATTACATGCCTGACTAGGAAGCCAAGATGGGACCCAGGAGACTGTCTTGGGTATTTGGGCGATGGATCTTCAAGCAAGTTGTCCCCAATGTCTGTTTTTTCTGACACAGTCAAGGAACGTTTTCGCCACTTCTGGCAGTTACCTGCACAATGAAATGAAAGCCTCATGTTATTTTTCCTGCCATCTTCTTAAATGTTTAAATTAACCCAAGTATAGGGGGACAATATAATATTTCATACCCTCTGATGCAGCAAGGATGCTTCTACATTCCATGCATTCCCAGTTTTGCTCCCATGTTAATGAAGAACATGCCAAATGGGTTCCGCTAGAACCACAACACTGACAGCGTTTTATTTCCCATTTGCTGAAAGAAAATAAATTGAAATTAAGAGTTAACCAAAGCAAAATAAACTCAGTAACTCTCTAACCGTACAAAGCTGATTAGACATTAGTCCATTGTAGTTTACATTCTCTTTTTGCAAATGTGAGGGTTTTTTCCCCCACACAGAGTATTTGCAAGGAAAACTCACAAAAAGTAAACATAAATTGAAGTCCATTAACGGGAGCTTGCCCTGACCTGGACAGTCTAGGCTAGCCCAGTTTTGCCAGATCTCAGAAGTTAAGCAGGGTCAGGCCTGGTTGGTATCTGGATGGGAAATGACCAAGAAAGTCTACTGTTGCTACGCAGAGGCAGGCAATGGCAAACCACCTCTGATAATCTCTTGCCTTGAAAGCTCAACAGGTTACCATAAGTCAGCTGAGACTTGATGGCAGAAAAAATAAGATCGAAGAAAAGGGGAGCTTGCCAATTTCTAGTTGCCACGTACAGTTTTATATAGTAAAATGGAAGTACAAAATGATGGGGGAGGGGTCCTCAGCAAGATTTGGGTCCAGACATGGTGGCGGGATGCATTACTGCTGTCCCCTCTCCTAACGGTCAGAGCAATGGCAGTTAGTAGCTAAATGGAGGAATGGTCTCAGCTGAAACTGAATCCAGGCATCATAAAAGGGTGCCTAGCTGCTGCCTGTCCTTCATTTTGTGACAAATAGAAAACAGTGGTCCACTATGCTACTGAAGCTCTGACTTAGTATACAACTGAGTTGTCTGGTCATCACTGTTGAACTGTGGACGCCATACAATACAAGGGCACATTTGAAAAACTAAAAGGTAAAGGTAGTCCCTTGTGCAAGCACTGGGTCATTACTGATCCCCAGGGTGACGTCACTTCACAATGTTTACCAGCAGACTATGTTTATGGGGTGGGGGTTGCCATTGCCTTCCTCAGCCATGTACACTTTACCCCCAGCAAGCTGGGCGCATCCAAAAACTACAAGTATATTAAACACTCTTATGTTCAAGAACTGCATATATTAATACCTGTCAGGCTCATTGTAGTCTCTTCCATTTTTACACATGCATATTCTGATATCACAGTGCTGGTAACACTGAAGAAGGTCCTGGTATGCATTCTCTTCCAGTTCCCAGGAGGCATCTCTAGAAAAGTTCAAACTGTTCAGAATGTTTTATGTCTCCAATCTGCCCATTCTTGCTTAAATAATCTGAGCAAATAGTACCATACAAATAGAAAGATCAGCTCTTGACAGTTTGCAATTCAGACCTCCTAGCTAATGCCTGGAATGGGCAGGTGCATTCGTAACCATGGCTAACACAAACCACCATTTGTAAATCCGGTGCCCATCTTGTGAATATCCACTTGCTCTACTCCAGAGGAGGATTCATTTCCCCTTTCTCCTGTTGACCATGGTTTTATATTACATCTGTGCGAACCATACATAGTTATTGCTATCCTTACCTGCCTGTTCTTACTGTTTAATTAATTATCTATAAAGAGAAAATGTTAGCCTTAAGTTTAAGAAGACTTAATCAGATCTATTTTCCTCAGTTTTAGAATGCATTTACATTTTGTGTTTATTTTGATGGGTGGAATCAACCCTGATTCACCATACTGGGCTCTGCATCTTCATCTCTCATCAACTGAGCTTCC
This sequence comes from Euleptes europaea, assembly GCF_029931775.1. Taxonomy (NCBI): domain Eukaryota; kingdom Metazoa; phylum Chordata; class Lepidosauria; order Squamata; family Sphaerodactylidae; genus Euleptes; species Euleptes europaea. The sequence continues at coordinate 41,843,471 of NC_079317.1, forward strand.
ATAAATATTTGTGCAGCACTTAAAATTTCACCTTGCCTTAATATTATATAAGATTTATATAAAGAAAAGCCAGTGGGTAAAAACTTAACAGTGCATTCATTTCAGATAATACTGTAGACATTTCAGAATGTTACTATTTTGAGAAGTACTTACTTTTCTGGAATATGGATACCCATTCTCAACATTTCATTCTGAAATTTCTCTTTATTGTTGCATACTGGGCACCTAAAGAAAAACACTCCTGCACTCAGAGCTTGACGCTGGATTAAAACAGAAACAACGATTAATATAGTAGTTATTTACTACAGAGAACGAAGAGTTACTGCACACTTTTGAAGATAGCTATAGCAGCTATATTGGTAATGATTTCTTCAATTATCAAGCTGCCAAAACTCGACAAGGACTGCTATATCCCTTCACCTATACACCTGAACACTACATCTGGACTTGTAAGACTTTCTAGGCAAGTAACTTCCCAATCAGCATCAGTTCACATTGTCAGTACTCATGGCCAATTAAGAAACACTGCTGTGCATAGACCACTGGTGAAAACACAGAGTTGTCTACAGTATTATTGATGGCACTGGATCATGAAGTTTTAGTTTGCTTCAATGGTAAATATTATAGAATCGATTGCCAAGTTTTTATTCTACTCCATTGTTTTACAGCATGTTTCCCTTTAGTATAAAAAGGGAATACTGCTATTATTGTAGTCCAAGCCAGATATAAAATCTGCAAACCACAAAGTGACTTACCTGCAAACAGTCTCTATGAAACCAGGCATTTTTACAGCATGGAGTTGTCAAAATGGTGTATGATGATGAATGTTCAACCAATTCCAAACATATTGTACACTGAGAACACGCTTTAGAGTCTGAGGGACATTTTTGAATGGGTCGATGTATCCAACAATATGACCTTAAATACAGAGCCAGAGTTCCATCTAGTCACATAATCTTTATAGCTATCACCATGCTAGAGTATGTAATTCATGTTAAAGAGCAACACTTTGTATAATTAGATTAATATTTGATGTAGACAAGATATTTTTCAGGAAGACTTCAAATCTACTGGTTATTGCATCTCAGGGTTTACTAACAAGGAGTTTTCTGGCATCCTAAAGACCAAGAAAATATTTTAGCATAAGTTTTCATGGGCCAGGGTCCATTTTGTTCAATGTCTAAAGCAATCTCTCTAGAGGGGTAGTAGCACAAGTGCAGAATACAAAAAATAAAATAAAAAATACAACATTTGGTTTAAGCATAGCCAGAAGGGTAAGAAATGCAACAGATAATGGCTGGTCTGTCATACAACCAAACAAATTTGCTGAAACTGACTAATCGTTGCCCTTCTGAAATGTACAGCTCTCCTAAGCTTCAATAATAAAATATGGATAGAATGTAACCTAGCCCTGACCTGGATAGCCCCAGGCTAGCCTGATCTCGTCAGATCTTAGAAGCTAAGCAGGGTCTGCCCTGGTTAGTATTTGGATGGGCAACCTCCAAGAAACACCAGAGTTGTGATGCAGAGGCAGGCAATGGCAAACTACCTCCAAATGTTTGTTGTCTTGAAAACCCTACAGGATCACCATAAGTCAGATGTGACTTGATGGCTCCAAAAAGAAAAGAAAAAGGAAAAAGAGAAAATTAACCTTAAAAGGTGGTACTTCATAGCCAGAAAACATCAACATGTGCAGTCAGATCCACAGCTTCTCTGTGAATTAATACTCTAATTCAGCCAATACAGAAGGTTAAAAAAAAAAAAAAAAAGACTTACGGAAAATTTTCCCTGAATTGGAAAATGCACTTTCTTTCTATTCCACAAGGGAAATGGTAGCTCCGTTTGCATTTGGATGCCACACAACCAATTGAAGCACCTTTTTTCTTGCAGATATTACACTTCTAAAAAGATAAGGGAGGGTGGGTTAGAAATTTGAAAAAAATATAAATGTTCATTCAAAATGCATTAGTTCCATGTAAATTACAAAACATCTCGACCCATTTCTGTTTTAAAAGAATGATAAATTTTTACGAAGACTGTTGCCCCAGAATTATAAACCCACATCCCTATTCAGAAGAACATTGCCTACAATGCTGTGGCAACATCACATCTTTATTGAGTAGGTGTGTGACAACATTTACCTTTTCTCATACTGCATTGGCATAACTACTGCTATGTACCTCAGACAGAGCATATTTTAAGCTGATCCAAACACCCCCAAGTTATATCCTTACCAGTCTTGCAGCTCGATTTATTTCCTTTTGGATGTCTTCAATTAAAAATCCATAGAAACCTTCTTCTTCTTCACCCTTCTGCCAAATCCCACTTGACATTAACTGTGACAAAAAGGAACAAATTACTGACATTGACACAGAGTGTACATTTCGAACATTATTATATAGAAACATATCATTGTGAGCTAATGGAGCATGCATATTACTCCCATTCTGCCATCATGCCACTGGCTGCCCATCAGTTACTGGGCTCAATGTAAAGCATTGGCTATCACATACAAAGCCTTTATGGCCTTGGACCCTCATATCTGCAAGACCACCTCTCCTCCTATGCTCGGCCACGACAGATTTTTCAAATCTAAGCAGGCCTTCTGCTGGTGCCAACCTGCAAATGGGCAAAATCAACAACTGCCTGTACATACATCTTCTCCATTGTGGCCCCCACCTTGTGGAATGGTCTGCCTGACAAGGTCAGGAAGGCTCTCACTCTCCTCAGTTTCTACAAACTATGCAAAACTGAATTATTCAAGAGGGATTTTCTAAGCAGGCAATAGGGTAGAACTGTACAAAATGATTCACAAAGTTACTTAGACAAATTATTAGGGACTGTCGTCTATACTACTGTGTAGGTTGCTGTAAGTTAGATCCTGATATGTAATTTTGCATCATTTAATGTGTCAAGTTAGTAATTATGTTTTGCTTCAGTTCTGTTTTTCAGATTTCCAGTTAGTTCTACGGCCCAAATCCTATTTCATTGTTTACTGAACAACCTATCCTGTTGATTGTATTGACTCACTCCATGTAATCTACCTTGGGTCCCAGTGAGAAAAGTAGACTATAAATAAATAAATTATCATCAAATCATTGCAAAGGCTGGCCTGCACTGACACCTAGTTGCCTCTTGTTGGTGCACTTTTGGTTCATGTCACATATGACTCTGTACCAAGTACAATGTGTGCGTACTTTAAATAAAGTATTCAATCATTGCAAAGGCTGGCCTGCAGCAACACCTAGCGGCCTCTTGGTGCGCTTTTGGTTTATGTCACATATGACTCTTTACCAAGTGCAATGTGTGCATACTTTTAAAGCATTTGAGATCAGACAACAAGCATAATCAAAGGGAGCCAACAAAGGAATACACAACTACTTGAAGTAGTGAAAAGTACTACTCTACCAGCATATAATCTAAAGGTTTCTATTGAGCTTTTCAGTTATTAGCTTTTCTGATCATTATTAGGATTTCTGATGACCACCTAGAATTTGGCAGGTTCAACAGGAACTACTTACTAGACAGTAATAATGAACAGAGAGATTGAATTCTTCATAAGTCCTTTTTTCCCCATATTTTTCAGGACAGTCATCAGTCCGTTGACAGAAGTCACAAGCTAAAACAGAAAAAAAACCCTCATTTAAAGCTATTTATAATTACTATGAAATATCACTTAAAAGACTTTCAGTAGCTGCAAATAAGCTATACCATTCTAATACAGTGCAACAAACTGCACACAATATTTTCAGCATGGATTTAATGCACTAGTGATATAATTCAGCTACAGCTATTTGTATAATCACAGAAAGTGTTGCAATTCAAAGATGATAGGGCACAGCTTCTGTCTTGTAGTGCAAAAGGAGAGATTGGACACACTATCCATGGGGACAGTAAAGTAGACCTTAAGCACTACCACTTAAGAGTTGTACTTCAAGGTTGTTCTGAGTAGAGATTCCCAACGTGGTGCCTATGGGCACCATGACGCCCACCAGCACCTTTTACAGTGCCAAAGCGTTTTTAGAAAGTAGATAGGGCCACATGGGGATTTTGTCCAATAAGGCTTCAGACTTATTGTGCAGAAAATGTTTTGGCAGCAGCTGCCAAAAGTAAGCTGTGGCTTTTGTGGCTGGCTCTACCTTCTATGGCAGCCGTTCTGTATCAGCCTTTTTGTGGCTGTGTCCACCACACTGTGTCAGAATCCAAAGGTGCCCACAGGCTCAAAAAGACTGGGGATCCCTGCATTGCAACAACAGAAACAAACCTGAAACAAAGGGGGTTACCGCATTATGTATTCCCAGCAATGTATTAAGAGTTTGAAAATGTTATAAAAAACATCACTTTAAAAGGGTTTTTGGATGCTATGGCTAAAAAATAGTTGGAAGACGTCTTCACAGCTAAAGGGGCCAAACAAAGTGCGAACAGTATTTTTTATAACATTTTCAAACTCTTAATACATCGCTGGGAATACATAATGCAGTAACCCCCAAAGTATTCTAAAACTCTGAAGCTTAGACTCGAGATTTCAGTTAGTGTTGTTCCAGTTTTTATAAACAAAACAATATTTCAGGGATAAATCAATCTATGGCAAGATGAGGAAGGAATATAGAGCACTGGTTGTTACAAATGCCACAGTCTCTTATTCTCCTGTTGCAATACCAGAATGTCAGGCATACTTGCACAAAAATGCTTTAGTGAAAAATACTGTAAATGAATATTCTTATACCTTATAGTGTTAGTACTTTGCACTTGTGACTTTGAGGAAAGGGCTATCATTGAGGAATTGGGGTATCAGCTGGACACCTGACAACATGCTCAGTATAATTTGTGCTCAACCAAGACAAGTAAGGAGAACAATAACATAATATACCAGGATGGATCACACCCTTTATATTATTACAGTTGTTTTAAAAATATGTCACTTAAATAATCACAATTTAAAATGAAACAAAGTGGGTTTACTTAAATGCATTCTTGCTTAGGAAAATAGCTAACATTAATTTGCAAGGGACATCATAGCCCTAGATGGCCACCACCAAGCAATGATTTAAAGACATTTTCCTTTAAGAAGTCTTATAAAGATGCTTTTCATATTCAAATAGGGCAGTTTAGCACATCTATAGCACTTAAGATACATGTTTAAAGACTACTTACGCAGGTTTTCATGATAGCCAATAATTTTCTCACTCATCTTAGTTTTCTCCTTCAAACTATTCTATACAGGGAAAATATAAATTAATTGTATTACACTAATGATTTGAGCCAAACATATTACTTAATATTCTTACAAACTAAAAACCCAAAGAAGGAAAATAGAGAATTACTATATTAACTGTTCACAGGCACGTCCTTCACATGCCAAATTAATAACAATGAATCCCCCCCATCCTAGAAGTTCATAAAAAGCAAATACATTATATTTTTGATGGTATAAAATTATCCAGAAGAAGCTCTTAATATCTTTGTTGTTAGCTATTTGGTCTCTGTGATTTGAAGGAGACTCTAGCCTTCTTTTTTCTTCCAGATAAATGAGGAGAACAAGAGGAGAAAAAAAAAAGAAGGAAGGAGGGGAAGGGGAAGGGAATGAGAGGGAAGTTGCTGCTGCTGCAGTTTGTCAGCTGGGCAAGCAGCCAGGCTTTGGGGCAATGAGTTCACAAACACTGTTGCTCTGAGGAAAACAGGTCATAAAGGCTGTTGCTCTGAGGCAATATAGCTGTCATCAGAACAATCCAGAAACGCATCAGAGATGCCACTTGTTTATACAAAGAATTCCTTCACATTTCCAGGATGTTATAGCGAATATTAGAGATACTTAACTTGATTATATCGTTATTAGGCAATTTGTACATAGTTTTTCTATGGCAACCTTGGATAGACACTAGGATTTTCTCTCATTGTTAGTTTGAAAACCACTGAAAACAACAGGTACTGGTAACCTATCTATTCTCAGTGTAAAACTAGATTAATGATTTAGAGCAGGGGTGGAGAACCTTTTTTCCGCCAAGGGCCATTTGGATATTTATAACATCATTCGGGGGCCATACAAAATTATCAACTTAAAAATTAGCTGACCAAGCCCAAAGCAGGCAGCTGCCCCTGATGACACCCCCCCAGTGTGGGCCCGAGTGGGAAAGGGTTAATACAGTTTATTGGGCGGTCCTAGCATCTCCAAAGCTAACAACTCTTCTGCAAGGGGGGGGGAAGGCTCCTTTTCTCAGCAAAACCTTGAATAGAGGCTGTTCCTGTTCGCGGGAGGGGACGGATCGCCAGTCTTAGATCCTTCTGAGCTAGAGATTTGCCAGGACCCACGAAGGGCCAGACCAAATGATTTCGAGGGCCTTAAACGGCCCCCGGGCCTGACGTTCCCCACCCCTGATTTAGAGTTTGCAAAGGATAAATATCAGTTTATCAGATAGTCACTTATTAACCTTTTATGCATAAATAGCCAGAGAGAAGCACAAAAAACTTACAGATCTCACAGTAGTTTTGCTTATATGAGCATACAAGTAAGAACTCCAGCGTGAACCACTTTGTTTGAGGTCACTCATCAGTGTTTCTCCATCTAAGTGACTAAGAGATTAGGAAAGCAGAAAGGTAGGTCTAAGAAACAAAATCCACTGTGCTTTGTAGGGAGTTGCATCATAAAATTAAATTATCTTATACCATCTCACCAATGCTATCCAGTTCAAAACTGATTTGGGGGAAATGATTAGTTGAAATACTAAGTGACAATCCCCACAGAACATAATCCAAGCAGAGCTGCCATTTAAATTTTGTATTAATTCATCTTGCCTCAGGCTACTCTGCTGTATTTGCTTTGCATTCAGATAAAATATTCCTATGCTTTTTATCTGGTTCTCAACTTTCCCCCTTATTTTTTCTCTCTCCCCCCTCTCACTTCTATCCTATTCATGACCATTTCCAAAGTTGTGTTACCCTTCTTCCAAACATCGAAGTCTCTCATTCCCTCATGGCTGTGATACACTTAAAGAACACCCATACCATGTTGTCCCCTCACACATTTTTCAATTCTTGCCGAACAATGTCTTCAGCAAACCTTTCTTTAAATATTTTAAATCACAGACAGTGATATATACAGTTGACTACGATTCTGATTTCCCCTTGTGGCTTCTCTCATGCCTCCAGTTTCACTCAGGAATAACATCCATTCTTTGAATAATTCTGTGAGACAGTTTGTGTATTTTGACACTTAGAAACTCCGATCACATTACTTATGAAAAAGAACCGTGACAGACTCTAGCATAGTATTCAGCCGTCTCATTTGTCACAACAATTCAGTGAGCTCCAGCACTATGCTGTTTTGGAAACGCATTAAACCTTTGTTCCGTAGGTCACTGATAGGCCTCCTGTGTTTGATAGGTCATAACCATACTGGGGAAGTGGCTATATTTCATTGTACTATTTTATATAGCATCACTGCTATGCTTTCCAGTTTTCCCTTTTTAAAAGACTCTGTGTTCATACATATTTTTCCCTGCTTGTAGTTAGCTAATGCTATTTAGTGGTAACAAGACCACATGAAGGATTTCTGGAGGATATGAGCCCCAACTCTAGTGTCAGGCACTGAGACCTACAGCTTATACTTACATTTCCCTTCTCACAGCATCACACAATGCAACTATATGCACCTAGTGCCATGATCTCATGCCAGCTTACATTCTATACAGCCTTGTCAGGTTACTCGGGGTTGGTCAATGTAGTTAGGCCTTAGGAGCTTGCTTCCCAAGTAAAAGAACAACTCGTTTATCTGCAGATCCACCCAAGCTGTATTCTTTAATATTGAACACCAACTTGATAACAATAGAAAAATGCAGAACTGGGTACAGGGCAAGCGTCTTTGCTCTTATTTTATATTAACTCAAACTTCAGAGGCCCTTTCTGCCAGACTTCCCATGGGGAGAGGAATCCCCTCTCCCTCACAATCCAGTGTAGCAGCTCCCTTCATGGACTGCTTTGGGACTGGCTGTTGTCAAGCTGCTGGGGCTTAGCTCTCTCCACAACTATTCAGCACACCCTGGTCTACAGCTCTCAAATGCCTTCCACCTCCTGAGGAAATTCTCTGCAGCAGGTATTTTTTAAAAGTTTTTTTATTTTCTAAACAGATATTACAAAACAAACGTATAAACATACACACCAAATTCTTACATTATAGTGGAACTTTATAACTTCTATTATACCTTCTTTTACTATTATAATCGCACATTCGATAGCATATTTCTTACTTAAAATAATAGAACGTTAAAAATTTATCAGTTAACAACTATATACTCAAGAAATACTTTAAATTTTTCATAAAATTCAGAGGTTGATCTATTATTCACTAAAGATGTTAACTTAGCCATAGCTGCATACTCTGCTACTTTATTTGCCCATTCAGTTACATCTGGATAGTCTTCTGCTTTCTACTTTCTTGCCACTCTGCAGGAAGTAAGTAGATTTCAGCTCTGTCCCTGTTTTCTGAAGTCCTTCAGAGCTCTTCCTCTGTTCCCCCTGGCTGAATAAGCTAGTTGTACTTATACTTTGAAGGGAGATTGAAAAATCTAACTTGTGATTGGCTCCTATCAAAGTTTACTAAAGCAATAGCACTGCTACATTCTCCCCGCTGTCTGATTGGTTCTTCTCTAACCAGGCTAAGTGACCAATACGATGGCTCTATTTTCCCTCTTTCTCTAATTGGTTAGCTTTACAAAACCTGAATTTGCATGACTGTTCGGCTTTGTAATACATATATAGACCTTAAATTCATTCCAATACATATACTTTTCTTTTTACAATTATATATACAAATACATACATGGTTTTAAAAAAATTCTTCACAAGTCTTAATATACCAATAGACTTTTAACTAAAGATGATGCTTGCCTTAAGCTACTTAGTGACAGAGGCAATGTTAAAACCAGGGACTTCTCAGTTCATTGCCACCTTCTTAGCTACTACATCAGCTCTCAGGAGAAGAAAAATGTGCAGTTACTAAGTGTGCCTGTTACATTATCCTGGTTCTAAAGGCCTCTTGATATGCAAGAAATACAGTAATATTACTTTTCTTCACTCACTGATTTCAAGAATATAGCTTAAATAGTCTTTACCGGTCTTAGTGCTTTTATTGACACAGATATTTTCCCAATAATGTCCATTGGTATTTAAGATGCACAAATTCCAAGCATTTCAACAAAATCATCTGTACGGGTAGTTATTTCCTGCACAAATACCCAAGGGTTATGTCATTTTAATAAGTCTGGAAACAGCACCTACAAATAGAGGAAAAATAGGTGGTTACAGCTGTAATTTGCTCTCATCTCAATCCTTTCTGCAATTGAAAAAAAAAATACTGAATTGAATCAACAGATTTTTGGTCTTTTGCTCAATGCTGTACAGCAGGGGTGTCCAATCTTTTGGCTTCCCTGGGCCACATTGGAAAAAGAAGAATTGTCTTGGGCTACACATAAAATACTTAAAACATTATGAATCAGTGTTAGTGTAAGATTACAATTTTGTGTTGGGCCGCATTCATAGCCTTCCTGGGCTGCATGTGACCCGGGGGCTGCAGTTTGGACAAGCCTGCTGTACAGCATCAAGTATTTTTATTGGCAAATTAGGCTTCCTAAATCCGGCAACTAGATAAGCAAAATTATATGTACATATAGTGCTCAAATGACTTTAGTAGGATTTCACTTTGCAGCGATGAACTGTTTGTGTCATTCCCAAAGTGATAAAGAAACTACAGCCAAAATGTATCTCTATTAAGGAACAAATATCAGGTGAGCCAGTATATAGTGGTTAGTGCTAAACTAAAGGGATCCGGGTTTGAATCCCAGCTCAAGTCAGGTAATTTATTGAGTGACCTAGGACCAAACACTCTCTCAGCTTAATTTACCTTCAAAGGCTTGTTGTGAGGAAAAAGATACATAATTATGAGCTCCCTTGAGGAAGGGCAGCATATAAATATAAGGAATGAATTAAAATTAATGATACAAGCAAAATGATTTGTGAAGAATTGGCTAGATTTTTTTGCTAGAATTTTAAATAACTGGAATCAGAACAAGATCTTTTTGAAGCTGTTTGTGTTTACAATTCAGAGAAATAGTATGACATCTTTCTTAACTTGGTGCCTCATTATAAAGCTAGCTGCATTTCTGTTTTTATTGTACTGGCTTTCCTGTAGGTGTTGAAATCCTGTTGGAGGAAAAGATAGGACACAAACATTTCAAAGCAAATAAGCAAAATAAACCCTGAAGTTCACAGTAGCTATTGAAAATAGTCATGAAAAGAATGCTGTAAGTTTAATTTTTTTAGATCTTGGATAGTTAGCAAAGTCTTATTTCAAAGTTAAGCCGACACTGCCATACATGAAAAAGTCATATTTAAAGAAGATCTACCTAACACACAAAACAAGGGAAAGAATTTCAGAAGCATGTTTTCCATTCTAGTACTAGGCAACAAAAACTCTGTATTTCAGGGGCTTTCACAGATGCTATTTCAATTCAATGGTATATGCCCTGAATTTAAATGTGAAAGGGACTTAGGTTCACATTGTGGTTTGTGACAGTCTAATGCTACCACTTGAAAGGAAACCACTGGGCTGTTTGTTTAGCAAATCATATTCGGTTTTCAGCAGAAATGCTCACTGAGGTGAACAGCAGCACCTAGTGACAACAATCAGTCCAAGTGCACAGCGCCTTGCAAGTCTGAAAAGACTTCAAATTCCTGAACGCAGGAAGCATCTTAAATGTTTTGCAGCCAAATCCTAAACATATTTACTCAGAATTAAATCCCACTGAGTTTAGGATTCACAGCCTTGGCATAAATACACATTTCTTTAACCACTGGAATTTGGGATCGAAAACAATCATTTTGACCCTTGCTAGAAAGAGAGTCGCAGCTTAACACAAAAATTACGAGATGGTTTACAGTAACTGGAGAGTCTCACTCAGGGAACACCAGAGGCTATGAAATACATACACTCAGCCCCTTTCCTATAAAAGAGAATGGATGCTCAAGTAGGAAAACATTTGCCACAGAGCCTCACAGGGAACCGCAACTTGTCCGACAGCAAAGAAAACTCGCGCACGTCGGCCCCAAGGAGAGTGCCTAAAGAGTTTGAATGGGGCTACTGCCTGCAATTTGCGTAAGGCAACTAACAACGCGGGACAGCCCAGAAGTTATTTCACATCACATACCCAAGGTGAAAAACTGACCCTTCCTTAAGTAGGGTTCTTTACCCCCCTCTGTTCGGGTTCCTAACAGTTTTAAGAACCGGTTGCTGTGCAGAGGAAGGCACGGGCAAACCACCTGTTAATCTCTTGCCATGAAAACCCCAAAAGGGGTCGCCATAAGTCGGCTGCGACTTGAAGGCACTTCACACACACACACAAGATATAATAGTTCAGTTGGGGAAGCTTTGTCCATCGCACTCATAGTAACGGGGGGTGGATCTTTAAATCTGCTGAATTTAACACTGAAGACATGCACCTAGTAATTTTTTTTAATTTTTTATCGAATCAAAGATTGGTATATAGGATGTATTGTCAAATGAGATGTATAGCAATTACTGAAAAATAATAAATATATATATTTAAGTCTGCTGAATTCGTTTGCACGCCACCTATCTGCCCAAGTCAAAGGCACTGTCGCCTCGCCTCAACAAAACGCAAGCAAAAAGCGGAAATCTCCTTTCCTCGGACCTTTCAAGCAAGAACCAAGAAAGGGGCAACTACACTACACCGGGTGGGGAGGGGGGAGAGAGAAGACGGCGACGGACAGAAGAACTCTTCGAAAGCAGGGGCCGTCGCAGCGTCTCCCCCTTCGGCCCCATCCTATGCTTATTTACTCGGAAACGAGACCAACTATAGTATAGTGTGTTTAATACGGCCCCAGGCCAACGATAAAAAACTTTTACATGATAAAAAAATAATAGCTATATCTGAGACCAACTAAACTCAGGGGAGGCTTACTCCCAAGTAACCGAGCATTTGCAGAGCACTCACCAAGGCCCGAGCGGAGAGGCATTCTCAAGGGAGCGCTGCAAGCAGGGGATGCTGCACGGCCTCTGCCGAAAGACGCTATTGTGAGAGGGGGAAATGGGCGAGGGGTGCCCGGGAGGAAGTGGCGCCTCTTTCTGTCCTCCAGCCGCTTCCCTCTACGGCAGCTCGAACCGCGCTCGCTCACCTTCTCGAGGCCAGCCAAACAGCGGCCCAGCCCAATCCAACTCAAAATAACCGCCGGAGCATTCAAACGCCAACGTCCGCTCGCGTCACAAAAGATGTCGCGAACTAAGCCCCGCCTTCATCGGGGCACGTACGCGCCCATCGACTAATGCTACGGATCAGCTACAGATGCCTGGATGGAGACGGAGTCGGAGTGGGCGGCATTGATCGAATGCTCGGCTGCGGCTATCTTGGACTGCGGGGGGCTGACCGCGCTTGGCCAGTTCCGCTGTAGCAGCGCGGCCCTCTACCCGCCTGGAATGGGCCGGGAGAGGGGGGGTTAAAAGCGCCGGGCCGACGTGGGACCGTGCAAGCTCACGTCCGCACTGGCTGTCACGCGACTTCATATTGGGAACCCTGCGGGGAAGGGGAAAGTTGCATAGGGAGGGTCAAAGTACTACTTTTTCTTCCAACCCCCATCACTTCAGCATACGAAAATGTGCTGCCTCTCGAAGATGCTTTTGTTTGATAAAACTGGACGTTTAAACATAACATATAATTTGTCTTTTGGCATTTCATAGATAGCAACGACCATTAAGATTTCCCATTTTTAAAAGCAATTTCCCCATTAAAAAAACAACAAACAAGTGGATGCACGAAAAGGAATGACCGGCTTGCCCATTAGAAACAACAGGAGAGGCTTGAAGGCGCATAGGAGATAATGGGAATGCCAATTGATATTGCACGGGCTCCTCCGTTGAAATACGTTATAGAATGACAGGTCCCATCGTGGAATGAAAGCCTCTGGGAGTAGCAGAAGTGTTCTGGGACGGGAATGACAGCCCTCAGAGTGGAATGACGGCCCTTAGGGATTCCAGTCACAGAGCAAACAAGACAAATGCTGTTGCAGTTGTCTAGTTTGTGGGCTTCCTAGAGGCGCCTGGTTGGCCACTGTGAGAATAGACTGCTGGACTTGATGGACCTTGGTCTGATCCAGCAGGGCTTTTCTTATGTTCTTATAAGCAACGACTCTACTGCTAAGGACTGTCATTCCAGCCTGGGGGCTGTCATTCCAGTCCCAGAATGCTTCTGCTACTCCCAGGGGGTATCATCCTGTTCTCCAACCTGTCATTCCAGTCCCAGAACACTAATTCTATTCCTAGGGACTGTCATTCCACTCTGCATCCTGTCATTCCAGTCCAAAAACACTTCTGCTACTTCCAGGGGCTTTCATTCTACTATGGGACCTTACATTCCAGTCCCAGAGTCACCTATCTGGGCCCAGAGACCTTAACTGAAAATCAATTTTGCATTTTCTTTGCAACTTTTATTGTTCTGTAATATATTTCAATGGAGCCCAGGCAAGTCAATTGGCATTCCTGGCTCCCATTATCTCTAATGGGCCTTCAAGTCACTCCCATTGTTTCCAAAGTCAATCCTGTCATTCTTTTTAGTACACCCCCAAGAAAGCACTAAAAAAAAACTTGTGGAGACACACCCATATTATTTATAAAATGTAACTGAAGTATTGACTTGAACACCATCACCAGAATGTATTCTTCATAAATCTGACGCCTCAGTTCATTAGTTGCTCCTGGGAGATTATTTCCCATACCAGAATATTGGTAATGGTTCATTTTATCAAATTAATAGAGCAATTAGTGTCTTTGCAGAATTAGCACTCCTAGTGAGATAATTAAAATGGGGGAAAGGTTTTTTTTTTTAGGCTTGCTAGCCTGTTGAATAGAAGAAGCATCAAAGAATAGTACAGGGAAATGCAGTTTAAAAGATGAGTAGAATAGAATATCTGGTTAGCAAGATGTGTTAAAAGGTAAATATTAAGGGTTTTTTGTTTTGTTTTTTTGCTGTCACGTCACATCTGACTTATGGCAATCCCTAGTGGGGTTTTCAAAGAAAGAGATGTTTGGAGGTGGTTTGCCATTGCCTGCCTCTGTGTCATAACCCAAGCATTCCTTAGAGGTTTCCCATCCAAATACTTGCCAGGGTCGACCCTGTGTAGCTTCTGAGATCTTATGAGATCAGGCTATCCTGGGCTATCCTGGTCAGGGATAAATACTAAGGTAGGAGCAGATAAAAAATAAGTTACTTTAAAAATAGTATTAGGAACAAAATTAAATTTGTCTATTCCTACACTTAGAACAGTTCTCATCTTGGCATCTGAGGTCCTGTGGTACATTGTTTGGAGCATCATAAACCTAGGAATTTTGTATTTTGGGTTATCGAAGTACTACACACTAGGCATTATTACTATTGAAATCTAAACAAATTGTCATTCCAAAGTGAGACTTTTTGGATTTCCGCTTGGTACTCATGACATCCAAAAGATTTGAATGACACTATTGATTTGCCTCCATTTATTTAAATTTGAGTTTCTTGTTTTTGTTATTGGCTCTCTGTCACTAACAGCGAACAGTATAGTGAACAGCTGAAAATGGCTGCCTTATTTTTATAACAATTCAAATAAGTCTAGTAATTGTAATTATGTAGTATGTTCTTACACACTTTTAATATATGTAATTGGAGTTTTGGATTTGTTTTTCTAATCCTATTTTTATTATTGGTATACAGTGCATTCCTAAGGAGAGTTACTCCAGTCTAAACCCACTGAAATGAATGGGCTTAGACTGGAGTAACTCTCCTTAGGAATGCACTGACAGTCTTGTAAACAGAAAACTGGAATTTTTGTCTCTGAAGTAAATTTATCTTTCTTCCTTTCCCATCTTTTTCATAAAATCATTTTGTAAAAGATATTTGGTCACACTTTGGGCTTTAAGTCCTATGTGGTGTATAATTGTTGTCAGCTATAAATATTGCTGTAGTTATCCAAGGTATCTTGAAAGTAGATAGACAACAGTGTTTTTATTTTTGTATTAGTCATTGCCACAGTGACCAAACGTCTCTGAATAAGCAGACGAGAGCCAGCAAACAATTTGGCAGTTTTCTGAAGATCAGTTTCAGAATGGATTCCAGCTAGTTAACTGTCATCACTGTGTTATCAGCTGAATCTATCACTGTCATTGGCTGAATGTGTATTGTGTGGTTTGCTGTTTTTATGTGTTTTTTAATCATTGTATAATTTGCTGAAGATGTCTTTTTTGCCTATATGTGGTATGGTGTCCTTATTCTCCTTGTAGCTATGTGAGTGTTGACATTCATCAACCAGTGTGTTCAACAGCAAATCTTTTTTACACTCTCTTTAATGATGTGGGTTTTTTTTGTATTGCACCTCCAGTGCATGAGTACCTTTGTTTCCTGGTCCTACAGTTCTCAGCCTGGCATCTGAGGTCTTTAAGCCACTGAGGATATAACGTACTTTGCATACTTCCAGTTTACTTTCCCATGTTAGCATTAACAAGGCATACAGTTATGTCTATATCCCCCATGTTTATTTTTAACAAGGATTGGCAAACCAGCATGTAATGATGTATTCAAACTGGTATTTAAAAGCTAACCATGATTAGTGCAAGTTCAGATGTGATGTTGTGTTACAGTTTGTGTGAGTAAGGGAATGCATAAGTCCACATCATGCTCCTGATCTGCTAACCATCCACTGTTAGGGTATCACTAATCTTACACTTGTATCACACCTAAATGTTGCTGGACATATTCTTCATAATTAGGCATTATGGACACCTGCTGTTCATATACGAGTTGGCTATGTTCCTGATGGCCTTTGGGCTACTCTTAGTCATTGAAAATTCTTTTTGCACAACACAAACTTCCAGGTAGTTCAGGTGGTGCCATTTTAAAATAGCAAATGCAAATTATAGATAAAATGTCACCTTAATTACTGAATCAATAGATAATTAATTCCTAGACTGTAATATTTAAAAAGGGGAATAAAACATAAAGCTGGTTTCCCCTATTAGTTTGTGGTCATTAAATTTCCCAGTTCCTTACTTCCAGCAGAGCACTTCTTAGGTGTATCAGTTCGATGTTTATCACAGAACATAACTGATGAAAAAAATCTCTTCTGTTATAGTCTTACATCCTTAGGTGAGTGTTTTGATCCTGAAATAACCTCTGGCTGTGCTGGGTGCCTTTTAAATTCAAACATGCCACCTTCTTAGCAGCAGGATTTTTTTTCACAAAACAGCAATTTCAGGTCTCTTGTTACAGGGTTGCTCAGATAATAAGCAGCTACGTGAGCTGCAGTGCCAGGGAATGATATTTCGCCTGCTGTGTGACCATATGGTTTCGCCAAGGAGAGCTTGGATGTTGCCTGTACTTTTGCATTACTTTGTTCTAACGTAGGTCACAAGCATAATGTGTTTATATGAATGCAGCAGCATCCTGCGACATTCCTTGGTCTTCGAAACAGGGAATAGGCTCAGTTGTTCTTCATTTTCTTTTCCTTGGTTCACACTTTTAATGGTGCATCTTTTTTGATGCATCTGGATAGGAGTGTTCAGATTTATCAGAAGCCCAATTAAATGTGAGTCTACTGAATACAGAAGACACTGGGGATGCTGTTGCATCTAATCAAAAATATCTTCTTGTACCAGGTGCTTTGAGACTAAGTGGCATTCACTGTAACAACATTTATCTACAAAACTGAAAATTTATATGGGGTGTTGCTAATTTTAGACGTGCAACTTAGTGATTGTGAGGAATACAGCGGTTGTTTAATTAATCTTTTCAACTGGTGTGTATATAATAAAACTGTGTCCTGACTTGTGCGAAGCGATTTCTGTTTGTTAACAGTAACAATGACATGCTAGCAAACTCCATGAATGGCTTAATTTGCAGGCACTTGAAACAAGCTATAAATGTAGCTACCAGACTTGCTTTGGTTAATCTGAACTCTTCTGGCCACAACTGGTGTCAGTTATTCACATGCAAACTTTCATTTTGGAGACAGCGAAGAATGATTCCTATTAAATGTATTTATTTACAGTATTCATATCCCACCTTTCTGCCCGTTCTGGGCCACCAAGGCAACTAACAATTAAAACAAGCCTAATAAAAATGCATCATAAAACCAATTAAAAGCCAGAGCTAAACGCACATGTATAAAACACACGCCAGCAAATTGAAACATAAGACAGGATAGAGGGATCATTGAGGGAAAACCAGATAAAACATAAAAGTCTTCACCACCTCTCAAAAGACAATGACAGAGTAGGACAGATGAATATCCCTGGGAAGGGAGTTCCATAATTATGACACCACAACTGAGAAGACCCTCTCTCAGGTTGCCACACATCTATCCTCATAAAACAAGGGCACCCAAAACAGGGCTTCAGAAGATGACTGTAACAGGTAGGTTTGTATGGAAGCAGGCATTCTTTAAGGTATGCTGTTCTCAAACCATCTAGGGCTTTTAAGGTCAACACCCACACCTTGAATGGGGTACAGAAACAAACTGGAAGCCAGTGTAGATGAACCAACACTGGAATGATATGGCCCCTAATTAACCACTCCAGTTAATATTCTGGCTGCAGCATTCTGTACCAGCTGAAGTTTTTGAACACTTTTCAAGGGAAGCCCCATGTATAACATATTGCAGTAATCTAATTTAGATGTTACCAGTGCATGCAACTAGGGTTGCCAGATCCTCCCCCTCCACCAGTGGGAGGTTTTTGGGGGTGGGGTTGAGTGGGGACATGCAACGTGCTTATGTCAGTGCCAGGTTTGCTTCCGGAAGCGCCACATTGCAATGGGATGCTTTACCACTCAACCCCCCTTCTTCTGATACAAACCATGCCAGTTATGTTGCCTAGCAACAGCCACTGAGTGCATCTGTTTCTTACACTCCCTTTATTGTTTTTTAACCCCCCAGTGCTTTTTGTTTCAGATTTTTCAGATCTTTTTTTGGAGAAAGATCTGTCTTGCCCATTCACAGCTCCAGTCACCATATTTAAGAATCCAAAGATATGGCTGCCTTCTCTATTAGACTATAAGATGATGATACTTTTACACAAATAGGAGCATTCTAGGAAACAAGGTTTTATATATGTTATGTATAAAGTGATGCTCATTCCAGTATGTTTTAAAAAGATGTGTGAATTTGTTGTAATATATCGGTGTATGGTGAGTATATGGACCTTTGTGTACAATAATACAATAAGAGGGTTGGATCCAAACAGCTTTTCCACTGCTGAAAAATGGGTGAGGGGTACAATTTGACTCCCCCAAAAGGCTATGTGGGGGATCATGGGACACAGATGGGGAATAGCAAAGTGGAATGGGACTGTACTAAGGAAAAGGATTAGGTAAGACTGGAAGAAAAAGCTGGCTGGATCCAACCCAGATATTTTGTTCTCAGAGCCTCCTCACCCATTACCATTTTCATAAGTTAATATTACCATATGTGACAAACACATGCATGAATATTTCATTACATGTACATGTAATGGGAAGCCCTGAATACAGTGTAGTTTCTTGAAGCAAAATAGATTTTTTCATTACACTTGACTGTGAACATGTGGGGTGTGTACAATTTCCTACTCAAGAGATACCTACATAGAAAATAGTCTGTGAAGTTCCCCTCAGCAGAACTATAAACTCTTCTTCATAGGTCTGCAAATAAGTTACCACTAGATGGAGGCAGAGAATTTCTTAGTTCATAGAAGAGATCTGCAATAATGTTATGAATTACAAAACGACTTAACGAATATATCTTGTTGGGTGGATGTGATAATTTAAGCAGAGGTGAGGGGGTATCCACGCCGGAATTTAAGCATAACTGTGAAGAACAGACATGCTCCCATTGCAAAGCTGCTCTTGAACCACGCTTTTCTCAGAATCTGGCCTCTGCCCTTGCTATGCAGTTCCTTGGCTAATGTTGAACTATCATTCTTGTTATATCGTGATCTACCTTCTGTTCCCTCCCATGATGCAATAATAGATTCATTCTTTTCTGGCAAGTGAGCCTTTAACCATCTTCTTTACTATGTGATAACTGTCAAGTGGTTACATCCTCTTTAAACACCATAGCAACACTTAGCATTTATGTATCACTTTAAACAAAGATTCCAAGTCTAGCTATGCCCATCTCCAGGTGACAAGCTGGGTACCTGCCCTACAGTGGAAATAAGGGGGAAATGCTTTCCTTCCATCATGCAGCAGGCAGACAAGCAGTAATGCAGACTGGGAACATCTGCCTAGCAGTAGGCAAAGCATCTGTTTTGCAGACTGAGGAGAACAAATGAAGTCGAAAGCTCTTCTCCCTGAACAGTAAACATACTAAGCTAGACAAGATGAAAGTGAGGAGGCAGTGATAAGGACGAGATCCCTCAGTGTGAGAGAAAACAGCTGTTTCAAGATCTGAGATCTCCCAATGCAATTTTGTGTAAAAGCTGTGGCACTGACCCACCCCCTGCAAGTCTTCCCAACTGCAAGTCTTCTCCAATAAGAGAAAAAAGGCAAACTCTCATTGTGGCTGGTGGATAGGAATATTTTTAAGCACAAATAGAGTGTTTGAGCAAGGGAAACAAAACTCTATGCCACTAGCACCTTACTGAAGGCTGGTGAGGCATAGTGGTATAGAACTAGGGTGGGGTGACCAGTTTTGAATCCCTCAACCATGAAAACTGCCAGGTGACCTTGGGGCCATCACAATCTCAGTGTAACCTACTCACACAAGGTTATTGTGCAGCTAAGTGGTGGAGGGGTGAACAATGTGAACAGCTGCTTAGGATCCCCAATCAGGGAGAAAAGCAGGATATATTAAAAAATTGTGGTTATCAAAGCACTTTTCTCCAGGCCAGGCTTCAACAGCAGAAATATACCAGTATGGGAGAAAAATGGTGAAATCAACCAAGCACAGCAAGATTTTGTTCCCCTCCCCCATCTGCTATGTTTTATTCATAAATAGACATCTATTACCTACATAAAGGAGGAAAAAATAGCATTGTTGGCTCCCTATGGTCTCTGTGTAACCACCATTTCTATAAAATGGAAATGTTTTATCCTATATGACAGGAATTGCCAAAGGATCCTTATGTTGGGGAGTACAATCTCGCCCAATTTGGTGGACAACAAAAAACTTCCATGTTTCCTAGTGGAAATAAATAAATAATAGAAAAAGAATCCAAACAGATGTAATCACTACAATAAAGAAAGAGCAAAAGAACCAAAAATAAGCTAAATGAAATGTCTGGTCTGAATCCTAACGTTTTCTTCCAGCAATGTTGTCTTCCATTTTCTTTGGCAGCCACCATAGCATCTCCCCTTTTCCTGCTTCCGTTTCTCCTTTATGGTCACCAACCAAACCTACCTTTATCTGCCCCTCCCCAGTCTTCAACTTCCCCTCCCTCCTTCCACATGACAACCTTTTTCTAGGAAAAAGCCCAGCCCAGTTGTGAAAGTCGTGGTAGCAAGGTGCTCATGTAAGTTGTGTGGTGGTTGCCTCCAGGACTGGCCAAGTTGTGTAAGCTATGCAGTGGTGAGTCACCTGGTGAGTCACCTGGTGGCTGCTGCTGGTCTGGGCAAGTCATGCAGCAGTAGCAGCCCATTCCTGAAACAACAGCGTGCGGAGTCGGCGGAAAAGAGGCGCAGCGGCGCCTCTTCCTAAGCCGGTTCACGCACGCTGGGGGAATGGAAAAAGCTGTTTTGCTGCTTTTTTTGTTTTCAATGGGGCTAAAAGCCCCGTTAAAAACAGCGAGGCTGCGCCTGCTAAAAAGCAGGTGCAGCACCGCCGTGCCCGGCGCTGGAGTACAGCAGCGTACAGGGATAGGAAACTACCTAACCGGCAGCTCCTCCCCCCAGCCGGCCCCCGGAATGTCCCCCTGCACAGGCTCGTCCTCTCTACACCGTGGCCTGCACCACGGAGAGGCCGCGCCGGCATAGGGGCGAGGTGTGGTCCCACGGCTCTTGGCCGCCAGCGGGACTGGCCTCGCCGCCAGCGTAAGTGCGTGTAATCGCGTGATTACATGCACTTACGCTGGCAGTGAGGTCACGCTGCCTCCAAAGAACTTTTGGCCCAATTCTCAGGAATGAACTGTTAGTCATTTGGTGCCCACTGTTGGCCAGCCGAGTTGTGCAAATTATATGGTAGTGAGCTGCTTGTGCAAGTCATCTGCTAGGCCCAGGTGAGTTGCATGGCAGCAAGTGGCTAGGTGGCTACTTAGCCAAACTTCTGGTAGTAAATCACCTGGGAGAGCCATATGGTGGCCTCTGCCACTAGGCCTGACAGAGTTGTGCGACAGCTGCTGACAAGCTCGGTAGACCCTGCTGGGCTCAACAGACTTGTTCCGCAGCAAATTGCCTGAACGAATTCCATGGTGGCTGCCAGCAGGCCTGGCCAAGTAATGTGGTTGACACCTAGGGTTGCCAGCTGCAGGATGGGAAATATCTGGAGATTTTGGGGGTGTAGTCTGAGGAGGGTGGGGTTTGGAGAGCAGAGGGACTTCAATGCCATAGAGTCCAATTGCCAAAGTGGCCATTTTCTCCAGGGGAACTGATTTGTATTGACTGGAGATCAGTTGTAATCCCTCAGGTTTATAGCAAAGTGTACCCTGCCTGCCCATGGCTCCATTGTGTGGTTTTTTTGATCCACATTCTATGGTCTGGATCAGAATAAGATATATGATTTGGAAAATGTCTTTTAACTTCATATAGACTCTGTTTTCTTGCCTAATGTCAAGGGTCAGTATGGTCAGGCACCAGCCAGGTCTATGTGCTAGTAAAGGGCCCACTAACTAACGGAGCCCCCTAGTTGCTATTGTGTAGTGGCAACTATTGTGTAGTGCCCACCTCACAACTTCCTCTCTTGCCCTCTTCTGAGTCCAATCCAATGATGGTGAGTAGTAGCAGCAGCTGCCTCCTACTTGCTTTAGAACTGCTTCTCCCCCTTGTGTGTGTGTAAAGTGCCGTCAAGTCGCAGCTGACTTATGGCGACCCCTATTGGGGTTCTCATGGCAAAAGACTAACAGAGGTGGTTTGCCAGTGCCTTCCTCTGCACAGCAGCCCTGGTATTCTTTGGTGGTCTCCCATCCAAATACTAACCAGAGCTGACCCTGCTTAGCTTCTGAGATCGGACGAGATCAGGCTAGCCTGGGCCATCCATAAGGGAGAGAAGGCCAGCCTTCTCTCCCTTAGACCCATGGAATAGTGAAAGCTTCTTCCTTTCTTTATCATGGCTGTTGATAGACACCACCAACCACAGTCCCTTAGTCCAAGAAGAAAAGACAGATCAGTCTGTAGTGGAAAGAAAGAATAAGATGTATTACCTTACGTATATACCTGTCTGCTTGCCTGCTGTTTTTCTCTCCTTTTAGACTTGGTGGGGTAGTGGTACGTAATAGTTCTCTCCCTTTACTGTTCTCTTCCACCAGTGGATGAACACATTTTTGTTTGGTTTGGTAACTGTTATTAGTCCTTTTCCCTCTTTGTGTGTGTATAGTGTTCATATGTTTTATTTAATTTTACACACTCACACTTTGCTGCCTTGGGGCCCCTGAATTGGATGGAAAGGTGCCAATTTAAATATTTTAAATAAATACACAGCTGCAACTACTCCTGTTCATCCTCACCACCATCCAGTGAGTTCAAGCAGATAGAGGAAGCAATGGAGCAGCACTGGTGACAAACAGAAGGAAGATCAGCCCAGCCAGCACCAGGTGGGGAGAGGGTTAAGTCCCAACTCACCCGCCCGCCTGCCTGTCTGTCCATCCATTCATTTTGTTGCACAGTTTGCCAGCCCAGGTGTTTGTATCTCAGGGAGGGTATATGCACCTCTTATATGGTTCCCATTAAAATGAATGGCACTTGTAATTCACATGATCAATTGTTTCTATTCGTAGATAGATTTCTACTATGAGATTATATAAGTGAAGAGCCATAACATTTCATGGAAATCTTTTACATTTGTCTGTTCTTGTGCATTTTGTTGTTAAGTTGTTCCTTGCATCACATCATATTCAGACCCATCACATCGCTATTGGTTTGTGATCGCAGAAGTACACTAATGGGGCTGCTATATTTCATGGGGAGAGAAAAGACAATCGGTGGGTGCCACCTGTGCATGTGAGGATCTCAACTGTTCATCTTTCTAGAGGATCTTTACAACTGTACGCTGCCCTCTGTGCGTATGTTAACCTGTTGGGTGCTAGTTTTCAAACACTGCCTCATTCAGCAGATGGAAATTTTTGTAAGCCTTGTTTGTTCATCCCTGGGGCTTTCTTTATTATGGTATGTCATCCATAAGGCATGAACAAAATAAACAAGAAGATGTTTGAGGTGTGGATCATATGCCAGTTCAGTTCAGCTGAGCTTACGACTTCATTTTCAAACCAGTGGCAATCTCACATAGGCCGCCACATTGTGCATGCGCTGGTTTGCGTCACCTAATTAATTTCTAAATTGCTTCACATGGAACTGAAACGTTCTCTTTATTGTAGGCATATCTGTGAACAAGAACTTTAGTGGCTCACTGTGAAAAGCACCTTTCTCCTTTGTGAAACCAAAAGTATGTGGGGTTTTCTACACCTCCTCTTGTCAGTCTAGATGATTCACTAAGCAGAGTAGGCAGTGTGCCCTATATCAATACAATTACATAATCAGTACCTGTAAGTTAAATCATTCTTCACACCCACTAGTGAAAATATGACAATAAAGCTATTCTCATTATGATTTTGCGCCATTGAAAATAATTATATATAGCTAGAAACTATAGTTTCAAGTATTATCTTCACCCCATATCTAAAAAACTTTTTGTTCTCCATAGGCAGTATGCTGAAAAAAGAATGAGCCCATTTCTGAAGAGGCAAAGTATATAATTTTTTCACGGCAATATAATAAAGCAGAAAAAAAGGCAAGAAATGATTTGATTAGTTAATTGAAGGTCCTGTAAATGTCAGCAGCGAGTTTCTACAAACTGGATCTTTGACTCAGGGCCACTTACACAATGCAAATAATAGTTAGGCACTAAGTATATAAAACAGTTTCTTCAAGTAAAGGGCCAGGTTCAAATAAATGTATTTCATAAGAAGGTCCTTCGGTCCAGTCTAAACATTATACTTACTATGTTATTTCACAACCTGATGATAGGCATGATTTGTTTTGATGTATGGAGTTAGTTGTAGCCAATTGTACATGCTGCAGGATTTTTTTTTTTTAAACTGATCTATAGTGATGTCACAACCCACCCTGGTGGCATTGAGGAATCATACTTCCATGAGTCCTTGGTAATATTGCAAAAAAGTTGCTGAAACTATTTTCAGAGCATTTGCCTTTATTGAATATGGCAATCTAAAAGTTTATTCTGCCTTCCACTTCATTTATTAGATTTCCCCTACACCCATTTAAGTCAGTCTTTATTTAAAAAGCGGAAGGTTTCTATGCATGAGGTAAACAGAAAGGAGCACAGGTTCTGAAGAAACAAACCTAAGTTGACATTAAATTGAGATAAAGAAGAGTCTGAGGAACAGATTGCTAAAAAAACATTACAAAAAATAAGCATTTCTTCAACTATATCAGGAGCAGGATGCCAAGGACCTTTGGATGACAAATGAATGAAAGGATTGCTTAAGGATGGCAGAGAGACAGCAGAGAAACTGAATGAAAATATATATTCTAAAACCAGCTTTTGTTTTTGAGTTTAAGGGCTTTATTAGAACTCAGAAAAGAATTGTGTGGGTTATTGTCAGTACAAGGTATAGGTGCAAACATTGGTAAACTACAAAATGCCTGTTGGTGAAACCATCAAATTAATTTTCTTTTTTAAAACACCAAGATTCACTGAATAGAAACAAATTATGAAATAATTTTGGCTTTCTTCATACAAATAAACATATAAACTCTTTGCCACTTTTGGGGAATACACAGCAAACCCAAACTAAATAGAAAGTACCAAGATTTTTCTGCAGAAATATGTAAACAGAAACAGTTGTGTGTAGGGAGAGGGGGTTCGGTTACAAAATAAGTTTCCAGCAAATCACAATAAAAAAACACAAGATTCATAATTATATATGCAGTTTTTAAATTAAAGAATATGGATGTTGATATATGTAAATACTCAGATTGACAGTCTCTACTGGGAAACTGTCCAATAATTTTAATACAAGGGGATATGTCCAGCAGCATTTCCACACACCCCATTTGAACAGTGTGCATTTTTTACACAGATGTTTCTTCTTATGTAGTACCCAAATTGTACAAAAGCAGAGTAAAAGCAGAGTTGCAGATAATAAACATGGGGCAGGCATGACTGTAATGTACAAAAAATAGCTCTGATAAGTGCAAACAAAAACACCCAAGAAAGCAAAACGACAAAGGGAGGGATCTAAATGAACACGGAAATAAAGTAACATATGTAAAGAAGTAGAGATAAATGGACCTAGGAAGATTTGTAAAGATAAACAGACCTAGGAAGTTTCAGAGGCTCACAGTCATTACTGGCTGCCTTCTTTTGCTCCACTAAGCTCCAACTGGTCATAGGTAATATGAAAAAGGGAGTACTTGCAAACAGTTCATAGTTTTCAAAATTCTAGAAGGATAGCTTGTTCAGGAGAGGCAGCCTGGTACAATATGGTTAGGATTTTATCCTTCCTCAGGTAAGTAGTCACCACCTCCTCGACCCAACCCAGCAAGGTGTAATTAGCTAAGATGTTCAAGGATCAAGCATCCAAGTGAAGGATTGTACCCCTCCAAATATCTTAGGAACATCTTCAGGACACAACAACCAGGAACTATAACTAGACTGTCTAGCTGCCCATGACAGCATTGGCCTGGGACCCAACAGTATATAATTAAAAAACAACAACCACAAGATTAAAACTATTCATTTACATGTGATACTTCAGTAGCATTCATCAATGACATTTATTGAAGCATACCACAAGCAAGTTAGCATTGCAATCTTCCCTTTCCAACACAGGAAATATCTCTTTTGAAACTTGAAAGATCCTGTTTTCATTAGTTGAGCTGTCATTTTGCATTACAGATTTCTTGGTTAAAGAGATTAGTTAAAGAGATTTCTTGGATGTCCTACCCGCCAATCTTGCCTAAAACACAGGCTCCATTACAAGTCAAAGACATTTTGAACATCTGTAATTGCTGACTAAAAGTTAATCCAGTAATATTGATCAGTTAATGATCTTTAGTGTTTCACAGAAGTAATGTTTACTCAAGGTGTTGCCAACAAAAATATACCCAGAGCACTTGTGACTTGAACTGTGATTTTAAAAAAGAAATGGAATGGTTTCTTAAGAGAGAGAGAAAAACTGTAATGGAAATGGAGAGGAAATACTCCAATAGAAATAGGGTTGCCATCCTCCAGATGGACATGGAGATCTCCCAGAATTACAATGGATCTCCAGACGAGATCTGTTCTTCTGAAGAAAATGGCTGCTTTGGAGGTTGGTTCTATGACACTATACCCCACTGAAGTCCCTCCCTTCCCCTGGCTCCACCTCCAAATCTCCAGGAATTGCCCAACCCAGAGATGGCAATATAGCCAAATAGCATCAAGAAGAGGAGAATAGCTGGAAACTGTATAACAGGAAGAGAATGGCTGCTTTGCTATAGGTAAGGAAATATAAACAACAGAGGATAATGCCAGCCCACATATACCTCTAGGAAGGAAGTAGGTATTCAGTTCAGATACATTTTAATCCATTAAAAGAAAGGCTTACAGCTGATTGCTGGGGGGGGGGGAAGATGACAAAAGCACAAGTAAATGTCATAGTTGCACAAAAGTATATTCAAAATTCAGATTTTTAGATAAAAGGACTCAGATGGGGATGAAGCATTCAGGTACCACCAAAGAAATGAAAATTTACAGGTTCATGTTCACTTCCTTAGCTAGGGTTACCAAATGCCTTTCCCTTTAATAGAGGCTTACTAAAATGTGGTTTTGTTTACGTTCATTCTATGACGACCAATTTCCACACGTTAAGCCTCTATTCAATAGGACATTTTCCTGCAGGCCTTTTGGCAACCCTGTCCTTAGCTGAGCTGAAATCTTAGACCTGGTTTGGCTATAACTGGCTTTGGGAAACTCAGAGGCCTTTCCAATTTCACTATCTGTTTCTTTTACTTATTCTGCAGTGAACCAGAGGCATAAGAACATCAAATTAAGTTCCATTTGAACTGTGCAGCTGATTGATTAATTTTGCAAGAAAAAGAACTCAAGGGCACTAAAGAACAGGTTGTTCAGTGTGCAATGCAAGTGATATTTATGAACACATAATAGGTGTGCATAAAAAGAATGTTTGTGTAAAGTGGTATTTTATTGAAGAATATGATGTAGGTTGTCATGGAGATTAAAAGCTTTGAAGTGCTTTTCATTGGTACTGGGTACAAGCATATTAGTTCTGGCACCCTGAATCTTTCATTGTTGTAAAAATAATTGCACTTTTATCTGCGCTGCAAGGGCTATTGAAGTAGGATAAATAAATGTAGACACATGAACACATCCAACTTTGAGGTAAACACGGTGCCCTTGTGACATGTCTCGAGTCAAAATTATGTAGCTGGAGCTCCACCGACCATTCAAATGCTTGTTTTCCATTGCATGGTCATTCAGGCCATTTACAAGATGTCATTACAAACTGTATAGAATTGGCCCTGGCTTCAAAAGGCAAAGGCAACCAAAAGGTATTGACAGTCAGTACGTTGCTAGTAAATATAAATGGTTCTTTTTTAGAAGCAAAAGAAACAGCATTGAAAAGCTTGTTTTTGTCAGTAGAGCCTGATATACAGTATTTGTATAACAACTCTAACCTCTCTTACAGCTCTGTATAAAAAGCAGAGCAATTTCTTGAACGATTAGGGGGGAAATTATATTGACAAGTTTACCTCTGTGAAAAGCTCTGTACTGTCTGTACAGGAACACTGATGTGTGGCAGAATTGCTTTGGGTAACCTCTTAACCAATAAATCAATGGTGAACGCTGCAACCTAAGCAGCATGCGGTCGCAACACAAAATAGACATCAAGTGAGTTTTCAAAACTGACTAGAAGTGATGGCGATTAGGTAGAATTATAGATATTTATATTTAAACTGACACCACAGAATACTTTTGAATCTTGACAGATATGTGGAATATTTAAATGCAGTAATTGCGGTTACAGGACCTCCTGGGATTAACCTGCTAGTGAGGTAGTGACATATTGCAAGGAAGGGAAGAAAAGATTTTAAAATATGGCAAAGACTAAAAATGGGATTAATTCTTGCATACAAAAGTATGTGGTGTTATAAATATTCCATAGTAATGTAACTAATTGAAAACACATAATTTTTTAGAAAAGTTATCTGTTACTTCTTTCACAGTGCAGTGCTAAGTGTATTTATTCAGAAGTACATCCTATTGAGTTTCCATGGGATTTAATCCTGAGTAGATTTGTGCCTGGATAGATTTTCTCTAATTTAGATGGCCCAGGTTATGTAGATCTCATCAGATCTTGGTTGATAAGCAAGGTCAGCCCTGGTTAGTACTTGGATGGGAGACCACCGAGGAAGTCCAGGGTTGCTATGCAGAGGCAGACAATGGCAAACCACCCCAGGATGTCTCTTGCCTTGAAATCCCTGTGGTGTTGCTATAAATTGGCTATAACTTGACCTCACTTTCCACCAGATTCATGCAGAATTAGGCATGCTTGAGTCTCCCACTTTGCTCACACTGATAGTTCTTAGTGAGCTGTTTGGATGTGTCTGAACAAAGGAGAGTCCAAATGAGCGTAGATGTTTCTGCTTTGTGTGATTATGCTAACTCCATTACAGTACTTTTTTGCTGCCCCTTGACCACTCATGTTTCCCCTTTGTTTGCTGATGTCAGCAAATTATTATTATTATTGTTACTATTACTGTTGACTTGATCCTCTTGTTTTTGTTCCATTATTTGATGAGTAACATTGTAAGTTGTCTGAATCCATTTAGATCCATGCACTTTAGCGATACTATACAATTTTAAATTCAGATTCATTTAGATGCATTTTTCTTGTGGACAAAACAGACCTCTGCCTCTTTGGAATGGATTGCCTTAGTGTAAAGTTAAGATTAGCCCTATCCATCTTCATGCAGATCACATTTTAATTGTACATCAGATGTCACAAAGAACAAATAAAATATTTAAAATGTTCTAAAAATACCATATAAACTCATAAATTGAACTAGACTATGGGTTAGATCTAGGGGCGTGCATTCAGCTAAACTGAAAACCCTCTTGAAAATACCTTTTTGGTATTTTTCAGGGGTTTTTTTACCAATAAAAAATGGTGGCAATTAAAGGGAGCCGAAAACGCAAATCCTGAATAATGCAGATTTTTTTTGGGGGGGGGGGCATAATTCAGGGCTGCTTTGATCTCACCATCATTTTTTTCTCCTCCCCTCCCTCCCCTACCTTACTTACCTGCTGGCTGAATCTTTGCCGCTTGCCACCTCTGAAGTCCATGTGGATTTCAGAGGCGGTAGGCAGTACAGAACTGAATGCAACTCTGCACCATGTATTTTTTTGATTCAGGTTTAATAAACTCGAACATTTTCAGTTATTCAAAAACCCAAATCCCTTATATACACAACTTTTTCGATTTTTTTGAAAATTTCCAGGTTTATTAAACCCGAACCCCAAAAAATACCAGAAAAAAATTGTACAACCCTAGTCAGATCCAGCCATATTTTTCACTTTCACCTTATTTCCCTCCTTACTATAGCCCTCATTCCACATGACTTTTGTTCCTGCAAGTCTCATGATCCCCAGCAGAGTCATTTTGGTGGTCAAATGGGACCTCTCCTCTAGGGTTGCCAAGCTCCAGGCACTAGCTGGAGATCTCCTGCTATTACAACTGACCTCCAGCCGATAGAGATCAGTTCACCTGGAGAAAACGACTGCTTTGACAATTAGACTCTATGGCATTAGGTTGCTCTCCTCCCCAAACCCCACCCTACTCAGACTGCACCCCAAAAACCTCCTGCCGGTGGTGAAGAGGGACCCGGTAACCCTACTTGCAAGCCCCTTTTGCATTTGTGCAGCAGGTGAAATTCTTTCTTCCCCTATTGTCATGGATGGTCAGGAACGAGAGCCAATGTGGTGTAGAGGTTAAGAGTGGCGGACTCTAATCTGGAGAACCAGGCTCAGTTCCCTACTCCACCATATGAAGCCTGCTGTATGACCCTGGGCCAGTCACAGTTCTCTCTGAACTCTCTCAGCCCCACCTATCTCACACAGTGCCTATTGTGCAAGGGGGGCATTGAAGTCCCTCCCCTCCCCAAACCTCGTTCTCCTCAAGCTCCACTCCAAAAACCTCCTGCCGGTGGCGAAGAGGGACCTGGCAACCCTACTCTCCTTCCTTCACCAGCAGAAAAGCTGGCTGGATCCAACTGAATATTTCCAAATACGTTGTGTTCCAAACATTACTTAAATGGAAGATCTGACATTCAAAGAGGCTCAGCTCCTTTAAGTATTCTAGTGTACCTGATGTACACTTTAAATTAGGGTTGCTTCACACTTCATGTTGTGACACCTTAAAAATTAGTAGGTGTATTGTGACAAACATTTTCATGGACTGGAGCCCACAAGGGAAAACATTGTGGGGTGTATGGTTTCAAGAAAATTCTGACCTTTAAAGTTAACTATCTCATACCTTTCATCATATGAGCCACAAGAAGGATTGTTCTCTTTTCTCTCCTAAAAGGAAGCAAGAGCTATGATTGCCTGGGCAAGAATGCTTCCTGTGGTGGCCCTGTCTTTATGGAATGGGTTGCTTGCCAGTCGAAGTAAGGGCTGCCTTTTCTCTCAACCAATTCAGCTGACAGTCTAAAGTTGTATTGTTTAGATGGGCCATTTCATGACTAGTTCTAATGGTGTTTAATTGTGTTATTGTTTTTAATATGTCATATTTCCAATCAGTTTTATTTTACTTGTTTGACTGAAAGCTGCTTTAAACAGTGAGGAAAAACAGTATAGAAAAACAGTGGAAAAGTAAATAAATCAAAAGTCACATGAATCAAGCTTTAAACACCCCCTCGTTGGCACTGCTATTACAATGCAATTGTCCCTGCCTCACCTATTCTTAGGTTTTTCAAAAGCTTAAAAACCCATAAAACTATCGGAGGACCAGTCACTAGCTATCTTATTTATTTAAATATTTCTATCCCGCCTTTCCTCTTGGCTCAAGGTGGCGTCACATTTAGTTTGGCTCTTAGAAAAACCACTAGTGCATGACTAAGGTACCTAATCCCCCCCCCCCCAGTTTTTATTTGGAAAGAATTCTAGATTTAATGGTCCATGGTGTCTGGATATTTCTGCCCCACAAAGAATTTGATCCTCTGGGACTTTTAAAATGGGAGAAACTGACTGCTTTGCGAGATGCCAGTATTGAAAAAAAATCTCAGTTTTTGTTGCGTATGGTGACTCACAGTTTTACAGGAATCATAGGTGGAGAAAGCACATAGCCATAACTTCACATTTTATTGCCTTTTTAAGCTTGTCACAGCCTTTACATTTTGTACAGTAAGTGTAGCTCTATTTGAATGCTTGATGCCTTGTTTTAGCATTGTCGAAATGATGTATGTAGGCGTTAAAAGCATTTGGGAAAATGGAAGTGTTTGGATAAGACATTTGGTTTTTAGATGTGTCATAGTTTGAAGTCATTAGAGTCTTGATTTTTTAGATTGCCTATTTTCTTTTCTCGGTTATAAAATACTGGCTGTAGTTTATTGGCTTCCTGCTTCCCTGGATTACCCTGGGAAAACCCATTGACACTGACAGCAAACACAATGGGCTCCAATGATGCTTTAAAATGCATCCTAGAGATTAGGTGTACAGTGTTTCATTTTGCCAGTGCATAGTTCATGTACAGTCAGCTGCAATCTATGAGCCCAGTTCAAAATTAGAGGAAAAGTTCACATGAATATATTACATAATATATTTGTCTGGCAATGTTCTGTACATTGAAGTTCAGGATAACATTGACTGGAACTGAATGTTATAGGAAACACAGGACTGCCCTCCAAAATGCCCACTGTGTGTTGAGTTTTCCATCCCCTGGAATATGTAGTACAATTTACCTGGGAATCAACATCACTATGCCCAGTGTTTATTGGCATCCATCAATTATATGGTTCATAGTTGAGAAAATGCCCAGTGAAATATTGTTGGAGCCTGGAGTAAGTTGTACTATATGTTAGGGAGTGTATTTCTTCACACAACACATAGTTAAATTGTGGAACTCCCTGCCCCAGGATGTGGTGATGGCTGGCAACTTAGAAGGCTGTAAGAGGGGAGTGGACATGTTCACAGAGGAGAGGGTTATTCATGGCTGCTAGTAAAAATGGATACTAGTCATGATGCATACCTATTATCACCAGGATCAGATGAGCATGCCTATTATATTAGGTGCTTTGGAACAGACAGGATAATGCTGCTGCAGTTGTCTTGTTTGTGGGCTTCCTAGAGACTCCTGGTTGGCCACTGTGTGAACAGACTGCTGGATTTGATGGACCTTGGTCTGATCCAGCATGGCCTTTCTTATGTTCTTAGTGACCTACAAAACGTATCTATCTTGCCCAGGAGCCATTTACCCTGCAGTACAGACCAGTAGCCCTGACCGGATAGCCTAGGCTAGCCTGATCTTATCAGATCTTGGAAGTTAAGCAGCGTCGTCCCTGGTCAGTATTTGGATGGGAGACCACAAAGGAATACCAGGATTATTATGCAGAGGCAGTCAATGGCGAATCACCTCCAAATGTCTCGTGCCTTGAAAATCCTATGGGATCGCCATAAGTTGACTGTGTATCAACAGCAAAAAAGAAAAACAAAGACCATCATGCCCCCATGGAAATGAATGGAAACTGGGCAAGACTTTTATTATTCAGGGGTTATGTAGAAAAACCTTGTGGTAGATCGTGCCTATAATCTTTCCTGACTTGCTTTGTACATGTATAAAAGATTAAAGAAGGCAAAGAAAATGAAGTATTTGCTCAGCATGAAAGGAAGGCACAAAATGAGCATTCAGCACGAGGAGTATGTCAGGGAACAACAGTACCTTATACAACACTCTGGAAAAAATGGTAAAAAGTACAAGTGTTCACACCATATTGTAAAGTAAATTCTTTAGAAATTGCTCTGTTATCTCAGAGGTAGCAGACATACCATATGCTGTGTCTAGCAGTTGCTATGGTAACAACTCTGTAAAAATACAGGAGAAACTGTTGCCTAAATTCTCTGTGACTTGTGGCCATGTTCTCTGTGTTGGTTAGTGACCTGAGCTTCCTTTGTAGCCTCAACACAGACTTCTTGTTCTGCTTAAAACATTTCTAGCTTAAACCACACAATTGGTGTTGGAAATACTGGTATTTGCTGCCTTTGGTTTTCTCTCACAGACACAGTAAGGCTATTTTTTTGGCATGGCGGCTCCAGTGTGCCAATTACGGTCATCAGGCAGCCATCTGTTGGGTCTCCCATCACTTAGGGTGGCCATCTGGTATCAACCAGAGCCTGGACCTTCTTTTATCACCGCTCTGGCTCTGGGGAATGGGCTTCCTGAAGAGCTGAGCCCCCACCCACCCCTACTTGGAGATCTTCAGGAGGTGCTGCAAAGCCTGCCTATTTGCCAGGGCTTTTGAGGGAGTCTGAATTGGCAGGCATCTTTTAAGAGGGTAAGGGGGTGGGTGAGGGATTTGGGGCTTGCTATTTTATTTTTGCTTTTAAACTGAAAATGTTTTTAACGATTATTGTAAGCTGCCTTGAACCACAAGGAAAGGTGGAATATGAATGCTTTAATAAATAAATAAAAATAATCACCACACCGGTGCCTGAGTGTCCTTGTGGTGGCATGCAGTGGCAAGGATATGATCATGTTGAGTGAGCTCCATGAGGTAAACTGTTGTGTGCTACAGTCACAATCTGTAATACTATTATGCAGATTGTGTTGCAAATGGGCCTCTATGTAGTTGCTGAAAACATAAACTTCCCCATAGGAAGATATCTTAAAGAAACAACAGTATGTTGAGAGCCAGCATGGTGCAATGGATAAGATGGGTGGACTCAAGATTGGAGAACCAAGTTTGATTCCCTGCTCCTCCACATGACCTTGGGCCAATCACAGTTCTCTCAGAACTCTTTCAGCCTCACCTGCCTGGGAGTCATTGGATGATGGGTTTCTTGACAGCTACCTGTAACCTCAAACAAGATGGCCACTCTCACATCATCAAACAGGAGAGCAGCAGCCATGGCTCCAGTGTTATAAGAATGTGCAAAATTAGAGGTCAGCACAATGGGAACATAACTATCAAACCCACTGGAACAGAGGAAGAACCTGAATGAAAAAATGCAATGTGCTGGTAATATTAATTGCAAAAGCATTTAAATTTATTGACAGCTCCCCTCCCTCAAGGTAGTGACAATGTAATTCATATATGCAATCAAAGGCTACAGGAAACTGAATAGAAAATAG
The DNA here is from genome assembly GCF_029931775.1 of Euleptes europaea. Classification (NCBI taxonomy): domain Eukaryota; kingdom Metazoa; phylum Chordata; class Lepidosauria; order Squamata; family Sphaerodactylidae; genus Euleptes; species Euleptes europaea. The sequence goes on from NC_079317.1 coordinate 41,877,996, forward strand.
CATTTATTGATAATGGAAAAATTAACATCAGTTTGATAATGAATATAGGCTCTGTTCAGAATAAATTCAATGGCAGTGTGTAAGTGATCAGTGTTTTATGTGATGAGATGTTGGTCTGATATTCATTTCAGCTAAAAGATTACTTCATGACTTAAATAGGTAGATAATAGCTACAGGAAGCTATGGCTTCCAGCAATGCTTAAGTGTGCCTCTAGTGGCAGAGAATGTTGAAAAACAAACTGTAAGGCCACAGGTGTCACAAAAATCATTATGAGAAACAATCAGAAAACGTTTGAGTAAAGAATTACTTACTCAAAAAAATTACTGAATCGAGTAAAAAATTACTCAATGGTAGATTACAAAATGTAACAGTGAAAAAAGCATTCCTTTATACTGGAGAGTTCTCTGAAAGAATATGTAGGGTTGGGCTCAAACCTCCATGGAGTAAGTTTGTGGAAGCAGTCTTTATTACCTTTACCGCCCCTCCAGCTTCTCCCCAAAACTTTCTACGTAGGGTCAATGGACTCTTCTGAACAATATGCCATGTGACCCAAGGGGGCTAGAGAAAGCAGGCGGAATTGGACAAAATTGCTCCCCCCCCCGCCATGATTCAGGCAAGTTCTGTGAATATGTGAATGGCATAGTGAAACACAGCTCTCTTCTTTCCACTGAAATCAAATAGGGCACTAGGATCCTGTACACATTCCTGGTGGCAATGATACGCAGTAGGAAAGCCAATAATATGAAGCTCTACCTATTTAAGGCTGTGGAGTTGATGGTCAGTGGTGGTGCTAATTGAGGAAGTGGAATACAGCCTGCTATAGATGCCATAGACCATGTTTAAAGCTTTGGGTGTTGTTAGCTCTACATCTACAGATAGTGATTCAGATCTTCTTTGTGGCATGATGCACTTTTGTATGGGTTTTAGCTAGACAATCAGCCAAGGTCCTTTGTTGAGGAGCAAGATCTAGCAATGCTGATCCATGCCTTGGTCAACTCCAGTATGCGCTATTTTAGTATAAAGATGGTTCAGAAACTTTGTCTGTTATCTCAGGTGCTGCTTCATGCTATCCATCTTTGAGGTGAGATACGTGGCAATGAAGGATGGGGATTTTTAAAATTTGTGGTGCCTTGTGTGTGGGGCACTCTTCCTCTAGCCCAGGGGTCTGCAAACTGCGGCTCCCGAACCGCATGCGGCTCTTTGGCCCGTTGAGTGCGGCTCTCCGAACTTGGTTCGGAGCCCCTGCTCTCGCGCCCGCTCGCGCCGGCAGCCGGGCTGCGGAGCCGGCGCGCCTGAGAGCGAGCGAGAGCGAGAGAGCAGGCGAGCGGGCGCGCTGTCTCTTCCCCCTGCCGTGGAGAATGGCCAGGTCCCCCTTTCCCTTTCCCTCAATGATTGGGAGGCTAAAGCCTTCCCTCCCCTCTAGCCGCGCGATTGCTGGGCAGGCGGCTCGGCGGTTCCTCCCCCCCCCGCCTGCCTATCAGCTGTTGGGCAGGGCGGGCTTCCTTTGGTAGACCTGGCCTCCAGCTGAGTCCCATTGGGAGGCCTTGTATACCCACTGGCTTTCTTGGCGGTAGACCTGGACTCCGAGGAGGGGAAAAAGGTCCCCTTCAGAGGCCAGGTCTACCAATTGGCTTCTATGGGCCTCTGGAGGCCAGGTCTACTGCCAAGAAAGCCAGTGGGTAGACCTGGCCTCCCAATGGGACTCAGCCGGAGGCCAGGTGTACCAATAGGCTTTTATGGCGGTAGACCAGGCCTCCAGACGAGGACTCCAGACGGGGAGGGGGAAATGGCAGGGACTTACAATTTAATTTTTATCAATAAATAAGATCACTATTAAGTATGATATCAAGTTTTAATCAGTGTACCTATAGTTTAATTAAGACTGAAAACTTTAATTAAAGTTTATTAAGTTAATAAACAGTGTACCTACCTATATAGTTTAAGTTTAAGAAATTTGGCTCTTAAAAGAAATCTCAATCGTTGTACTGTTGATATTTGGCTCTTTTGACTAATGAGTTTGCCGACCCCTGCTCTAGCCTTCCATCTGGCACCAGGGTGGTCTGAGCTTTGACAACAGGTTACGACCTTTTTACGACATCTATGGTTTTAACTATGTATGACTACATTATCTCACATTGCTACCGTTATTCTTTATTGTTGCTTTTATTGCCATTTTAAACTGATTTTTTTTAAACATGGCATGAAGTTTCACTCTGTGTTTTATGCTGCTTAATTCTTGCTTGGAGCGTTAATTTTATTGTTCTGTATTATTTGTATGTCTGGGAAATTGTCTCTAGCAATCCTTAACCAACCTTTTAAACCAAACATGTTATTAACTGTAAATGAAAACACCAAAGTTGTCTGGGAACACCTTCTTCCAGATGAACAACCACTCAGCCACTACCTAAGCAGGTTGAGTGACTATCAAATATAAGTCACAGTGGGTAGCCGTGTTAGTCTGTTTGCAGTAGTCAAATATACTATCAAATATAAGTGTTAGAGTTGATCATAACCACTGGCCAGATCAAAGAACAGAATGAACATTTCTGAATGTGTGAGACAATGGCACGAAAGGGAGTGAAAGGGACTCTGCAGGTGTTGTTGCATTTGTTAGCAGAGTTACACTCTGGTCACGAGATTAGTAATTATAAACGAACGAAGAGAAAAGAAGCTGTAGCCTTGTCTTTTTTTAAAGTGTATAAAGATCTGTAGCACTTAACAAACCCCCCACCCCCACATAACTGGCAGCTGACTTATTTCATTTCAACTAATGGATGAACTGTTGGGAATTTTAATGGTTGCCAACTTTGGGTTGGAAAATTCCTGGAGATTTGAGGTGCAGCCTGCGGTGGTTGGGGAGGGGGAGCTGTCCAAGGATGTGATGCCATAAGTTCACCCTCTGAAGCTGCTATTTTCTCCAGGGGAACTGATCTCTGTAGTCTGGAGACCACCTGTAATTCCCGGAGAGCTCCAGGCTCCACTTGAGATTGACAACTCTACCTCCTGTCCTTATACATATTTTTAGTTGTGGCAGAGGTGGCAGGGTGGGACGATCACTAGCATACCTCTCTACTGCCTCTAAGCTCCTTGGTAAAGGATCAAAAACTATATGGAGCTGGGAATGGCGTGAATCCTATCACTCTGCTGAGCTACGTTTTCCCCTCAAGGGCCACTTACATTGGAGCAAGGCCCTTTAGCCTGGAGCGCCTTCCCCTAGCACAGGGGTCGCCAAACTCATTAGTCAAGAGAGCCAAATATCAACAGTACAACGATTGAGATTTCTTTTGAGAGCCAAATTTTTTAAACTCAAACTATATAGGTAGGTACACTGTTTATTAACTTAATAAACTTTAATTAAAATTTAGCAGAAGTGGAAACCAGTAGAGCACCTACTGCACAGTGGGGTGGTGAATGGCTGTGGGGAGAGTGTAAACCCCCTCCCCCGGTTCCTTTTGAAAGAGGCACAAAGTAGCAGGAAGAGGGTAAACCTGTAGTAATAGGCCAGGGGAGGGCTAACAATTGCCAGACAAAAAGGCCCACTGTTTTCTCCCCCCCACCACCATCACCCAGCGAGGGTCCAGATGTCCAGGGATCCCAGGCACAGAGGAAGAGGCCAGCAGGTCCCCGGTCTGTGTGTGTTCCATGCAAACAAACAAGGGGGAGATGCACAGTCCATCCTTCCTTCCCCCCGCCACGGACATGCCAGTTCCCTCCTGGCCAGAGGGAGGGGCAGGTGCTCACCCCCCCCACCATTCTGGGACCGATGGGCTCCAGATTCAGGGCAGGCAGGCGGGTGCCCGGGCAAGGTAGCTTGGCTGGAGGAGCCCCCCCCAGCTGGGGGGCAGGCAGGTAGGGCCACGCGCCCAGGCGGCTTCCACGGGGGGGGGGAGAAAGGAGAGACCCCCAACTGCCCCTTCCTCCCTCCCTCCCTCGAGGCCACGGTGCCAGCCCCCTCCCCCCTCCCAGGGGCGACCTGAGCACGGCCTTGGGCCCGCTCTGCAGCCCTGGGGGCGAGAGCAGCCGTACCGAAAGAGAGGCCCACGCGGCAGGGAGGGGGGGAGGTGGCGGCCGCCGGGGCAGCTCGCTCTCTGCCTCCCCCTCCCCTCCGGGCTGCGGGCGGCCTCAAGAGAGAAAGGCGCTGCGCGGGGCTTCCTCGTCCGGGCGAAGTGCGTCCAAAGCAATGAGAATTTCTCTCGAGCCTTTCTGAAGAGGGACTCGAGGAGCTGACAGCAGAAGCCAGGAGGCAGCGGGCGGGCTTACCATGCAAATATCGAAACTGCGGCCGCTCCCTCCGCTGCTTAAGAAACCCCCAATCCCCACAGCAGGCCAGCCAGCAGCAGCAGCACTTGGTCGCTCCTTTGTAATTCGAGCGCCTCCTGCGCAGACTTTCTCCCCACAGCAGGCCCGCCAGCAGCAGCAGCAGCACGTAACCCAAGCGCCTCCTGCACAGACTCTCTCCCGCCCCCCGCCCCTTTCGCTACTCAGCCGGGCCCGGACATGGAAAGAGCCGCACTCAAGGGCTCAAAGAGCCGCATGCGGCTCGGGAGCCGCACTTTTGCGACCCCTGCCCTAGCATAGCATAACAACATGATACATGCCACTGTGTGAATTGCTACGATCAGCAAAAGACAAAAGAGACCCCCTCACCTCTGCAGGAGTATATCGTATACCTTGCAGCTGTGGAGAAGTTTACATCGGGACCACAAAACGCAGCATACAAACAAGGATAAAAGAACATGAAAGATACTGCAGACTTGGCCAGCCTGAGAAATCAGCAGTGGCTGAACATGGACTGACACAAACAGGACACAGGGTCTTATTCCAAGACACTGAAAGACTGGACAATTCTACCAACTATTTTGTCAGATTGCACAGAGAAGCCATTGAAATTCATAAACATCAGCACAACTTTAACAGAAAAGAGGAGAGTTTAAGAATGAATAAGGCTTGGCTTCCTGCCCTGAAAAACCTCCAGACAAAGACAACATTCAACAATAGCCATACAGATTAGCTTTGGATTACACACATTAACAGATCACTTCAGGATACAATGGTTCCATATTAACATACCATACCCTCATTAGCACATTATCTTGATACTTACAGGACAATACTTTTGCAGGACAATACTCAGCTCAAACCCAACCCCTTTCTGACTATATATTACTCTTCCTACACCCTTGACACTGAGAGACACTGTCCTTCAGTGTTACTCCTCTGAAGATGCCGGCCACAGTTGCTGGCGAAACGTCAGGAAAGAAAATTCCAAGACCACGGTTACACAGCCCGGATAACCTACAAGAACCAATGTTATGTATTTGTTTACAGCATTGATATGCCATGATTTTTCCTGCCAAAGGGACGTAAAGCAACTCGCCAAAATTAATACAATAATGCCAGATCCACATTGCTGGCTTCATGTGTAGGAGCGGGGAAACAAATCCAGTTCACCAGATTAGCATCTGCCACTCATGTGAAAGAGTGGGAAATCAAACCCAGTTCTCCAGATCAGAGTCCACCGCCCCAAACCACCACTCTTAACCACTACACCACTTTTACACTTACAGTACTCTCCTGTGCAGAGTGTGAAATCAATAGGCTCAGAAGGGTGTAACTCTGCTTAGGATGGCACTGCTAGTTTTCTTTTGGTGGCCAGAACATTGGAGACTTATGGTGACTTTTTAATAATTTGTTTATAAATCAGCATGTTAAACAGGTGTTAACAGGAATGCAGACACCAGAACACACAGCCAGGAAGAGTTAAAATGCAATACCAGTTGTGGAGAAATAGTTGCATTTGTGAATTTTTCAAATTGTGTGTGTGTGTGTGTGTGTGTGTGTGTGTTTTGCAATTGTACCATCCAGTTCTCAGTGTAGCCTGTTCCTCTGAGATTTCTTTTACACCTTCAGCCCTTGATCCGTTCCCATAAACTCTGCAGAAGTATGAAACAACATAGGGGAATAAGCAAAACAAAGGACTGTGCCATTTTAAAAGGTGTGGTGGAATGGTGCTTGGAAATGATAAAGTTAATATTGACGCAACCCAAAAGCTGTTGAAATTTATTAGAAAGAGATGTAAACGGGAGAGGCTGGATGAAGATGACTTTATCCTTACTTGGTATTCAGCAAGAAATTGCTTCCTGATCTTACGTTCAGGGCTGCCTATCGTCAACGATTTCCATTTTGAACCTGGCAATTCTGCTTGCTGCATGGAGAGTATTTGTTTGCAGGTGGTGACCTGCTGCTGAGTATACATCAAGGCCCCGATCTTCACAGTATAGCTGATAGTTGGTGGAAATGAAATAATCTGTATTGACACATTTGGAACTTTCACATCTTTTCCTACTTAACATGCTAACGTGATAATTACTAGACTGATGATTTTTCCAGTGACACATCTCCCTTTGTCAATATTTAGACCTGTGTATAGAAAGCTTATCTAACACACCTGGCTAATTTTCACTTAATTTAAAAATAAATGGAACATGTTTAGCTTGCAGGGTTGGGAGAACAAACAACAACAAAAAAGGAATTTTCAAAAATAGTTTATTGCTTCTTCTTTTTCTTCTTCTTCTTCTTCTTCTTCTTCTTCTTCTTCTTCTTCTTCTTCTTCTTCTTCTTCTTCTTCTTCTTCAAACCTCTTTAGTGCTGCAGAGTTACTGAGACATGCTACAGAATGAATGGCAGGGAAATCTGGTGCTGTCCAAAATTCCTTCTTACTGTGCAGTCCTAAACAGAGTAATATCATTCTAAAGCCACTGAAATCAGTGGTCTTTGAAAGGTGTAACTCTGTTTAGGATTGCACTGTTGTTTTTGTGTCATTTTCCCCCCTTCAGTCAGTCTGGTCAAATATTACAAAAGCTTAATATCACTTACAGCAAATATAGGGTCTGTTTTCAATCACTTTAGTGGTATTTACTCATAATTCCACTGATCATTGGACTCCTAAATGCATTCCAGAGACTTCAGGGAGGATTATACAGAAACACTGTCATTTTGGGCTATTGTTTGCCATGTTCACTATAACTAATAGCAAGCAATACTGTTTAAAAGATTAATCCGTTTCTGTGAAAATATATTACTAACAAACAAACCAAAACCAAAACACAGCCAACCATATTTTGGATCAGCATCACATGTATATCACCAGAAAAAAAGCTGAATAAAGCATCAATGTGTATCAAAATTATGGCATTTTCCCCAAATACAGGTGAGTATCCCTTATCTGAAATGCTTAAGACCAGAAGTGTTTTGGATTTCAGATTTCTTTGGATTTTGGAATATTTGCATATACATAATAAGATATCTTGGGGATGGGACCCCAGGCTAAACACGAAATTCCATTTATGTTTTACATAACCCTTATAAAAATTGTCTGAAGGTATAATATAAAAGTAAATCTGAAGGTAAATATAAACTATATTTATTGCTGATGTACAACATAAGGTCTCATCTTAGAACAGCCCAGAAAACAGGAACAAAACACACATCCCCTACAAAGACTAAACTAGTCCACTAGGTGGCAATACTTCATATATTATTACAACTCTGACTGGCAGCAGCTCTTCAGGGTCTCAAGCAGCAGTCTTTCATATCATGTACTACTTGATCTTATACCTGGCGATGCTGGGGATTGAACTTGGGGCCTTCTGAATGCAAAGCATGTGCTTTTCCACCGAGCCACTGCTGCTGCATAAGATCATAGAGATTGAATGTTACATTTTAGTATCATGTGCAATTAGAAAGGGTATGTTTCTACACCCCCATCTCATAATCAGTCAGGTTCTAAACCCATTGGATTGTCTGTGTTTGCAAACTCCTCTTTAACCTAAGTGCACAGGAAATTTCCTGCTTTGCTACATTTCGCACTATGAGTGGCATCTGTCCTCAAGCAGTCATGCCAGCATAGCTTTGTAACACGGGCTTGTTTTGTGAAACAAGCCTAATTTGCAGTGCTAACAGTGGGCAATCACTAATCTTTTTGTCTCCGCTGGCTGTGTGATTATGCTGCATTCAGTGTCGGGATCTGTTTTGAAATTCAATTTTTGTTCATTTATTCCCAGTGTCACAAAGCAATCTGTTGTAAAGTCCTGCTTTGTACGTTCTGGGGAAAGAATCAAGCAAGAAGTTTGTTTCTGCCTGTTCATCATCCTCATCCTCATCCTCGAGCCCTTTATCCGACAGCTGCGTGTTCATTAATGTATTTTGCTTTTGTCTCCCTTTTCAATTTGTGCTGAGGAAAACACATTTCTCTCAAATAGTTTGCTTTTATTGCATGTGTGATCCTCTGCCCCTTATGCTGGGAATCTTTGCATTGTGTTGTGATTGCCTCCACATTTATTAGAAACAAATCTGGTCTCTGCCACTTGTTTACCCTCATTGTGTCTTTATGTATGGGTATCTGTTTTTAATTAGGCACACTCTAAATCATTCACTGCTTGCTAACACTTTCATTTGGGAAGCACAGTTTTCAGTAACCCCGCAAATATCCGGAGTGCTTTGCAAAACCAAACCCCGTATCTCAAAATAACTTTGCCATAGTCTCCCGTTAATAGTGACACACTCACACACACATATACAGACATACAATCAGTCTGTAATTAATCCATCTGTTAGCTGTTCAGTTTTACACTGTGTATTAATTATGTACTTATTTTCCGACAATGCAGTGGTCAATGGCTTCGCTTCCTAAGAAAGAACATGGCTTTCTCAGATGACATGCACTCATCAACTCCATTTCCACTAGGGTATGCAACCATAATCCACGACCCAGAAAAGACAAAATAATTTGGATTTAAACTGATTTGCTGCTAATAGTCAACAGGGCTAAATCAGCCTAAAGCCCAACATTTAAGCTTTGGCGGGTTTCTTGATTTTATTTTGATGACATAGTCTACTCATCCCTGGTATTCAGAGTAGGGAATAAAGCTAAAATAAAAGTATAATTAAATATTGTACTTATTAAAACACTATGGTTTGGATTCAAACCTTTTGTAAATACTGCAAGTCTGCAGACGCCATTTAGAGTGCCTTGCCTTTCCCTAGGGTTGCCGTACTGGCTGGAAATCTGCTATTACAACTGATCTCCAGCCGACAGAGATCAATTCATCTGGAGAAAATGGCTGCTTTGGCAATTGGACTCTATGGCATTGAAGTCCCTCCTTTCCCCAAACCCCACCCTCCTCAGGCTCCGCCCCCAAAATCTCCAGGTATTTCCCAACCTGGAACTGGCAATCCTACCTTTCCCCCAGACCCACCTGCACTTTCTGAAAAGCTACTGCTGGAGTTTGAGTAGGGTTGCCAACCTCCAGGTACTAGCTGGTAATCTCCTGCTATTACAACCAATCCCCAGCCAATAGAGATCAGTTCACCTGGATAAAATAGCCACTTTGGCAATTGGACTCTGTGGCATTGAAGTCCCTCCCCTCCCCAAACCCCGCTCTCTGCCCTAAAAACCTTTGCCGGTGGCAAAGAGGGACCTGGGCCGTGTCCGCACTCACAAGTTGTGCCGCCTTCTCATTCGCGTTTTCCCTGCATGTCCGCACTTCATGACACGCGAAGGATGTTGGAAGCGTCCTCAGCACGCGATTTTTGCGCATTAACAGTAATCGGATATACGGCGATGTTAACCAAAAAAGCTGTTTTCCCCACCCGAAGGCTGGAGTGCGATCTGAAAATCCACTTTATTTTTCCTCTCGCTGCCAGGCCATCCCACAATCCCTCACGGTGAGAATTGTCCAATCGCGTCCGCCCAATGAGACTCCCGCTGGCCATGCGTGGAAGATGATCACATGTTCACTGTTAGCGAGGGCATTTTAGCTTCAAGGGCGTAGGCGCCCCGCACCGTGGACCAAAAAAATGGCCGCGAGCGGGAACGCTGATCACAGCATAACCAAATCACATGGTGGTAGAGGGGTTTCTTGGCATGAAAGGGAGACCCTGGACTTGCTGGCAATATGGGGTGAGGAGAAGACCCAGGAATCCCTTTGCGCCTCCCATCGAAACATAGATGTTTTCGAGAGGATCGCATGGCAGATGGCGGCTCTGGGTCACCGAAGAACGGCCATTGAGTGCCGAACCAAAACCAAGGCCATGCGTCATGAGTACAAGCGGGTGGTTGCGCATAATGCTCGCTCCGGCAACGATCCTGCTACCTGCGCGTTCTATCCAGAGCTGCACCGTATCCTAAGTGGCGATGCCAGTGTCGTTCCTAGAAGGGTGGCACGAAGTCTACAGGTTCGCTGGGTTGTCGGAGAATGTCCCCCCCCCCCCGAGGATGTGGCCCCTGGGTCGGAGGAGCTTTTCTCCCATGACATGGTGACTATCAATGCAAGGGACCTAGAGGCCACCACCGCGCCCCATGAACAAGGTAAGTTAAAGCATTTGATGGACTACTTTCGGGGGTATTTGAGGCTCATATAGTTGCCCATATCAATCACACCTTTCTCCTCCCCACACAGCCTCGATTTCGGGGCGGGATGATCAAGAGGATTCTCAGGGTTCGCTTGAAGATGAGACCATGATTAGCGTGGAAGCGGTAAATGACGGTGAGTAACGGGAGATGTGGGTGTGGCCGGGTTCTCGCCAGTTTTTTTTTTCTCCCCTCTGATCCTGAGGACGGACTGGTTAGGGGGCCTAGATGTTCTTGGGTGAAGAACACAACTGTGAAACACCGTTTAGTAACTTTGACTTTCTGTTGGCGTGTTGATGGGAAGCCGTGTGTGCCTTTTCCCCCCTCTACAATTACCTCCCCACATACCCACGGGCATGATGAGTAGAAGGCTTTAGACAAGATTCCATTGTCCACCTTGGAAAGACAAGTACTTCACGCAATGGGGGTTGTGTTTTGGATTAGCGATGCTCCAGATGCACCCCTTCCCCTTCTAAAAGTGCTTATTTCTTTCTGGGGTGTTCATTTCTTATGTCTGATTAATTGAGTGGGGGAAAATCGATTCTTGAGTTTGGAAAATCCAAGCATAACCTACATTGACTCAATGCAAGCAGATAACCTTTCATATCAACATTTCAACCATGGGGAAAAAGAATGCACAACGGTTTCCAGCAGAGTCTAGTGTTGCGGTCTCGAGGCATGGCATGAGGTTTGATGTGGCGTGGTGCTGTGCGTCAACGACCAAATCTCAGGACTTGTCTTGTGATTCCAGGAAAATCTAAACGGTTTTGGGTTACAGTTCAGTGCTATTCTGCCAGGGTTTATTAATCACAGCGACTCAGCCTTGCTGTTCCGTGACCAGGGCTATGTTCCAGGATATTCCCCACCGGTGGCTGACTTCCCAGACCTTTCAGTGAGGTTGGCAATACCGGAACAATTCCAGATGTCACGTTCAAGGTAAAAAAAAAAAGACACTTAGTCCCAAGAGCCATTTTCCCTTGGCAAAATTTCTCCAACATGGTAAGCCTCTGATGGCCATCTTGGCACATCTTCTGACTCGCCCGCTGCACTCTTTACAGTGTACACTTACATTGAATACCCACCTCATGAAATCTAGAAATTTTAATTTCAGATTTGTGTAACGCTGAGTCATCCCCGCTACAATGGGTGTGCTATCCAATTGTATTCCTGCCTTTTTTCTGGGTTCTGTGGGAAACAACCTTGACTGAAACACAAGCTCTGATTATAGAACGTCACGGGCACCTTTGTTTTGCATTTCTCCCAATTAGATCAAACCCTTTGTTCAAGAAACGTTCAATGCGGTACTGCGCATTTTGTGGGTGGCGCTGTTTTATTCGAACGCTGTAAACTTATACTACTCTAGCGCTGCAGACGTTCACTTTCCCTGGCCTGCCCATTCTAGGACAAGTGTGTATTGAATCTGTGCACGGCCCCTTTATCATCTTCTTCCTTATTGCAATGAGGCTGCCTCTTTTTACAAGAACAGGGGAACCCTAGTTTCGTGTGATTTACCAGTCAAATAGACTTCATGACAAATGGCTCGGGCAGATATGTCTGCAATCCACCTGGTCAGCTAGTTGTTTCTAAATGACGGGTTAAGCACAATATTTATAAGAAATCTTTCAAATTCTCTGTGCTCGCTATGTATCACTTCCTGGTTCCCAACAAAGGAAGGTGGCATAGTATTATAACTGGAACACCCAGTATCGTGGCGAGACAGGGGTACATGCTAGACCATACCATTTTGTACGTCTTACATTGATGAATGATGATCGGACGCCATGGGGCAACACTACTGCCGACTCATGAAAACGCCTCACTCGACCTCTAAGCATTCGGTGATAAGCCCTCTCTCTTGCAAGCGCTCTTCGCCTGAACATTCTTATCAGAGAGCAGGCACCATGCCACATAAGTAGCATGAGATGCATGGAGGCAAGGAGCCTGGCGGGCTCCATCACAAATCTTCAGAGGTTCCGAAACGGGACCAGTCGAAAGGAAACTCCACGCCAAACACAAGAGGGACGCTTGCGCGCCTTCACCTTTCAAAAATTTGGGGGCCAATCAAAATTTTTTTAATAATGGGCGCGAGGATACTGACGAGCATGCGCATTTTGAGGAGAGAGGGCGCCGCCGTGCTGGCAGGGGCCGCAGCCACGCCCTCAAATTCGCTCAACATCGCGAAGTGCGATCACGGAAAAAACGCTTTTAATGAAAAAAAACCGGGAGAGGAAGATGGGTGGGTACAGAACTTTAACAGCGTTTGGAATTCTGCGGGAGTGAGCGCGTTTCTGTAGGGGTGTTTCTGGCTAGTGCGTCAACGGGGCTGGCAAGCCTAAGTCTGAGGGATTCTACAGATGGGACACTGCAGCAAAAAGGCTAGCTGTGAGGACTGGACAGAACTGCTCCTCACTCTTGTGCCAGTGGAGCTCAGTTTTGCAATACTTGACCCACTAGTTCAAGAGTGAGGTGCACCTCGACCTTTTCATCATGAGCCTACCTATAACCCCAGGTCATTGGGAGAGGCCTTGCACAAAGCTCCTATGCTTTCCAAAGTTTGGTAGGTGGCTCCATGCCAGGGAACAGTGACAGCACCGCTATTTGGGTGTCCCTAGCTCCAGAATCTGTTGACAACCATTTCCTCAGTTTTGTGAGGCTTCAGCTGGCTTGTATATTGATATCACAAACAGAATTCTTCTGAGAAGTACTGCATAGACATATGCACTCAGGTTGGCTCCTATTGTTGAGCACAGGAGGAACTGAAAGTCTGAAACTCATGGACCATTTGCCAATGCTGTTGGAGAGCTTAATTTTTTGTCCTGTGGTAAGCAAATACTGCTTATTGTTCAAGATCAGCCATGGACTCTATTGAGTTTGCATAGGACTGGGAATATTTTTTGTATGGTAGGGGTTAATAGCAATACAAGTGGCCAAGGGGATTGCTTGAGTGTCTACTAGTTTGGCTCACGTTTTGCTTGCCAGTTGTGAGCAGGTAGCCAATTTTCTACACGTATTTGGCTTTTTACAGTGTTAGCCATTCATCGGGTTATTTTTGTGTATTCAAAAAGCACAGGAATAGTACAATCAGGAGTATTTCATGCATTTGCATTCATACACAGCCTGATGGTAGTCCTAGTTTCCCCTCTCCCCCACATCTCTGCTATTGCTGCTTACTGATTGGCAGTCAGTTGTATAAATAGTGAGCCAGTAATTATAAATAAAAACTGTATTTTTAAAATATATTTGGCATTTATTTAAGTCTGTGATATTATCTTATTTTATATTTGCACATTTTCACACAGCCTTATGGGACCCTTCCCCTACTTATAGAAGAGGAAGAGTTGATTTTTCTACCCTGCTTTTCTCTACTGTAAGGAGTCTCAAAGCCGCTTACCATCGCCTTTCCGCCCCTCTTGCACAATAGGCACTGTGTGAGATAGGTGGGGCTGAGAGAGTTCTGTGAGAACTGTGACTTGCCCAAGGTCATGCAGCAGGCTTTTTGTGGAGGAGTAGGGAATCGAACCTAGTTCTCCAGATTAGTGTCCGCCACTCTTAACCTCTACACCCCATTTGTTCTCTTACCTGACCATCCATGACAGTGGGGGAAGAAAGAATTTTACCTGTTGCGCAAATGCAAAAGAGCTTGCAAGTAGGTTTACCAGGTCCCTCTTCACCACTGGCAGGAGATTTTTGGGGCGGAGCCTGAGGAGGGTGGGGTTTGGGGAGGGGAGGGACTTCAATGCCATAGAGTCCAATTGCCAAAGCGGCCATTTTCTCCAGGTGAACTGATCTCTATCTGCTGGAGATCATTTGTAATAGCAGGAGATCTCCAGCTAGTACCTGGAGGTTGGCAACCCTACTTGTAAGGCAGAAAGAAATGAAACTGAAACATTATATCTGTTGAAGAACCACAAAGAAGTTCAGTAGCCTCACTCAAAGTACATTAATAATCTTCAAACTTTCTACATTTTTCATGAGAAAACAGAGAAAAGTGCTACTAATTGGCAAATTTGGTTAACCAGCAAGCTCCATTCCCCAGGAGTGCAGGATAATGAAACTTTTACTGTATAAATGTGCCCCCTGGTAGATTTTTTCTCTGCCTTTGCAAATTGTGTTCCCTTCTATATTGTTCTGGAAGAACATTATAACATCCAGTCCCAAACGCTAAAAGGGCACAGGTGTTGTCCTTCATGTAACAGTACCATCCAGGTACAATTCCCTCACCCCAGCAATAACACCCCCCTTAGTACCCATAAGGCATGAGGCGGTGATGGCTGACCCATCAATATTTGCAAATCCCTTCTTTCTTTCCCTAAAACATTCCTAACAAGGCTAACCTAAAATTCTCTTCCCCAGTTAAACTAAACTGGTAAATTTGAGGCAGAATAACCAGCCCTCTTCGTTTTCTGGATATACAATGTTTTGAAAATGCTGCCCAGCGGAGGGACAAAATGTTCTGTTTGATATGTGTACTCACAGTTTTTACAGCCTTTTGATTTGCTGGCTATTGTGGAATATTATTACAATGATATTATTGATACTGTGGAGTAGCACATCTCATCTGAGTTTGTATGGAAATATGTTAAATAAAACGCATTCTTAAGAATTTATTTAGTTTATTTGTATCCTGCCTTTCTCCCCAACGGGGACCCAAAGCAGCTTACACTGTTCTCTTCTCTTCCATTTCATCCTCACAATAACCCTGTGTGGTATGTTAGGCTGACAGTGTGTGATGGGCCCAAAGTCATCCACAAGCTTCCATGGCAGAATGGAGATTCAAACCTGGGTTAATAGTAGGGTTGCTAACCTCCAGGTGGTAGCTGGAGATCTCCTTCTATTACAACTGATCTCCAGGCAACAGAGATCAATTCACCAGGAGAAAATGGCTGCTTTGGCAATTGGACTCTATGGCATTGGAGTCCCTCCCCTCCCCAAACCCCACCCTCCTCAGGCTCCGCCCCAAAAACCACCCACCGGTGGTGAAGAGGGACCCACCAACCCTAGTTAATAGACACAGTTTTTAGTCTCTCCTGCTCCCTCTTGAGATATAATTTCTTTAGGATCATAAGTGAGGAATGTGAGACAGTTTAAAGCTCTTAGCTTGTGACAGTTTGGATTACGTCAGTGCTATTTTGTACAGAAATGTGTCCTGACACGTATATAAATTGTCACGATTTCAGGCGCCTTCCACCCAATAATGTGCCCTTTTCTCACCTCAAAAGGTACATGCCTGTAACTGCTGCCATTTTGTGTGAAAACATGTCCTGACACATAGGGTATACACACACACACACACACACCCTGCCACAACTTTAGGGGCATTACCCATAGCAGATGCTTCAGTAGAAATGCTAACTGCAACCATCCCTATCACTTCTTTTGTCTCACTCTGAGTCTTTGATGGTGACATATTTCTATCGAATGCGATGTTTATTTTTCAAGCTAACATGCAGCACAGTTTTTGTAAAATGTGGCAAGAAAGCTGGCCAAATGTGACTGGCAGTTCTCCAAAGAGATAAAAGAAAAACATTCCATTTGTGACGCCACAAGCTGCAGTAATTGAATCATAGAATCATAAAGATGGAAGGGGCCATACAGGCCATCTAGTCCAACCCCCTGCTCAATGCAGGATCACCTAGAGCATCCCTGACAAGTGCTTGCCCAGCCTCTGCTTAAAGACTGCCAGTGAGGGGGAGCTCACCACCTCCCCAGGTAGCCGAATCCACTGTCAAACAACTCTTACTGTAAAACCTTTCCCCCTAATATCCAGCTGGTACCTTCCACCTGCAATTTAAATTTCCATCCGCAATTTAAATTTCCACCCACAGTTGGTGGATTGCTTGGCATATGATTGCTCATGCCTTATGAAATTGGTTTTGTTGTGTTTGTTCAACCAATCATCATATGGCACATACACCTCTGGAATAGGCTGCATGAACAATTGGTACTCCTACTGTTGGCTATGGAAAAGGAAAGCCCTGTGCTTAAAATGATGGGAACAGATATCGCTTTCTTTTCATAGTCAAATGTTATCTTCAGGATTATGACAAAGTACTTTCCATACAGAATTCTTAGTTTAGTGCAGTAGTGGCCAAAATGAGAGACCTCTCAGGAAGTGTAAGACCTAGATTCATTAGGCACCAACTCTTCACAAACTTTTCAGAGACATAATTCCATGGTCACTGTAGTCTTTGAAGATGGTTGTATGAAATTGCGTTATAATATCTATCTATCTATCTATCTATCTGTCTATCTATCTATCTATCTATCTATCTATCTATCTATCTATCTATCTATCTATCTATCTATCTATCCATCCATCCATCCATCCATCCATCCATCCATCCATCCATCCATCCATACATACATACATACATACATACATACATACATACATACAGTGGTCGGCAAACTGCGGCTCGCGAGCCGCTTGCGGCTCTCTGGCCCCTTGAGTGCGGCTCTGCCCGTCCGGGTGGCACTGCTTCGCTCCTCCCCGGCCTCCGCCCCACAGCCGCTTATTATAGCCGTCCGTCATCATCCCACCCCCTTTCCCCTCCTAGGCTCCACCCCCCGAGCCCACATAAGGGCGAGAGAGGCTTGCATCAGCCTCCTCCACCCTCCCAGCCCAGTTGCTCCAATCTCCCTGGCCCAGCCCCAGGCGTGCCCACCCGCAACTCAGCTGGTTGTTGGGGCTTTGAAGAGGCCACGGTAGAACGCCACGCACCAGCTGGTTCTCTCCCGGCTCTCGGGTGACTGCGTGGTCGCTGGCCGGGCTGTCTTCAGGGGTTCTGCTCTTCCCCCCACTGGAGATCCTGCTGGGAAAGGGTAGGTGGTAGCTGGTGGCCCCCTCCAGTCCCCGGCGGGGTTGTCCCACCTTTCCCGCCGCACCGGCTGCAGCACAGAGGTTTGGAGTGGACTCTCCCTCTCCCTGTCGTACCCCTCCTCCTCCTCCCCCCTTTCCCTCCCCTCACAGCGCGGACGGGTTTTGAATGTGGCGCTCGAGGGCCAGCGGCGCCATGGGCGGCAGCAGCCAATCAGCGGGTGGGATTTCTTGCGCTGGTTTTAGCTGGCGGAGGAGGCGGAGGCGCTGAGGAGGGGCGGCCGGCAGGCCGGCCAGGGAGGGAAGGAATGAAGGAGCCCAGGCGGCGGCAGTGAGGAGGAGGAGGAGGCCGAGAGGCGAGCGCGGGAGGCTGAGGCGGCCAGGATGTGCCAGGGCGGCCGCCAAGAGGTCAGTGGGGATCGGGGGAGGCCACCGAGCCCGGGCGGGGGGGAAGCCATGTTTGATTCATTCTCCGCCAGCTCCGGTGGGGAGGATGCTTTTATTTATTTATTTAGTATTAATCAGTGTACCTATAGTTTAATTAAGACTTAAAACTAATTAAAGTTTATTAATAAACAGTGTACCTACCTATATAGTTTAAGAAATTTGGCTCTCAAAAGAAATCTCAATCGTTGTACTGTTGATATTTGGCTCTGTTGACTAATGAGTTTGCCGACCACTGATCTAGTAGAACTGCAGAAAATATTCTGCATTATTTACTAGAAGGGTATAAGATCTGAATGCATCTTACACTTTATGGTTAGAATTGGGTCATTCATATAACAGTCAATTTTTATCCCTCTAGCTCACAGAATCAAGACTATCACTAAAATTGTTACTTTGTTTATACGGAGTAGCAGCAAAACTGTGACACTATTTTTGTGGAGAAAACTGTGATTGTCATGGTCATGATCTTTTTGATTATTATTTCTGTCTTAGCTGTTTATTCAGACAGTGATAATCTTTGGATTTTAACAAATGACTGATTTATTGAATGAAAGAATGACTGAAGTCCAATAATCTGTCCACTGGATCATATTCACTATTAATTTCATTCAGTTCACGTTCAGAGAAGTTCAAAGTTTGTACCAACCATATGAAGCAAAGCTTCATTTCATTTTAGGCAGTATCCTTAACTCTTCTGAAGACATGACCATAGGTGAACTTCTGACAGCTTGCTTGGCAATTTCCAACTCATCGTCTCAACTATCCTTCAGATAGCCAAAGAGCAACTTTGCCATCAGCCGAGAAGCATTTTTTAATCTCATCATACTGCTGTTACAGTGAATTACTGTTTTTGCAGATTGTAAATATAAGTTGTTGGCATCACAAAGCAAATGACAAGGAATAGGGCAAGCCCAGTTCGTTCCCACATCCAAACACCTGTAGTGCAATCCCAAGAACACTTTCCTGGTGGGATGTCCCACTGAATAGACGTGAGTAGGATTCTGTGTAGACCTGTTAAGGATTGAAAAGGATAACATCACAATGCTATGTATCAAATCATATTTGCTTGTGTGCTCAAATCACCTAGGCTAGTGAAACCAATCAAGAGTGAAAGCAAGCAAAGTTATGAACCAAAAAGGTGCCCTGCTGGATCAGAGCATCTATTGCAGCATCCTGTTGCACAGTGGTCAACAAATTGGCCATAGAGGCCAAGGCATCTCTCTGATGCTGCCTTTTAGCACTGGTATTCAGTGGTTTACTGTTCCTGGGTATGGGTTTTTTATCATGGCTAGTACCCATTGATGGAAGTATCCTCCATGAATCTCTCTGTGCTCCCCTTAAAGCTGCCTATGGATGTCACTATGCCCACAAGCAGTGAATTTCCAGTGTCATGCTAAGCACCCCTATAAGCCCACTGATTTCACTGAAATTAGAAGGGTGTAACTGCTTAGAATGACACTGGAAATTATTCATTGAGTGAAGGAGTACTTAACTTTAACTTAAAGGTTAATGAATGAACATTTTGACAGGGTACGCTGATTTTTACGTGTTTTTTTTGAAAAGGCAAGGCACTTTGCAACACTGCTGGAAAATGTTTGTAAAAACTATGTACTTTTAGCTTGTTCATATTTTTAAACACTATCTTTTTCCCCAAAGCACTTAAAAATGATAAAGTAGAAAGCAGAATGTTTAATACAGGATGTAGATCCTCATCCTCCATTCACTGCATCACTGCACAGTTCTTACCCACCTGTAATTTGCTGTCTGCAATACTATCTGGATGGGGCCCTATGTATTGTTCTATATAAATTTACAACCTGAACCAAGATAGCGTCTCCTAAAATACACATGAACCTGCCTTATACTGAATCATACCTTTGGTCCATCGAAGTCAGTATTGTCTACTCAGACTGGTAGCGGCTCTCCCAGATCTCAGGAAGAGGTCTTTCACATCACCTACTTGCTTAGTCCCTTTAACTGGAGATCCAGGGATTGAACCGGGACCTTCTGCATGCCAAGCAGATGATCTACCACTGAGCCACAGACCCTCCCCAAAATACAGGACAAAATATGATCATCTCAGGGATGAAGCTGATCAATGTTGCCTCCTATGGTGCCCTTATCATGCCTCCCAGAGTCGTGTCTCTTGGTACCCCAAATATACTTTGACTTTCAGGTGTCAGTAGCATAGGTAAATACATTGCTTCCTTGATATCAGATCAGAATCTCTCTATTCAGGCATGTATTTACCTAAGCACTTACAAGAGGAAGTAGCATGGTAGCCTGCAAGCCACATTAATCGTGGCTCTTTTGTATGCTTCTCCACAACTTCTTACACCATTGGCCATAAATAACAACTCAAGTTTGCAGGATCATAAACTTTCATCTCTATGTCTCCACACTCCCTGGAAACTTAATAAAGGATCCAAGATGGACTATTGAGACATCCCTGGACCACTGTCAACATGTCTGGGTCACACCTCACACCCATTTGACTCAATGATGTGCAGTCACCATCATCTCCATTATGTCACCCCTTTACAACAGAAAGTCTGAACTATCCTATGGCAGGCCAGATTGTGACCCTTGTATAACCTCTGCCTGTGAGGGTCCTATGGAGCTAATTTAGGAACAGAACTTCCAAGACAATTTAAGTTAAAATTTATTTAAACCCTTCCAAAATACAGGACAATATAACAAGAGATAGATAGATAGATAGATAGATAGATAGATAGCTTTAACTAAACACATAGGCATAACAGTGAACAGAAGCTCACAACATATAGTGTCTAAGAATTCAGTCAAGTAACTGGTTCTTGATTGCAAAAACCAAAGCACTGCTTTCTTCTTTAGTCTACCAAAGTGCTGGTTACTTCCAATGCAGTCCTCTTGCAAAAAGGAACAAACTGGACACCATAGAAACCAGGCTACTAGAAAAATATTGTCCGTATATAAGGTGATAAACCCCCAGAAAACCTTATCCTCTACCTCAGCAACAGACTCTCCCTCTGTTGCTAATCTCCATTTACTGTCTACACCCTTACTGAGGTAAACCAGCTAGTAGTTGGGGGTTATATTTGCACCAATCAGATTCTTAAGATGCACCAAAGATGAACCTTCCCTCTAACCCTGGGAGATTTATTGCTCAAGACTGGGAACTGTGCATGCACTAGATTCAAATGATCCCCACCCTGGAATCTGTAATCTAGTCTGTCACATGTAGAGGATATTCTCCACATGCCTGGTCTGTCATGGGGACAATTTGAATAATGTAATCTTTTCCTGCATTAATATTTTTTTCTCATACACTATTAATATTTAAATCACTTATTGAATACAGCAAGCTTCACATACATTTTTCTAAGCAGGTTTACTCAAAAATAAGATTTATGATGTTCAGTGGCTCTTATGCCCAGGAAAGTGGCTTTAGGATTGCAGCCGAAGTCATCCTGCAACAACATTTAGTCTTAAATAAAATATAAATTTAAATATATATGTACGTATTAAGGCAACTTCTTTGCATCAGCATGTCATCTTCAGTTGAACAATTATTTATTTATTCACATAATTTATCCCCCACCTTTCTATCCTCATTAACTAATACAACTAACATGTAGTTAAGAGAATGAGCGCTCACAACTGCAATATCTTTAGATTTTTCTCCCAATTCAGTTTGGGACCGAAGACGCATGAAGCTGGAGGCTGCAATGCAGGTATCCTTAGCTGGATGAGGAACGACATATGTGGTTCTTCTCACTGGTTGGGAGGATATGTATGGAACTCTTGTTATAAAATTAGCGAAAGTGCCAGCCAGATGTTTTGGAATGGAAGGGGAAGGACTAAATTTACTCAACTCCCATCCCCCATTCCCCGCCAAGCAGCTGAGTGTTGCTTTTTAAACAGAGCCATGGCTACAGAGTGATTTCACATTTGGATCAGGGCCTTGGTTTTTTATAATGCTGAATTGACATTTCCTTTAAATATAATACTTACGTGTTTATAATCTCTCTTCAGTGAGTAGCATCCTTACATCTAGCTAATTAAATTTAAGCAACGTTGGGAGCAAGTTTAAGAAGAAGGAGAAGAAGAAGATTTGGTTTTTATATGCCGACTTTCTCTACCTTTTTAAAGGAGAATCAAACCAGTTCTCCCCACAACAGACACCTTGTGAAGTAGGTGGGGCTGAGAGAGTTCAGAGAGAACTGTGACTAGCCCAAGGTCACCCAGCTGCCTTCATGTGTAGAAGTTGGGAAACCAACCCAGTTTAGAGTACACCGTTCTTAACCACTATACTACACTGGCTAAGCGATTCTACTCAGAAGTGTCCCATAATATTCAACACAGTTTACGCCCAAGAGCATGTTCTTATAACTGCAGCCTTTGGGTGAAAACGCATGGTCGCTTTATCTTCCTTTAATCCCTGTTTCAACCAGGATCGAACGCACATTAGGCGAAACACATGTGTTAGATCCTGGCTGAATCCTGGCTGAAACAGGGATTAAAGGAGGATAAAGCGACCATGCGTTTTCGCCTTTTGTCACACTTTTCTGTTTACTCTGACTACGGTATTCATTATTCTTACACTCATCCAAATTATTTTAGTTCTCATGACCAATTTCAGTAGCTTTGTATTCAATCCTCTAAGGTATTCCATCACTCCTTAAATATTTTTACAACAGTCTTCTATCTAATTGGTAGTAATCATTTTCTTCTTGACTTCTGGGATTTTAACAGTTTGTAATAGCAAAGGGGTGCTCCACTGCTGACCAGCATGAAAACAAAATTGGACCAACCACTGACAAGGTATCAGTTTCTGCATACTTTGAGGACTCCCCAGGTAAGCAGAACCCCCTCCCCCAATATGGACTGAGGATGCTCGTGGCTAGGGCTGTCAATTCGGTTCGGCCCGAACTGAAAATCAACCGAATTTCCCCTGATTTGGTGCTTTTCTGTTCGGACGGATCCGAACTCAAAACTGGCGGGCAACCGGGGGGGCCGAATTCAGCGAGTTCGGGAGTTCGCGAATAAATTCGGCAAATTCGGCCATCAGTAAGCAGCATAACCGTCAGTAAGCAGCATTCTCCTCCCCCGGCCAATCGGTGGGCAAGCTGGGTCTTCTTCTGGCCAATCAGTCAGGATTGAGTACTGGAGGAATCAGCTGATGTGCGGCCCGGCCAGGGAGAGAGAGAGAGAGAGCGAAATCCTCGTGTGTGTGTGTGGGGTGCTTGTGCACATTCGCTCCTTTCTGTGGCTGCAGGGGGCGCATTTTTTGGGGTACAGACACAAAACTTTCACTGGAACTTCAGATGAAGCTTCTTAAGGTACCCCCCAAGTTTTGTAAACATTGGGTCAGGGGGTCTCGAGATATGGGCTCTCCCCCTTTTCCTTCTCCCCCTTTTCCATTTATGTGGCTGAAGGGGGCACTTTTTTGGGGATATAGCCCCCAAACATTTAGCATAGCTTCAGTGAATTATTCTTAAGATACTACCCAAGTTTTGTAAAGATGGGTTCAGTGGGGGCAGAAATATCGCCTCCCCCCCTTTTCTCTTTCCATGGCTGCAGGGGGCGCATTTTTTGGGGTGCAGATCCCAAACTTTGAGCGGAGTTTCAGACCAGTGTTCTTAAGATACCCCCAAGTTTTGTGAACATTGGGTCAGGGGGTCCCGAGATATGGGCTTTCCTCTTTCCCCTTTCCCCTATTGGGATGAATGGAGCAGCCGATCCTGTGTGCATCTCCTCTCCAGAGCAAAACGTTCCGTGCCTAATTGGAATCATCTTGGATTACAGCCCCTCTTGATGGAACAGAAGACAGCCACAGTAAGACCCCTTTGGGGGCTTTAATCTATAATTTTTCTCCTGTGTATGTGTGTGTGTGTGTGGGAAAGCAGAGTCTGTGTGTGTGTGTGGGGAAGGAGCAGTTTCTGTGGGTGGGGGGGAAGCCAAAGGGGGCTTTCGTCGGTTCTGCCTGGGGTGTGTGTTCCCCCTCGAGTCTCTCGCTCCCTGGTTTGAGGGGGGAGGTTTCAGTTGTGTGTTGCAAAGGTGTTGTTTAACAAGGTTGTGTTTGCAGTTGTTTTGCTAATTTCTCCGCTGTTGTCGGGTCTGGGAGCTTTGTGCGTGGGCGGCAAGCTCTGCTGAGAGATGCACATTAAGGGTGGGGGGGACCCCTTTCAGGGCCCATATCTCAGCCCTCCCTGACCCAATCTTTACAAAACTTGGGGAGTCTTTCAATAAACGTCCTTTGAAGCTCTGCGAAAAGTTTGGGACCTCTAAGCCCAAAAATGCCCCCCCAGAGCCGCGGAAAGGCGCGGTTGGGTTTTTAATGGCTTTATTCGGCCGAATTTGTTTCCGAACTTTGAATTCCCGCCGAATTGAACGGATCCGAAG
The DNA here is from genome assembly GCF_029931775.1 of Euleptes europaea. Classification (NCBI taxonomy): domain Eukaryota; kingdom Metazoa; phylum Chordata; class Lepidosauria; order Squamata; family Sphaerodactylidae; genus Euleptes; species Euleptes europaea. The sequence goes on from NC_079317.1 coordinate 41,902,056, forward strand.
TGGGGGAGTTCGGACTTCGGCACGTACCGAACCCACAAGGGCCAAATTCGGCCGAATCCGAACTGTACCAATTTTTTTTTTTTTGACAGCCCTACTCGTAGCCCTTCTGAAGGAATAAATGTTACTGTACCCTGAAAAGGAGTGAAATTGTCCTGGAAGAGAGTAGAACAAATTCCCTTCCTCTCAATCCAGGATTTCTTACTTTGAAGTTAAAAGTCTGGGGTGGGGAGAGCAGTTTAATTGCTATTTGAGGAACTTTACTTCCTCCATCCTGCTTAATCTGTTTTTCCAGTGACTCTCTAAGATACAAAGAAGGCAAAGCCCCTCCTGGAAGGGGTGTGTGATGAAATAAAGGTAGAGGAATATGTGCCATGATGCATGCATCCATCAATCCCAAGCTCCCCATAGAGCATGGACATGGAGAGATAACTATTTCCTTTATTGAGTCAAATGTATTTAACTATGGAGCTCTTTAAAAAAAGGGACATTCTAGACTTAATATATTTCCCCCAATTGCAATCAAACTGCCAATTAGTTCTCTAATTTAATTAATATCTTCCTTGAACATCTTTTAAACTTAATTCAGCTCCTAAATTAGAACAATACCCAAATTAACCTGCTTTCCCCAAATTCCTCATTCATTTGCTTTTATTACAATTCAGACAATAACTAGTTTTAATCAATATCAAAATTACTAATCAGTTTAACTTCTGCTCAGTCACCCAATATATCCCTACAAGGTTTCTTTCACATATTGTTCTCACTTCTACATCAACTCCACATTTCAGAAAGTAATTAATTAGTATCCATTAACTTATATCTTCAAAACTACTTATTATATAATCAATTTTCAACCTAATAATCTCTTAACAGTTATTCAGTATTCCGATCACCCCACTCACTACTCCTAACAAAGTCAAAAACCTAATTATCACTCCTTAAACAATTTCCAATTAATTTGCCAAATCCACCCAATTATTCAAGCTAAATATGGATTCTTGAAAGAGGTAGAGAGAGTTACTGGAGCATGTTCACCACCCTTGCCTCCTACTAGAGAACATATGTCAGGATGTAATTCCTCCAGTTGCTGAGGCTATTGTGCTTTCTGTGGAGAAGTAGGGTCACCAACTTCCAGGTGGGAGAGTTCTCCTGGAATTATAATTGATCTTCAAAGATCAGTTTCCATGGAGAAAATAGCTACTTCGAAGGGTGGATTCTACAACACCACATTCCTGCTGATAGGGTTCCCAAGTGCTCGCTAATGCTGGGCAATCTCCCACCAATTTCTGCTGCTCCCCTCCGACATTCACCTGGGGAGCGATTGTGTCATGCACTTGATGACATCACTTCTGGTGCGATGTGGAAGCGCCAGCATCACACCGGGGGGACCCTCTAGCACTTGCCCCCCAAATGCTATGGAAACCATAGAGTTTTGGAGGCAAGTGCTAGAGGGTCCCCCAGTGTGATGCTGGCGCTTCTGTATTGCACAAAAAGTGATGTCATTTTACACGCACTGATTGCTGCCCCCTATACCTTCTCCAAAATCCCCCGCAGGTTGTCAGGACAGACCTAGCAACCCTATCTGCTGAGCTCCCTCCCCTCTCACACTCCGTTCTTCCAAGCCTCCACACCCAAATCTCCAGGAATTTCCCAACCTGGAGTTGGCAACCCTAAGAGAGGCTCCTACTTTAAGGAAACTGATATGGCACTTTATCCACTCAGACCTGGTAAGTATTTTTATCACATAATTGTTCCTTCCTCCACTTTATCTGCACAACACAAATCCTATGAAATAGGTTAGTCTGAGATGGTGTGACAGGCCCAAGGTGACCTGGCAAGCTTCCATCACAGGATGGGGATTTGAACCTGGTTGTCCCAGATCATAGTCTGACACTCTAACCATGACATCATGCTTGATCTCTTTGGTTGTTTGGATTAGGAAAGATAATTAAAGGAGATTTGGGATCAGGCTCTTCCTATTACCTATTGTCAGTGAAAGAGGTACTGCTCAAGAGACCTCCAGACTCTTCTGTCACAAAAATTAAGATCATGACTTTTAAGATCAGTGGGCAATTCTTTACTGCATTAACTCTACATTGAGTTCAAAGATCAAAGTGTGGTAATCTCAGCAACAGATGTGCTAGTGTGGAACTCCTTTCCCGTCCAGTAAAAGTCTATGCATGGTCATTTTTATGACTAATAGAGTTGCCAGGTCCCTCTTCACCACCGGCGGGAGGTTTTTGGGGTGGACCCTGAGGAGGGCAGGGTTTGAAGAGGGACTTCAAAGCCATAGAGTCCAATTGCCAAAGTGGCCATTTTGTCCAGGTGAACTGATCTCTATCAGCTGGAGATCAGTTGTAATAGCAGGAGATCTCCTGCTAGTACCTGGAGGTTGTCAATGCTAATGACTAAACATTTCTAAAGTATAGACTGGGTGCTGTTGAGTGCCTTCTAGCTCCAATGCTATTCATGCATACTTGGAAGAAAACACTGAAATCAGGTGTACTTCTGAGTAGAGATCGATAGGATTGGATTGTCAGTAACCTGAAACAAAATAATCCACCCTTATTTGCATGTGTGTGTGTGTGCTTTTTAAAAAAAAGAAGCAACAAACCCCCAAACTACCGCTCAGTAATTACAATTGCCATAGAATAAGAAGGCAAGCAATTAGATTCTCCATAGGTGCTGCTGGTAATTGTTGCAGGCAAATCAGAAGATTAAGCGTAGCAACAATGCACAGCACAAGATGGCCTAAACTCTGTTTTTCCTGCAGAACTGCAAATAGTAGCAAATCAAAAAGCTGTTCTCCTTAATTACCACTGTATGTGGCATCAGGCTAAAAGCAGGCTCATTCTGTAATGTTTTCTATACAGCTACAGTATGAACATACAATGCAGGCCTTTATGCACCACCTAATAGACAATATTACACACCAAATTATTGCCTGCTTTCATTTTACAGGGAGAAATCACTGGTGAGTCTAGGCCATTGGCTTCTCAGCTTCCCCAGCAAGCAATGTGCCGACTGAAGTAAGAGAACAGTTTTACTTCTTCAAGCCACTGGTGACTATTTATACTTAAACACATTGCTTCACAACTTCCAGCATGTTGTATTATGTGACAGCCTGGGAGCGGGATGGACTGCAGGCTCTGTTTGTGAGCATGGCAAGCTGGTGCTTGTGGTATCCTTTGCAAAGTTTGCACATTTCCCCTTCTCGCTTTACCCAGCAATCATCTACCCTGCTGATCTGATGTCCTCATGGGACTTGAACTCACGTTGACACAAGACAAAGAGCCAATGGAAAAAGAACAAACAAGGTGGATGCTTTATGGTACAACTCCCACTGTCCCCCTCAAGGCATTTGGGAGGAGGAGCAAATAATGTGCCATAGTTTTGCGCACAGAAGACTGATATCCACATTTATGAACGTCTCACTTGAGGCATAAACAAAGCAAGCAAAAATAATACTGCAAAACTGTTTAATTCACGAAAACAGCCAATTATTCATGTTGCTATAGCAAATTTGTTTTATTTTTAAAGTCACATGGAAGGTTATCAGTAAATAAATGGATATAGCTTTCTTTTATTCGCAGTCTTTAAATACTATGAAACGATCTAAACGATCACAGAATTCAGTACGGTTTAATGGCCCGCTCTTGGAAATACTCAAGATTAATTGCAAAAACGCATCTATTAAGAATATTTGATTTGAGGATTTTTAAAGATATGTTGCTGTAACCCCATAGCAGTTTTAACAACACAGGTCAAACAGTGTGCATGCTTTTTTTTAAAAAAGAAGCAAAATCATTTGTGCCAAAGGATGTCGGCCAATTTATTTGTGACAGCGATTGCATAGGGCACAAGCCTTCCTGTGTGAGAGTGCCATTCCTGCATGTGGAAAGGTTCTCATAGGGCTCAAGTGAGCTCTGTCTTCCCCTCCCCCGCCTGTTCCCATATGAGTGCCAGTGCTCAGGACCTCACTGGGAAAGGACAATCTGTCCATACTTCCCATATCCCCAGCCAACCCTTGCTTACCATGCTGTTCAAGTTTAATCTGGATTGGGAATAGGTCACAGTGCACAAGGAGGAGAGTTGGATTGGAAGGTGGGAGGTGCATAGTGTTGCCAGGTCCCTCTTTGCCACTGGCAGGAGATTTTTGGGGCAGAGCCTGAGGAGAGCGGGGTTTGGGGAGGGGAGGGACTTCAATGCCATAGAGTCCAATTGACAAACGGCCATTTTCTCCAGGTGAACTGATCTCTATCGGCTGGAGATCAGTTGTAATAGCAGGAAATCTTCAGCTACTACCTGGAGGTTGGCAACCCTAGAGGCACACCCTCTGAAGCTATTTCCTTCAGAGGAAATAGCTTTAGTCTGAAGAGGAAATAGCTTTACAACTCATCTTCAGAGTTGTAATTCCAGGGGAATGCCAGGCCCTGCCTGGAGGTTGGCAACCCTAGTATACACACCTCTCCCATTCCTCATAATGATGACCTGACGTGCTGCTTCTATAGGCACCAAAGCATGGGGGCAGAAAAGGAACAGGATCCTACTTAACACTATGGGAATCTCTGCATGTACAGTCATTATGTCCTCACGTGGAACCCTTGGTGCTTGCAACAGTGTAATGTGCTGTCAAGTCACATCCAATTTATGGCAACCCCAACAAGGGGATTTCAAGGAAAGTGGTTTGCAAAGTAGAGGTGGTTTAATATTGCCTCCCTCTGCTGTGCCTTCCTTGGCAGTCTCCTTTCTAAGTACCAACCCTGCTTAGCTTCTGAGATCTGATGAGATTGGGCTATACCATACCGCTTTCCTCCCGGTTGGCCAATTACATAGGTATTTTTTTTAGAAATATGAGTTTTCTAAAATAGGGGTGGGAATACTTCCTCTCTACACAGTATCCTGGCTTACTACAACACAACTGTGCAATTCAAGCCAAGCTGGAATAAGTAGGAAGGGACAGGTAACCCTCCGGATCTGCTTAACAGTGCCCTGTTGGTGTCTTGGGCCCACGTGAGACATGAGCACTGGCTTTAAAAAAAAATTGAGCTGCAGTGGAGTAGAGGAAGCTGCCTGTTAACTAAACTAGAGCCAAATTGTCCTTCCCTACTTGCTGGCATTGACTGGATGTCAAATTCACAAAGTGATGCCCAGAATGATGACAAGGAAAGGCTGAGGGATTTAGGAATGTTCAGTCTGGAGAAGAGGAGGTTGAGGGGGAGACATGATTGCTCTCTTTAAGTATTTGAAGGGCTGTCGCTTAGAGGAGGGCAGAGAGCTTTTCCTGTTGGCAGCAGAGGACAGGACTCGCAATAATGGGTTTAAATTATGGGCAGAAAGGTACCAGCTGGATATTAGGATTTTTTTTTTTTACAGTGCGAGTAGTTCAAGTGGCATTGGCTACCTATGGAGGTGGTGAGCTCCTTCTCACTGGCCGTCTTCAAGCAGTGGCTCGGCAAACACTTGTCATGGATGCTCTAGGCTGATCCTGCATTGAGCAGGGGGCTGGACTAGATGGCCTGTATGGCCCCTTCCAACCCCTTCCAAGAGAGCCAACGTGTTGTAGTGGTAAAGAGTGGTGGTTTGGAGCGGTGGACTCTAATCTGGAGAACCGGGTTTGATTCCCCACTCCTCCACATGAGCAGCGGAGGCTAATCTGGTGAACTGGGTTGGTTTCTCCACTCCTACACATGAAGCCAGCTGGGTGACCTTGGGCTAGTCACAGCTCTCTTAGAGCTCTCTCAGCCTCACCTACCTCACAGGGTGTCTGTTGTGGGGAGGCGAAGATGATTGTAAGCCGGTTTGATTCTTCCTTAAGTGGTAGAGAAAGTAGGCATATAAAAACCAACTCTTCTTCTCCTTCTTCTGCTGCTCCTCCTCTATGATCTTATGAGTTGATGTGCCATTACCAAAGGTGATTTACAAAGTAGGCAGTTAGAGAACAAATGAAAAGGAATAAACAAGGTAACTATTGGTGTGTGATTGCAATAATGGCATTCCTCTTAATTTTGGTATTTCATACAACCTCTAAAGATTCAAATATTAGGAACAAAAAGAGGTGGACATTTCCATTCTTTGCTCGCGAGTGCCCCCAGAGTTGCCTAGCTGGCAGCTATTAGAGCAAGAATGCTGGGCTGGGTAGAACTTGTTCTGACTTTGACTCAGCAAGAAAAAAAACCCCTGTAGATTTTGATTGGTAGAGGATATGTGCTACACGGATAAATTTCAGTTTCTTGTATCCTCTGTAAAAAAGCCTCCCAGTGCAAAACCAGGAGAGAGTTTGGGACTTCTGAAAATGATGCTGCCAGTGTTTATTAAATTCAGTTTTAAAGTGTGCAAGGGCTAAATATGATTGGTTGCAGGGTAAGGAGAGGGTTTAAGTCTAAAGGTAAGGAATTTGGTGTAGGGGAAGTCGTAAGCCCCCCCCCCATGCCACAGTCCTAATAGGAACTGTGCCCCCATGCACTTGAAAATTGAACTGAAACATCCTCTATGAATTCTGCTTATGGAACTCCCTCGTCTAGTCCCCCCACTCTCTCTTACATTCTATCACAACATCTTCTGGATAAAATCAGACTAGCCGGGCTCTTTTACAGATGCTGAGAACCTGCTACTTGAGACTGGGGTGCCAGAACATCTCCTTCCTGATTTATTTTCTCACAGGCCAGAAGAGTGAGGACGTTGTCATCTAACGGACACTTTCTGCCCCAGTTTCAACTTCAAAGGGATCAGTTGGCCCAGCTCTGGGGCCATGTTGAGGACTCAGACATTTTTTTTTGTTCAGTTAACATTCTGCACAGAAGAGTTGGGCAGCTGTCTTGATATCTTTAATTGTAGAATCTTCACTGATTATTGACTTTTAAAGGATGTAAATGTTAAAGGATGACACTATATATTTTGCAGTGTAACAAGGATACAAATCTGGCCTCTAATGTGCTGGGGAAAAGACACTTAGAAATACACAGCAGGGAGAAGCCCAAGTTGTGTGTTGAACTATGTGGGAATCTACTGCAGTAATTACCCTCCTATCATTAGTGACAAGTAATTGCCATAGCAACCTCATTGCTACCTTTCTTTCCTCTCTCCTGCTTGCACGCATGTGCGTGCACACACATACATTTCTGTTCTGAATGAAAAGTACCTGAACCTTATTTTACTGAATTGCAGTGACTTTTTAAAAAAAGAATCATAACCGTCCAACTTTATTTACTGTAATTTAAATATGATGCCTAGAAAACCAGGCTCTGACTGAGAGTGGATAAGTCTCAGGATACTTACTATTTTCCCATGCTGCCATTTGCCCACTTATAATTCCTCTGTGGGGGAAATTGTTAAGGAATCTTTCGAGGAAAATAAAATCAAAACCAGTGTGGTGTAGTGGTTAGAATTTTAGGCTAGGACTTCAGAGACCCACATTCAATTCTTCATTCTGCCATTAAGTTTGCTGGGTGACCTTGGGCTTGTCATTTTCTCTCATCTTAGCCTACCTCATAGGATTGTTGTAAGAATAAAATTGAGAAGGAGAAACCATTTACACTTTTGTGAGCTCTTGGAAGAAGGGTGAGATACAAATGTGACATATAGCTGGAACATTTTTCCATGGGCTTTTATATTCATATTTGTTAGGCTCACTACAATTATCAACATGAATAAATGACTCCAAGGAAATCAACAGTGTACCATAGTACTGGTATGAAACTAGTGCTTCACTAAGAATCTGCTTATTTATGGTTAGAGCAAACATGTACTGCATCGTTTTTCTGCTAGTAACAATTGCGTGTGTGATTGCTTCTTTATTGCCATGGGTGATAAATTTGCATAATTACCTTGGTGGTAGAATTTAGTTACAATCCATTAGAATTTTCAGCACAAAATTATAGCCAGTCTTCTATTTTACGTTATCTGCCTACATTTATGTAGCTAGTAGTGAAACAATAAGTGTATACAGTGGACATCAGTAAAGACAGAGTTGTTCACTCTCCCATTCATGTTGTCTTATTTATTATATCAGATGAATTATGCAGGATGCCTTGGTGTCCACTCATTTTGCACATTAAAAAGGGTAGGGGGTGTTCCTAGAGGTGGGTGGGATAAGCAATAGCCACAGTCGCTATCTCTTATCTAGCAAAAGCACAGCATACCAGGTTTAAATCAAAACAATAGGGCAGAAGAAACATTGACTGCCATTATTTATCCATCCTTATCAACTAACAAATCTCTCTCTAGCTAACTTCCAGGGCTAGGGTTAGGGTCAGTGGTACTGACACTGACGTCCTAAAAAGTAATGGGCGATGTGAGGGGGAGGCCTAAGCTGAAAGATAACAAGTATGCCCATCATGAGAGATAGGGAGGAAATGTGGAGATGACTGGGAAAGAATGGATTTAGGAAAACATAGAGTGAGAGGGGCTCTAGATTGAGAGGGGCTAGTGAATCACATCCATAATGCTCAAATACTTAGAGCTGACCATGTGCCATTATTAAGAAGAGTGGCGATATTTTCAGGGTTGTGTTGTTATCCAGGCGGTGTGCTACCAGATAAATCAGGCTATAACATGCTAATACCACTAGATGTCACCAAACCATCAATAAAACCTTCCAGGTCTTGGAGTTTAAAAATAGACTCTAGGTTTCTTTAACCCTATCATTCAGCACATTTGAATCTGAAGGCAAAATTATAGCCTTTAAAACAAAAGGGAGCTGGATAAAAATGCAGAAACACCATGCACGGGTATAAACCATTTGCATCCTTCCAGTCTTTTCCATTGATTATCTGTGGCACATTTTTTTTTAAAGCTAAAGATGATATTATTTTCTCTTGAGAAGGGGAATAAAAAGATGAAGGGGGAGAACATTATTTCTCCATTAATATGGTGATATATGATTTCTGTGGAATAACACACACAATCCAATTGGCTAGTGTACTTTGGGCAACTATTAGAAGCCATTAAATTTTTGCAGCATTTATTTAAAACTGTTTCTATTATTCATTTAAATAACACCACCAATCAATTAAAATATAATTTATAATGGAACTTAAAATTGTCTATTATTTATGACTATTTGTGTCTATTAATTACATGAATTTGTTTAGCTAAAACATGCTAGAAATATATTTATCTGTATAGTGCAAATTTTTAATGCATAGAACAATTATCTGTATCTGAGAGGCACTGCCAGGTTTTATCTAGTTGACTCAGATACCAGCCATTGTGGAAGAGAGACTGGGGGTTGGTTAAGGACTGTGTCCAATCATTAGATTCCAGAATGAAATGTTTGGCCAATCACACCAGCCACAGACAGAGCAGCCTCCTAGAGAGAAAATCCATGTCTCCTGAACTATTTATTTAGCTCATCTGTTGTAGAATAAACAGCGCTATCATGTTCTGAAGTTGCGTCTTGGGACAACTTGGTTTGCTGTCAAAATACAGTATAGCATGCTAGTAGCAACAGATATTCATTTGTGCTGCTACTTTAAACAGGTTATATTAATTAGATCATAATCCCAAGGATCTGCAAGGGTGTCATATCTGATATTTATAATTTTCCACTCCCTTTCAATTTTTGTGTGTTTCCATCACCATGTGTTAATCATGGGCTTGTTTACCATGTTATATGCTTTGAATGGAATGGGGAGCTAGAAGAAAGAAACTACCCCCCCACCCACTAATTGTTTTTTCCACACTCAGTTGATAAAACATGTGCAAGGGACATATAACAGAACATCATTTTAAATTTTAAACCTAATTCCTAATTTATGAAAATACATCTGTGCAAGATTTACATTCCATCAATAATTTGTTGCACAATTTGTTTCATACACACAACAATATATCTGATTTTACATTTCCTTAAGGTTTGATCTTTAATATGAGATAAATTGCCAGTTCTTTATAAATGGATTCAGAGAATAATGTTTCTTTTACTGCAGATACTGTGATAAGGATCTACAACAATATTGCATAAGCATCTATCTATAGCTGGCACATTTCTTTGCTTCCAGTTCTAAAAGAAATGACAGCCATTATGCTTTGAATATATATTTCACCCCATCTTTTGCTCTTCTTCTGTTTGTACATGTGTATTACCCCTTCTAATAGCAAAAGTAATGGTTGTGAGCCTGTTGGTAGCGAAGCAAAACACAGCCATCTACAAGCAAGGTGGAGGATTCAATATACCAAGAATCATGAGGGGAAAAAAACGTTTGTTAGAAAATGTTAGAAAAGAAAGAAAATGTCTCTAAAATGGCCTCCTGACAAAGATGGAGCATGCTCGTTGTTCCCCAGAAGGAAGCATGCAATGTCAAGGGCCGCTGAGAGTCAGAGAAAGGCAAAAAAAGAACAAAAATAGATGGGAAGAGAGAAACTATGCCTAATCAACTCTTTACTTTATTAAACTATGCTGGAGGGAGGAATTAAGGTTGAGGGAGGCAAGCCATGTATACCTCCCCATGCCCTAATTCTACCCCCCAGGATACTTTTAAGGGCTCTATCTCTTTTGAAGCTAAAAGAGGTATGGAAGAGGACTATTAAACTAGGAGAAAAAGATCTTCTGTCCTAAATTAATTGCACTCTCCTCTATGGCTGCCAGGCTACAGCTGGCAACCCCCGGGAGAATTTAAGGAGCAGAGAATTGTGCGCTGGCATCATATCAGCATGCAGATATCACTTCCAGTGGAACCTGATTGTGACATTATCAAACTCTCTAGGATTTGCAAAAACTCTATAGTAAGACCATAGAGGTTTTTTTTTTTTTTTTTGCAAATCCTAGAGTGTCTCATGACATTACTTCCAGTTTTCCTTGGAAGTGATGTCAGCACATCCCCATTTATACCCCATTTCCTACTGCTAATGCTTCAGGTGCTGGTGGGCAACCTTACTTCCCTCCAGAGATTCTTGCTCTCTGCATAGACATTATGTGCATTGAAATCAACACAAGTAGAGGGGGAATGAGGGAATACATGTGCTGGCCCTCCCCTCTCAATGACTGAGAATGTTCAGAAAGCAGGGCTGTAGATCATAGTGTGGGAGCCTTTGTGCTTGCACTTACTACACATGTAGACTCCATGTTCTTTACCTGGTGATTCCCAATTATGAGTAGGAGGGGTGGGGGCCTGAACACTCACACTCACTCTTCCTCCTTGCATGTTGATTTTTGGCATACTGAAGAGTCTCAGGATTTAAAAAAAATGAAGTTTCTCTTGATATCTGCAACAAGGGATGTGGCAACTTTGTGGTGAACAGGTTGAAAAGGCAAACATAATTACCGTATATACTCGGGTATAAGCCGACCCGAGTATAAGCTGACCCCCCAAATTAGAGGCCAGAAAAGGGAATTTCTTATTGACCCTCGTATAAGCCGAGGGGCAATAAGAAATTTCCTTTACCCGCAATGCTGCGCTCTAAAATGGCGGCTGCCATTTTAGAGCGCAGGACCCCTGCCCCAGGTCGCCCTCCTGCCGCCTCCCAGGCCCTCCCGACCCACCCCGACCCCAGTGCCATCCAAGGGGGGGAGGGGGAAAAGCCCCTGATCCCACTACTTACCTGGAGAGGCGGCGAAGCGGCAGCGGCGCGTTCTTCCTGGGCCGGCAGGAGGCCCCTCCAGGCCGCTGCCAGCCGGAGGAAGGTGCCCAGGCGCGTGGGCGGTAGCGGCACGACGGGCAGGGGCCTCCCATGGCCCCTCCCGGCGGGGAAAATGTGGCGGGGGCCGGGGAGGGCCGGGGCAGCCTTCCTGCGGCTGCAGAGAGGCTGCCCAGGGCCCCTCCCGGCGGGAGAAAATGGCGGCGGGGGCCTGGGGGGGCCAGGGCAGTCTCTCTGCGGCTGCAGAGAGGCTGCCCAGGGCCCCTCCCGGCGGGAGAAAATGGCGGCGGGAGCCAGGGGGGGCCAGGGCAGCTTCCCTGCGGCTGCAGAGAGGCTGCCCAAGACCCCTCCCGGCGGGAGAAAATGGCGGTGGCTCGGCGGCGGCGGTAAGTTCCCCCCTCCCTCCTCCCTCCTCCCTCCTCCCCCTTCTACCGTATTGACCCGTGTATAAGCCAAGGCCGGCTTTCTCAGCCCTTTTTTTGGGCTGAAAAACTCGGCTTATACACGAGTATATACGGTATATAACCACGGAGATCACTTGTGAGCCAAACTTTAGTGCTGTTTGGATTGCTCCTATCCAAATCAAGCAGCAATCGGAAAGCTTTGCGAGAGGGCAGTTGCTGTGGTGGAGGAGTTCCATTTTTCTTGCCTTGTTGGTGAAATTGATTCTCCCTCAAGGTCATGGTTGGTTGGGTCAGGTAATTAAATGACATGGGAGGGGAAGTACACTTCCCATAAGGCTACACCCAAAAGTGCATGTGTGAAACAACCTTGATAACGTGCACTTAGACAAATACCAAACAGTCAGACTTCAAAACAAAAACAAACAAACAACCAAAGCACAAACACCAGTTGTGGCCATTGGGGCCAGGGATGCTATTGTGCCAGGCTTTTCTATAATTCAAAAAAGACTCAGGACCGCATTGGCTGAGGCAGTTAATTGCCCAGCATATGGGGACTGGTTATAGGAAAACCTTAAAGGCACTTCCCGCCTTCTCCATACAGTCATTTGTTGTGTGTTGGTGAAAGGGGAACATGGGACTAACTGGTCACCGGAAGGTGGGAGCAGGATTTTTGGGGTCTCCTATGACTGGCACTTTAGGGATTCATTTTTTACCTGCTTTGTGTTGTCACAGGGAAGCTGAGAAAAATAGGCCTTGCCTTTGGACTAGTTAGGCTATACCTTTGAATGGCAGAAATAGGGAGGTTGTTCATGACAGGGAGAGCAAATTGGTGAGCACCCTGAGAAATCATGTGATGATGAAGGGCCATTCCTGGAACAACACATCATTTGTTGTATGGTGGGGTGGGTTATCTGTGCAGCACACAGGGAGGGGGGATGAAGCTTGGCACTGCTTGGCATGGTTCAGGTGCAGGCAAGGGTCAACAAAGCCAGCAATTGCTGGTCAAGTTTGTAGCCAGGGTGAAGTGCCCTAAAGGATGGTAGTCATAGGGATGCCTAGTGCTTCCTGCCCTTAAATATGCAGACAGCTACTTAAATGAACCAAGTAAACCAGAGTGTGGTTCTCATCTGTCTTTATTTGGGGATGGTGGTAGGGACAACAGCATTTTTCTAAACAGTGGATGTCTGATTGATTTTCCCCTCCCCCAATATGTATTTATTTGTTTTGGCTTCTAAGTAGCATTCAGTAATAAAAGGTCTGTGGGGGAAGTGGAACTGGACTTCTCATTGTGTTACATGAGAACATAGATGCATGGAACAAAGTGCCAATTGAACCAAGTTCTACAGTACTATAGAAGGAGGACCATAGCTCAACAGTAGAGCATCTGCTTGGCATGCAGAACACCCCAGGTCCAATCCCTGCATCTCCAGTTAAAAGGATCTGGTAGGAGGTGATGTGAAAGACCCCTTCCTGAGACTCTGGGGAGCTGCTGCCAGTCTGAGTAGACAGTACTGACTTTGATGGACCAAGGGTCTTATTCAGTATAAGGCGGCTTCATGTGTTCATGGGTGTGTTCGTGTGTGCTGATTGAATATGCAAAAAGCAGCCCAATGAACAGGCTCATACTGCTCATGAATAACCAAGTATCAATGAACATCAGCTTCCTGTTCTTAACCAGTGAACAGAATGTGAGCTGAGCCAGCAGGTTTTTGAGCCTCCTTACTCGCAACAGCTGCCATACAAGAACGTACATGCCGGTTAACCTTTAAACATTTAGCCTCATATTTGTGTTCAGAACCTTTCCAATAGCTTTGAGGTACTGTATGCACATCAAAGTGATCCAGATTTTTCCCCTATCCACTAAAATACAACATACAAAATGAACAAATCACAAAAGAATTTTAGTAAATACAAGTCTTTGCAATATTGCTTATTTCTAGTTCCTCAAAAGATGTCCAACCCTCCCCGCTGCAAGGATGTTATCACTGTTCTGAGTTCCAAATGTAACTCCCCCACCCCCCACCAAAGCACACAGGCTCTATGATGAGCTGTCTTTTGCCTCCATCTGGGGCTAGGCAGGATTTAATCTCTGGGATAATTTCTGCTACTTACAAAAGTTTGTCCAGGCACATTTCTGTTAAGAGCAAGTGGCATTTCTGATCTGTCTGCGGCAAACTAGTCCAGTGGTTCCCAAACCTTTCGGGCCACTGCCCCCTTGGTCCCACAAACTCAACCCCAGTGCCCCCTACCCTATCCAACAACACAGTTGAAGGAGCCCACCTCTAGCACCCCCTGCTGCCCCCTTGCCTCTTAGTGCCCCCCTAGGTAATCCCACTGCCCCCCAGGGGGTGGTACTGCCCACTTTGGGAACCACTGCTGTAGACAGTCCTCTTTTTTTCTTCTTGCTGCTTCTCAGGCTAGTCTAAGGCTGCCAAGACCCTGGTGGGGGATCCCCTGCCCCCCAGCTCTCATTCTCTGCCATTGTTCTGAGTGGCAGCAGGAGAAAAAAAATGGCAGCCAGCCCGATGGCACGACATCACTTCTGGGTAGGGTTGCCAACCTACAGGTACTAGCTGGAGTTTTCCTGCTATTACAACTGATCTCCAGCTGATAAAGATCAGTTCACCTGTAGAAAATGGCCGCTTTAGCAGCTGGACTCTATGGCATCAAAGTCCCTCCCCTCCCCATACCCTGCCCTCCTCAGGCTCTGCCCCAAAAACCTCCTGCCAGTGGTGAAGAGGGACCTGGCAATTCTACTTCTGGGTTTTCCCCAGAAGTGATATTACACTGTTTCCAACAGTGCCTCATGACCCCTCCACCAGTCTCCCACTGGTTGCCAGGAACCATACCTAGCAACCCTAGGCTAGTTTGACTCTGACTCGAGTCCAGACTTCAAATCTAAGTCCTGACACAAGTCTTTTATCTTGGGGTATATTCTTCAGGATTGTCACTGCTGATCTATGCAAGCTTGGCCAAAGGCCCCCCTCTCTCTGCCCAGTCACTTAAATAAGACAGAATTTGAAAATGAGGAGGATTTCCTAATACCTTTTATCATCATAACCCAGAAGCCTCTGGATGGTTCCCCTTGAAGGACCTGTTTCTGGGGAACATCAGCTGATGTAGGGGCCTGATCCCACCCCCTAGGGCCTTCCAGGCTCATACATGGGGTAAACAAGTCTGTCAAGTCAGAGCTGTTTTGAAGTAGCTGTTAAGAGTGTCCAGCTAGAATCTGGGAAACTCCAGGGTCAAATCCCCACTCTGTCATGGCAGCTTGCTGGGTGACCTTCGGCCAGTCACACACTTTCAGCCTAACTTACCACACAGGGCAGTTGTGAGGATAAAATGGAGGAGCGGAGAAGAATGTAAGCCACTTTGGGTCCTCATTGGGGAGAAAAGCATAAACAAACAAACAAAAGGGTACTCTTCACCCATATCTCCAGGCTATGGCCAAAAATGCATGGTCCCTTAACCCACTTTATTCCCCGTTTCAGCCAGGATCGAATTGACCCGGGCTGGAGGGAAAACTGTACGCATTACCTTGAAAAGCAGGGACGAAACTGTGTGCCAATCGATTCATGTAAATAGAAAGTGCGGGAGACATGAAGTTCCTGTTTAGTTTGGCACACCACCCACGCCCCTGGTGATTGGTCATTTCAAATTGACCAATGAGGGCCTTCACTGCCCCAGGAAACGACCAGTCACCGGGGTGTTGCAAGCTAAACAGGAACTGTGCACATCTCTCGCACTTTCTGTTTACATGGATGGATTTGCACACAGTTTCATCCCTGCTTTTCAAGGTAATGCGTACAGTTTCCCTCCAGCCCGGGTCAATTCGATCCTGGCTGAAATGGGGAATAAAGTGGGTTAAGGGACCATGCGTTTTTGGCCAATGTCTGACTCCTTCTGGCCCTCATATTTCCAGCTTTTTCTCCTGTAATTTTTTTCCTGTAGGTGTACATAAGGTGAAGAAGTCTGTAAGAAGCTCTTTTTTCATGACTGCAGGCTGCAGCTCTACTCCAATACACTTACTTTCACCACAGGCTGTTCCCTCTCTGGAGCTGCCAACCTTCCGGAGTTGGCAACCCTATCTCTCTCCCCTGTCTCTGCTGGCCGGCTCCTGGACAGACAAATCCTCTTACCTTTTAGCTACTGATGGCACAGCTCTGCAGTCCAAGCCCACCATCTGGTTCTACATCTCCTGGATCTCCTCAGCTGGCCCTCAGGAACGACACAAGGAACAAATCAGGCATCTGCAGCAGGAAGAGGAACTGGCAGAAATGACATCTCTCCTTTTGTCAGTGGAAATTTTAGTCTCGATCCACCCCTACAGTTTCTCTCAAAGGAAGTACAATCCCATTTCACACAAGTGTTATGTGTGCCTCATTTCTCTGAGTGGTGAGATGTTCCAGGAGTGAGTACTTGATCTAGATTGGTTCCCTTTGGAGGACAGGACAGTGGAGACTTATAGCGCTTTCACACATGCCAAATAATGCATTTTCAATCCACTTACAAAGCACTTTGCAGCTGGATTTTACTGTGTGAAATGGCAAAATCCACTTGCAAACAATAGTTAAAGTGCGTTGAAAGTGGATTGAAAGTGCATTATACAGCATGTGTGAAAGTGCCCCTATAGTGCTTTTATAGTATTTTCCTTATACAGGCAGAGGCACAGAGGTACACAGACCTGCTAACCCACATCAGATCCCAGAGAAATAGATCCTACGCCTCTAAAGTGCTTCATCCAACTCCAGCAGTGGCTGTCTACTTCTCTGTCCCTTTCAGCACCTAAAATTGTGTTTTCCTTTCACATAGATGCCAGTCGCCTCTCACCATATACATAGCCAGCATGCTGTAGTGATAATCAGCAGAGGTTTGGAGCAATGGACTCTAATCAGGAGAACTGAGTTTGATTCCCCACTCCTCCACATGAGCGGAGACTAATCTGGTGAACTGGATTTGTTTTCCCACTCCTACACATGAAGTCAGCTGGGTGACCTTGGGCTAGTCACACTCTCTCAGCCCCACCTACCTCACAGGGTGTCTGTTGTGGGGAAGGGAAGGTGATTGTAAGCTGGTTTGATTTTTCCTTAAGTGGTAAGAGAAAGTCAGCATATAAAAACCAACCCTTCTTCTCCTTCTTCAGCTCACCTCTTCCAGACCAAAATGGGCACTTGAACACAGCCATTTCCTGCCACTGAATGCCCTTCAAGGACACATCAACTGTCATTAAGACACATTATCTTTTCTTAAGCCATATAGGACAGAAGGAGGGCTTTTCTGCAGGCCGGCTTCTTAACTGCATCAGTTTTCTCCCTCCCTTACATACAGTATCATTTTCCAGTTATTGCTCTCACTTCCCCCCAATTCCCTCCCCCCATCAGGAAAAAAAAAACTTAGCAGGGAAAAGCCCCAATTCACAGTGATCAGAGGCCAAACTTGCAACAATGCTTTCAGATGCCACTTCTCACTGCTAACATGAAAACGATCCAGACGCTTACTGGAAAAGTACTCCATTGTGGTGAATTGTCTATATTGCTTTGCTGAAAGTAAGCATAAAAAGTTTATATCCTTTGTCACTATTCCAGAATATCAATCATCAATGAACTAGTAACCATTCAGTTTGCATTCCCCAAAAGAATAAGCCTTCCAAGATATACTCACTTTCCATACCCATGCTTGGCACAAGGGAAAGAGTTTCTCTAGACCAAAATTCAAACAAGCTTGTTTTGATTAAATATATATATATATATATATATATATATATATATATATATATATATATATATATATATATATATATATATATATCAGCTGATGGGCAAATTTATCCAGGAGCCCCCTTAAGATAGGCTGGTCTCAGACATTTAAGGTGTAACCCTCCCCCCAAAAACCTTCCTGTACAGTACTGTGTCAAGAGGTTCTGAGTCCCACCATCATCCTCCCATGCCATACAGCAGTTAAGGTTCAGCTGAAGGCTGCCCAATGCCCCCCCCCCCCAGCTGTACAGGCAATAATAATAATAATAAGAGTTGGTTTTTATATGATAACTTTCTCTACCAATTAAGGGAGACTCAAACCGGCTTACAATCACCTTCCCTTCCCCTCCCCACAACAGACACCCTGTGAGGTGAGTGAGGCTGAGAGAATGTGACTTGCCCAAGGTCACCCAGCTGGCTTCATGTGTAAGAGTGGGAAAACAAATCCAGTTCACCAGATTAGCCTCCCCACTCATGTGGAGGAGTGGGGAATCAAAACAGATTCTCCAGGTCAGACTCCCTGCTCTAAACCACCACTCTTAACCACTACATCACGCTGGCTCAGGAGAACTCCCTTAATCAAGGAGAGGGCTATCCATAGCTACTAGTCAAAATGGATACTAGTCATGATACATACCTATTTCCCCCAGTTATCAGAGGAGCTTGCCTGTTATATTAGGTGCTGCGGAATATAGGCAGGATAATGTTGCTGCAGTTGTCTTGTTAGTGGCTTCCTAGAGGCATCTGATTGGCCACTGTGTGAACAGACTGCTGGACTTGATGGGCCTTGGTCAGATCCAGCATGGCTTTTCTTATGTTCTATGAGAGATGCCTCGAGGTGCTCACCAGGTTTTCCTGCCCATCTTATTTTTTAAATTCTGTTTAATCATTTATTTTAAAACTTTAAAAAAAGCAGTCAAAGACCAAATATGACACTTATAATGCTTAAAAAGTACCTAAGGTTCCAATAAAGATGCATGTCTAGCTCATTCTATAGTTTATTTCAGAATCATTCTTTTCAATGGGCTTAGACGGGAGTAACTCTCCTTAGGAATGCACTGTAAGAGTGCTTTTACTGACAGACAGGGCTGGACAATAAATGGTCTTTCAGTTGTCATATAGCCATCTGGTATCTGCGTGTGCAAGATCCACTTGCAAAATAATATTTACAGAGGAACTGAGGGAGTTTCTTCTTAAGTCAGAACGTCTACTTTGTCTTTTACATGAAATATGCACTATATTCCTCTAAAGTGAAGAAATGTGGCTTCTTGCTGATCCCTGACTCAACTTGATGTCTTTAAAAAATCTCGGCTTCTGATACATTTGATTCAAAATACCAAGACCGACCTTTTCAACATCCTGTACAAAAGGCATATTGAGTGTGTGGGCAAATGAGTCACACATTTCTCACATTCATGAAAGCCAAATGGACTGGAACTTCTAGGGAGGTAGACATAAGGACTTATAGGCCGACTGTGGGGAGCGAGCCATATTGTACCTTCCGTGGAGGCTGTGAGAGAAAATCTTGTTGGATTCTTGTTGGATCCTGTTTTGTAAAGAGTGGTGGGTGGTTTTGAAACCTGACAGACACCTTTTATTTTTACCTTTCAATCCCATCATGACTTTCACCCCAGAAAACATAGTTAGGATCCATGCCAATCCAAGTGCATTATTCCTATCATTTGCTATGCAAGGAGAACATTTATTACAATCACTCGTAGATTAATATATTAATCTTAATATAGATATATAAGCCCTGTGGTAAGCTGCAGCACTGCAATCAAAAGCTGTGCTCACGGTCTGAGTTCGATCCCAACGGAAGTCGGTTTCAGGTAGCCGGCTCAAGGTTGACTCAGCCTTCCATCCTTCTGAGGTTGGTAAAATGAGCACCCAGCTTGCTGGGGGTAAAGTGTAGACGACTGGGGAAGGCAATGGCAAACCACCCTGTAAACAAAATCTGCCTAGTAAACATTGGGATGTGACATCACCCTGACCTGGTGCTTGTACAGGGGACTACCTTTACCTTTTAAAAATATGGATACTATGTGAGTTAATACTGAGTTGATTCAGTAGCATGCTCTGTACATCTACTGTGTTACATGAATGCCTCTCGCTTTTCAGTGTTTGGGGATTGTAAAGCTTTGACCACCAACAAATTATTTAGCATGTCTACAACAATAAAAAGAAAGGAGCTACTTCACATGTTTTAGAGGTTTTTTTCCCTTCTGAAACCAAACATTCTCTTAAAACAACTGTACATATCATGTTTGTAAACAAAATATCCTTAAAAATGAATTGTTAATTTTTAATGCAGTTGGCTGAAAAGTACATCTGGGGAAATGACAAATAAAAATATATAATGATTCTGCTTTGCTTGGCCCATTTTGCCTATGGTATACAGAGGCCTAGCTCCGGAGATCCACCTAGGTATAAGCTGTTTCATGGGATGCATATGGGCAATATGATAGAGGGCAACATAGCAGAATGTATACATTATTCATGATATGCGAAAAAATGGACGGAGCAAATTTTTCTCTCTCTCCAATAATATCAGAACTCTAGACAACCAAAGAAGTTGATGGGCATGGATCCTAACTATATTTTCTAATGTACTTTTAAAGACACACAAAGCAGTGATCATCACTATATCCTTTGACTGTGAGTTCTCTAAGTTCATTTGGTATTGTGTGAGGAAGTACTTTCTTTGACCTATCCTCACACAATACCAAATGAACTTAGAGAACTCACAGTCAAAGGATATAGTGATGGTCACTGCTTTAGATGTCTTTAAAAGTGCATTAGAAAAATTCATTAAGGATAGATCCCTTTATAGCAATTAGCCATGATGGCTAAATGAAGCATACATGTTCATAGGCAGTGAATATTATTTGCTAGGTGTCAACAGGCTACTATTTTTAGGTTTTTAGGAGAATCTGGTTGTGAAACAGGATGCTGGACTGAATGGACCATTGGTCTGATCCAGCAGGGCTCTTCTTATATTCCAGTGTGACCAACACTGTACCCAGGGTGCTTCCTAATTTAGAAGAGTTTAAACTTGGTTTAGAAGGCCACCTTGAGCCAGGTGAAAGGACAGGGTACAAATATTATAACAAATAAATAAAAATCCACAGACTGCATTCACACTATAGTTCAGCCTACAGAAGCCTGTTTTCATGGAATGATGGCTTATGCCAGAGCCTAGTGATAATACTTTGCAAACTTTTGCAGGAAAACAACAACAACACTGTACTTTGGAAAATTGGAAGGTAAACTCTTCCTAACTCCTTCCCATACCATGAGGCTTAATTGCCTTCACTCTAATGAAAACGAAGACCTGACACTTTTAGGAGGAATGTGTAATATATGTATCTTTGGGCATTCTGTGACTGTACAGGAAGCAAAAGGTTCGTGTGCTTTCTGTTACAACAAGCTCATTTGGAAATACAGCTTTCTTATTTCTTCCCATTTAGGAAATGAGGAGTTTTCCAATGTGCCCTGCCATTGCTTCACATTGGCCTTCTTGCTACAAGGACTCTCTTGGGAGACAAGAAAGTCAGGTGGTTGTGGGGCAGAATCTAGACTGAAGAACTACCCCCTAACCACTCACCTGCAGTGGAAAGATGCATTCCTCACATGACATTGAGGCACAGGAGCAAAAGTTATAGACAAATTGCACCTTCTGGTTTTGTGCAGCAACAGTACATCAGATATATGTAGCCTCACCAGCTGGCTTTCATTCAGTCTGTATGAAAAGGAAGGAGAAGATTGCTTACCCACGTTTAATTTCTGAATTCTAAACACATCGTATTACACCATCATGCAGCTTTCTATAGATAGTGTTTTACTTGCACAAGTAATTAAGATCCCGCTTAAAAGCCATTAGCTTGTGCAGAGAACCATACATAAATAATCTCTACAAGTTATAACCTCTGAAAAGAAAATTACAAAATACTTTGTTTATAGTGAACCTTTCAGGCCATGAGAATAGAAAGGAAATTGTGGAAGATTTATGCTGTTGTATTTCATTTTTAAAAGAGTGTTTCAGGCATAATCTTACATGTGTGTTTACACTATGGAAGCATAATTTCATATACTTCCATTATAGTTAGTGTGTGTTGCTTTTTTTTAGAATTAGATGTAATAAAGAATAGCCTGGCAATGTATCTTATACTTCAGCTCACTTTAAAAAATCAATTAATAGACAATAACAACTAATTAGGGGACTAAATGCCATGTAGGTAGTCATGGAGGAGTATATAAACATAATTAACTATAATAAAGCATTAGATTTTCACCTACCTGTAATAAAGCATATTCCTTTTTTTAGGAGAATTACAATTACACACTTATTGACTGTTTTTTTAAATGGAACTACAATATAGCTAATTGTAAAGGACTTTATAATAAATTATACAGCTTTGAAAATCAGAAACGAACAGTTTCTTAGCTTTTAATTTGTATATTTTCCACTGACTAGCAGCAAGAATTCTTAGGTTTATGTAAAGTCACATAATATGGTTCATTTAAAAGTCTGCTATTTAATATGCATAAGAATAGATGCTATTTTGTATTCATATATAAAAGAAGAAGATAGGTGTTCCTCAGTGACAAAGAGTGAAATCCTTCAAAGTGTTTTCTTTCATAATGAAGGACAAAAGACTATTAGTATGGTAATGCTGGAAAAAGTACAGCAAAGTAGAATGAACCATAATAATGGGCTGCTGTAGATAAATCATGGAGCCAAATTTTCAAAAGACAAATAATAAACCTGTTCAAATATTGATTTGGGTAACTTGGATTAATTTCCCTCCCTGTATGGCCTTTTTATATCACCACACAGCACATTTAATTATTTTATAGAACAGTGCCATAAAAATAAACATCAGCTCATTAAATCATGTCATTTAATTGAATAGTCAAGGCCAATCTTTTTTTTATTGAAATTCTGCCTTATGAAATCTAAGATAAGGAATATGGCATAATTGCTGTTTGACACTTTTGATATGTTACAGTTCTCTGAAACCAAACCTTGAAGAGCTAATCTAATTTTCCTAAAAATAAAAAAAAAACCAGAAGTGGTTATTAACCTCAAAGGAGCTGTGAATAAGTGTTACAGACTGAAGAATATATGGAACTTCTATTCAAGCAGTCAAATTAAGTGATCAGTCTCTATTTAGGAACCTTTTTCAATATATTTGATCCCCCAGGGGATCTAGATCCAACCTAGAGCTAGGAGTTGTAGCAGCTCTGCCTACATTTGCAACAGCTTGAGGTATGTCATCTCACATGGTTTAGGGAAATTGCTGCCAGCATAAACCAAATAATTCCCTCCCTTTTGCCCTCAAGGATAGCGGGAAAGTGTAATCTCTCATTATTAAGGCGTCTGCTGTAGCTCTGTGTCATGGGTCTTGTTCACACTCACCTTTTCATCTTAGTCACAAAGACATTTTTTTTCAATGTGACAAAATTACATTTAGCAGTCAGCAGCATGAGAGCTTCTTGGAGCTAGTGGAAAAATCCTAAAAGACATCACCAGAATACTCTGGAAAATTTCATTAATTTTTATCTGCAGTCATGGACATCTTCACCTGTTTAGTTTCACACCTTAAAGTTGACTGGAAGGACAAAAACGATTTAACCCTTTTGTATTTTATCCCCTTAAAGAATAAGCACAAAGATACCCCCTTGAAAATATCCCAGCACTTTCAATGTTTAAATCTAAGTTTTCAAATCCAGCTTTCACTCATTTATATTAATAACAATTACCCAGTTTCCTCATAAATGTGTGATTTTGTTTTTATCTCTGCCAGTCAGCATTGGTACTAGATAGGAACCTCTGTTCCCTCATTTCCAAAGGAAGTCCTTCTGCAAAGTTTTGCTTCTCTTTCCACTCTTTTTGCTGCCTTGGTAGAGTACAGCCAGCCACCCAATGGGACACTCCAGGCACCTATATTGGAAATATTACCTCAGTGTCTTACAGTACAATTCTATGCAGGGTTACTTCAGTCTAAAACCTTAGCAGATTTAGACTGGAGAAACTATGCATAGGTCTTCATCGTCAGAGAAAGAAAGCTGTTTTCCCCAAGATATCATTGCCAGAAGTCTGAATAACAGACATGCATCAAAAGGAAACAGGAAGAACTCCACAAGGGTTACATTCCATAGAATTTACTTTCTTTTAATCAGGAAGTCCAGTACTCTAATCTTGGGGGCAGAGGGTGGGATTTTCTCATCTGACTTTATTCTCAGAATATATATATATATTCCTGCATAGTATGTTGGGAAGGGGGTAATTAACGTAGAATTCCTTTTCAAGTGGGTCCAAAAGCTACAGTAAGTTTAACAGTGGATTCTGATAAGTACTGGGGCTGTATTTGATCTGGCATGTAGAGTTTTCTTGCATTCCTGTCCATTCTGGCAGCTCTTCTGATTCTAGGAAGGATAATTCCTGGGATCACAAGATGTACATGGAAGAACAGCTGTATAGGTCAGGCCACTGCAGTGAGGAGGTGGAAGGGAACAAAAACCTCCCTCTTCTCTTTCAGCAGAATTGCACTTCTGGAGCAATTTTACCCTATTTCCTGCTTTTCTCCCTAATTGGGACCCAAAGCAGCTGATTACATCATTAGTGTATCTTCCACCTTACCCTTATCACAACATCCCTTTGAGGCAGGTTAGTCTGAGTGATGCTGATGGTCAGCCAGCAAGTTTCCAGAGCAGAGAGCAGATTCTAACCTAATTGTCTCATGTCTTAGTTTGAAATTGTAACCCCTATGCCACACTGGCTCTATCCACCAAGTAGTGCCTCAGCCTGCATGGCTATTCCTTCACATGGGTCTGATGAACCCAGGAATGATCTTTTCAGAGGTTAGAAGGGGTTGCTGGAATGGAGAGGGATACAGGAAAATCAGCATTTTTAACAATGCATAGTGGTATTCAGGCAAATTTTGAAGAAGAAGAGTTGGTTTTGATATGCCGACTTTCTCTACCACTTAAGGAAGAATCAAACTTGCTTACAATCACCTTCCCTTCCACTCCCCACAACAGACCCCCTGTGAGGTAGGTGGGGGTGAGAGGGCTCTAAGAGAGCTGTGACTAGCCCAAGGTCACCCATGTGTAGGAATGGGGAAACCACTGCTCTTAACCACTACACCATGCTGGCTCTGAAGTAAGTCCCTCTTCCAAAAGCCAGAGAACCATTGGAGCTTATTTATATGTAAAAGGTGTTCCTGGGATGTGGAATGGTATAGTATAGACCAGGGGTGGGGAACCTTTTTTCTGCCAAGGGCCATTTGGATATTTATAACATCATTCGCGGGCCATACAAAATTGGGTGGTCCTAAAAGCTCCATAGCTAATGACTCTTCTGCAAGGGGGAAAAAAGGTTCCTTTTCTCAGCAAAACAAACTCACATCCGCCTTGAATAGAGGCTATTCCTGTCCGTGGGAGGAGGTGGATCACCAGTCTTAGATCCTTTTGAGCTAGAGATCTGCCAGGACCCACAAAGGGCCAGACCAAATGATTTCGCAGGCCTTAAACGGCCCCCAGGCCTGACATTCCCCACCCCTGGTATAAACCGACCTCATCAGATCTTGGAAGCAACCATTGGTCAGTATGTGAATGGGAGGCCGCCAAGAAAGACTTTGAAGAGGAAGGCAAGGGCAAACCACCCGTGCTTAATCTCTTGCCTTGAAAACCCTATGGGGTCGCCATAAATTGGCTGTGATTTGACAGCACTTTATACACTCCAAAAGTGTTCCTATGTAAAAAAAAAAAAAACCAGAAAAATATTATTGTCAAACTCCATGGTTCCATAAATTGTGCTCAACAGTGTGCTTCATGGTCAAATTCACAGCAGTGGACATAATGCTCTCAGAAGTAGTTAGTTGCCTTTTTTGTTAAAAGGACACAGGAGGAGGTAGGCTCTCAAAGTTTGGCAGGAATAAGATAAGGCATTTGTTCTTGTTGGGTGCATGATCAGGAAAAAGCATGTGCAGTTAGAGGTACTGCATGTCTGAAAGCTCCCCAATGTATAAAAAAAGCCTCTTGCCCATTTGATGCCAATTTCTATGCCAGTGTCGCATAGGGGTTAGAGTACTGGGAGACTGAGGTGTAAGTTCCCATGTGTTGTGAAATTCATTGGGCCAAGCACTCTCCCTGAGCCTATTCTACCCTGAAGGGTTGTTGTGAGGATAAAATGAAGGAAAGTAAAGAAGCCTGTTTGTTGAAGTTCTGAAAGTAAAGGTGTAGCAAAAATGTACTAAATAAATAAATAACCATATTGATTGCTAGTATATGAGAAAGAAGAGTCTAACCTAGATTTCCAGTTTCCTGTGTATATGCGTGATTTGGGATTTTTTTTTAAACAGCTGAGATGGTTTATTCAAACGAGATTCCCACATACATCAGTTTTAATGCCTGAAAGCAGAGAACAAACTGTTTTTGAGTCAGGATCTAATCTGTAGATTAGAACCAAATGGGTCATGGGAAGGAGCCACATAATCCCCCCCATGTACTTTGCAGTTCCAAATGTTACATCTGTGGCATGGGATCAAGGATCATGCAGAATTCGCAATCATAGCATACAATACATTGATTTACTTATTTTTATCTTGCTTGTCAGCCAACACTGAAACCCCAAGCAGCTCATAATAATACCTGTTTCTAAGTTGAGTTGTATTCAGGCACTGTGTAGGGGTACCTGGCTGCTTCCTGTCCTCTCCCTCGGATTTCAGATTTTTTAAAAATAACAACAAGTTGGGTTTACAATGGCTACTATCTAAAAATATCTAAAAATCCATGTTCAGAAGTAGTGTATCACTAGTTACTAGATGCTGGGGACAACAAGGTTGTGTGTTGAACCAGACATTAGTAAGTATTTTGAAGCTAGACACAATATAAATTTTGGTTAAAAACTTGAGATAAAAGTCCTGCTGGCTCAGACCAAAAGTTGACAAGCCCAACGTCCTGTTTCTCACAGGGAAATGTTTCTTACACACAGTTGGGAAGCCTGCAGTAAAGGAATAGCCTCCCCCTTAGTGTCATCTCCCAGCCACTGGTGTTCAGAGCAGGGTTACCAGGACCCTCTTTGCCACTGGCGGGAGGTTTCTGGGGCAGAGTCTGAGGAGGACAAAATTTGGGGAGGGGAGGGACTTCAATGCCATAAAGTCCAATTGCCAAAGTGGCCATTTTATCCAGGTGAACTGATCTCTGTTGGATGGAGATCAGTTGTAATAGCAGGAGATCTCCAGCTAGTACCTGGAGGTTGGCAACCCTGGTTTAGAGATGTACTTCCTCTGAATATGTAGTTTTTTAATGTACTCCTCTTCCATGTACTCTTGCAATTGCTTGTACTAGCAACTGAAACAAAGAAACAAAACAGTGATTTAAAGAAAACTTTTCTCAAGAGTATGGAGTTTTCTTCCCCCGAGTTAGCATTGAAGGCAAAGCATTATGACTGATTAACATTGTTTTTATACAACCTATTAATTTCTTTCATGTTTCCAGCATTGTGTTATTTTTATATTGTTATATATGCAAGATAATCATTTTCTTATTGCATGGCAATTAAATTTCTAAAAAGTATAATATTTCACAGCTGAGTGTAGCCATCTAAATAACACTTGTAGATTTATTAATTGTAATTATTCATCTGTCGCAGTGAGAGATTATTTCTAAAAGCATAAGACCGTCCCCCGTGTGGCAGCTTTATTAACACAGAATGAGATATTTTACTGAAAGTACTTTCCAACACTTAAAAGTTGAACCATGATCAAACTAAGGGCTGTAAAAAAAACCCTCACAAAGTTCTTTGAGGATCAGATTAGAACCCAATCTTCTATTAGATTTATCCTTTAAACTCTGTTAGAAATCTAGGCATAAGTTTTGAAGAATTTTGAATATTTAAAACTGTAATAAAATAATATATTTTAAAATATTTTTTCACTGCCTTTCCACCATACACAAACTTTAACATGGTGTACAAAATCTAGCCTATTTTACACCCCCCCCCGCTTCCTTCAAGGTGCTCAGAATGTTTTTTTCAATTATTATTATTATTTAGTTATTTCAAAAACAACAGGAAAGGGAAAAAAACTGAAAATCCAACTCAAAATCCAACAACTAATAAAACTTTAAAAAGAAAAAAGTATATATGAAGTAGAAAAACTAATATAACAACAGTGGGGGCAGATCTACACATAATTTTTTCTACACAAGATTTCCAAATATCTAAAAAACAAGTCCATATGCAGTTGTCTTCTATATGCTACATGTTCAGATACTGAGAAAAGCTGTAAGGTCCTCAGTTCATTGATGTTAGGCATTTATCACTCCAGTGTTCCACAGCACCTAATATAATGAGCATGCTGCTCTGATACTGTAGAGAATAGGTATGCATCATGACTAGTATTCATTTTGACTAATAGCCATGGATAGCCCTCTCCTCCATGAACATGTCCACTCCCCTCTTAAAGCCTTCCAAGTTGGCAGCCATCACCACATCCTGGGGCAGGGAGTTCCACAATTTAACTATGTGTTGTGTGAAGTAAAGGTCCCCTGTGCAAGCACCGGGTCATTCCTGACCCATGGGGTGACGTCACATCCTGACGTTTACTAGGCAGACTTTGTTTGCGGGGTGGTTTGCCAGTGCCTTCCTCAGTCATCTTCCCTTTACCCCCAGCAAGCTGGGTACTCATTTTACCGACCTTGGAAGGATGGAAGGCTGAGTCAACCTTGAGCCGGCTACCTGAAACCAACTTCTGTTGGGCTCGAACTCAGGTCGTGAGCTTGGACTGCAGTACTGCAGCTTATCACTCTGCGCCACGGGGCTCCTATAATGGAGTAACATTATACTGCTGAAAATCTCCTTCCTCATGTCTTGGATGGGAGTGAGAGGGTTTTGTCGTAGAATGCAGTAATGTATCATGCTCAGCCTGGCATTCAGTTTAGATGGATGGGTAGCCTGAGAACACTCACTCCCTTGGAGTAGTCCACTGCCATACAAGCAGGACTTGGTTGGTAGCCTAAGCCCCTTCAGCCAACATCCTGCCCCCTTTGCCAGCCAAACACTATACTAGTGAAAATGCTGAATTCAGTAGGAGTGAATAGCAAATTCACTATTTGGCTAATAACCCTTACATGTACTGCACCTTAGGCATAAACTGGGGTTGCATGCAAAGACAATGCACCCCACACAGGTAAGGGTGAGAGGGGGACTCGCCTGTCACTAACTTTGACTTAGGGTTGCCAACTTCCAGGTGGGGCCTGGAGATCTCCTGGAATTACAACTGATCTCCAGACTACAGAAATCAGTTCCCCTGGAGAAAATTGCTGCTTTGGCGAGTGGACTGTATGGCATTATACCCATCTGAGGTCCCACTCTTCCCCAAATCCTGCTGTCTCTATGCTCCACCCCCAAATCTCCATGAATTTCCCAACCCAAAGTTGGCAACCCTACTTTTACTGTTACAACTCTCCTCTCACCAAGGCAATATGTACAACAACAACATGGCTCACTCAACAGTTGCTAGCAATGTCTCCTTTCAGTAGAGAAAAGTGGGGTATAAAAAACAACTCTTCTTCTAATGCTGAAAGACCAGCATTACATAATACTATGTAGAATCCTGGCCTCTATGCCCTGTTGCTGGACTGCATGGACCACTGGTCTGACCCAGCAAGCCTCTTCTTATGTTCTTATTGCTTGCAGTAGGGTTGCCAGGTCCCTCTTCGCCACTGATGAGAGGTTTTTGGGGCGGAGCCTGAGGAGGGCAGGGTTGGGGGAGGGGAGGGCCTTCAATGCCATAGAGTTCAATTGCCAAAGCAGCCATTTTCTCCTGAGGAACTGATCCTTATCGGCTGGAGATCAGTTATAATGACAGGAGATCTCCAGCTAGTACCTGAAGGTTGGCAACCCTAGCTGGCAGATGGATGAAGAAGTCACAAACATCACCTGTTTTCAGCCTTCAACAGATGTGCAAGAGTATATAAAGAGAGGTAGTCCTTCAGGTATTTGTTTATTGTTTACTTACTTCTTTTATACCTTACCTTTTTCCCCAGTGGGGACCCAAAGCGGCTTGCATTGTTCTCCTCTCCTCCATGTCGTACTCACAACAGCTCTGTGAAGTAGGTTATGCTGAGAGAGTGTGACCGGCCCAAGATCACCAAGCAAGCTTCCATGGCAGAGCAGGGATTCAAACCTGGGTTTCCCAGATCCTGGTCCAAAATCCAATTCCAGTAGCATCTTAACAGACCAACAAAAATGTCCAGGATATAAGATATTGTGAGTTAAAGATTACTTTGTCAGATCTTAGACTGGCACTCTAACCACTAAAACCATACTGAGTCCCATTTCATGAAGGGCTTTAACAGTTACAGCTAGCACCTTGAATGGGCCCTGGACATTGATTGGCAACCAATGTACCTAACTCAGGACAAGTTGAACATAAGCATGTTTCCATATTTAAGATAAGCAAATGCATTCTGCAGCCCTCAAGGAGAGCTGGCAAGTAATGCCTTCCTTCCCCCTTTCGAAAATGTAAATGACCACTGGGGGGAAGGGCAAGAAAAAATATTTTTGTGTATTGTGTATATATGGCCAGGCCTCAGAAAGTAGCTAATTCTATAGCGCTACCACACAAAAGGCTCAGAGCTAAGTTCCATTCAGTCTCATCCCTTGATCAGAAAGGACTCGGACAGGGATAGGAAGGAGTCTGGTTGTTCATAAAGTTGTTCACAGAGTTGTTCATAAAAATAGAAAAAGGCACAAAATTTCAACTTTGGCATTGCTTAGAAAATCACCATTGGTGATTATTGTCTATGAATGCAGAGTGGCATCTTACAATTAGAGATGCTTGAACACCTGTCAGTTCAGCTCCTGTTATGTTCTGTTTTCTGCTGGTGATTAGGGAGCTGATTTTTTTTGTCAGTCAGAGTAGCTGTTCATAAACATTTCAGGTCTGTTCAGCCGGTTACTTCTTAGATTTCCAAACATTACAGTAGAATACAATGCTGTTCATTGCTCGGCAGCCAATCCTATAAGCAAAATGTAAATAAATTAATTAGTGGCATTAAATCAAAAAAGTACATTAAAAAGTCTTCCTGTCTGCTGTTGAAATTCATGTTATCATCACGGTTATTTGGACATGCAGATTTTCACACAGCTTGAGATGTACACACAGTCAAATGTATTGCCTGGAAAGGGCTTGCCCCTTCCAATTCTATGGCCATTTATGCAGGGCTGTTTCTTCACGGTCACCCCCGCTGACTGCTTCAGGGCTTCCTTTTAATTATGCATGTCTTTCCCGACCATCGGAGGTTGCCTTGCTCTCCCCGTGCGTTTTGCCCATATTGTCTGGATGCTGTTTTAGCCAGAATCCAGAAAACATGGGCAAAATGCGAAGAAACGCATGGCAACCTCTGATGGTCGGGAAAGGCATGCATAATCAAAGGGAAGCCCTGAAGCAGTTGGCATGAGTGACCACGGGGTAACAGCCCCTATGATTCTAGCCAATCTTTCCAACTTTCTTCTTCCTTAAGCATCCAGCTGTTTGTCCCAAAAATCCTCTCTGAGGGTCTGGAGTGCCTTGCAAACAAAATATACCATATTACAGGGCCCAGAGGCAAGAATGGGGAATAAAGTAAGATTGTAAACATGAACATGGAGCTCACACAGCAATACTATTTAACTGTATCTCAAATCCCAGTTTTCTACTAAAATTGGTTTCCAAAACAGATCCCTCCTGTCCCTTTAATAGAGGCTGAATGGGACATTATTAACCAGGTGATGTTATTTATCTTCATGGTATGAAAATCTTCAGCTACCCATTCATGTGCATTAAGCCTTTATTCAAGAGACTGGACATTTTTTTCTACCGGTCTAACAGCCCATTCCTGAGACTGGGGTTGAAAGTCTGTAGGAGGCGGCGTGACCCTGTCACCAGCGTAAGTGCGCGTAAGCGCGTGATTATACGCACTTACGCTGGCGGCGAGGCCAGTCCCGCCGACAGCCAAGTGCTGCAGGACCACGCCTCCCCCCTTCGCCAGTGCGGCCTCTCCGTGGCTCTGGCCATGGCGTACAGAGGCTACGCTGGCACAGGGGGGTGTTCTGGGGGAGGAGCTGCTACTTAGGCGGCTTCCTATCCCGGTTACACCGGCAGCAGGAACGGCGGTGCTGCGCCTGCTATTTAGCAGGTGCAGCCTCGCTGTTTTCAATGGGGCTTTTAGCCTTGTTGAAAACAAAAAAACCTTGAAAAGGCTTTTTTCGTTCCCGCGGCGTGCACGAATCGGCTTAGGAAGAGGCGCCGCTGCGCCTCTTCCCCGCCGACTCTGCACGCCGCCATTTGAGGAATGCACTAAGGCTTTTCTTCAGGGAGGACATTCTTAGCTGAGCAGGACTCAGGAACAGTGTCTGGCTACTTCCTGACCTCTATCCAATGACCTCATTAATGGTGGTAGGAAAAAGGAGGGAATGGGGTTCTCAGCTGGAGCATGAGTTCAGATTGTTAGTGCTTCTGTATCATTATGTTATTGCTGCTGTATCATTATGTTATATTATAGATGTATCTGCTTCTGTGTCAGTAAGGGCACCAGTTTTATCTGTACTTTATGTAATCATTTACTGTTTTTAGATTGTTTTAAAGTGTTGTTAGTCTCTCTGAGCCTGGTTTGGCCAGGAAAGAGTGGCCTAAAAATCAAATAAATAAATAAAAGTGGCAAATATCATGTGGATCTATTGTAGGCCAGTGTTATCCCAATCTTTCTCCATATAATAGAGAGAACACGTGCATAAGGCAATCACTTGTGAGGAGAGTCAGTGTGGTATAGTGATTAGAGTTCTGGATTAGGACTAGGGAGTCCAGGATTCAAATCCCTCCCTCCCCTCCAGGTGGAAGAAGAAGAAGAGTTGGTTTTTATATGCTGACTTTCTCTACCACTTAAGGAAAAATCAAACCGGCTTACAATCACCTTCCCCTCCCCTCCCCAAAACAGACACCCTGTGAGATAGTTGGGGCTGAGAGAGCTCTAAGAGAGCTGTGACTAGCCCAAGGTCAACCAGCTGGCTTCATGTGTAGGAGTGGGGAAACCAAACCAGTTCACCAAATTAGCGTCCACCGCTCATGTGGAGGAGTGGGGAATCAAACCCGGTTCTCCAGATTAGACCCACTTCTTTTCTCTCAATCTTGTTGTGAGAATAAAACAGAGAAGAGGCGATCCATGTATGTTACTTCATGCTCCTTGGAGGGAGAGATAAAAATACAATAAATAAAACAGCATCTAGCTACTGAGGCACCACAGGAACTCCTGTGGTACAGGTCTAATTAAATACATTTATTTACTTTATAGTCTGCCTTTCTCACGGAGACGATGTGCTTTTTAAAACTTTGGTTTTACTAAATGTGTTTGTGTAATGACTTTCCCACACCTCCCACTTCCTCCATGACCTTTGGCATCCTAGCCCACAATCTCTAGAGATGCCTGTGGTGTTTAATGTATATATATTTTGCCACCAAATAAAACTGTACATTCAACATACACTGTCATCTATGTTTACTATGGACTACTGTTTACTGAGGACAACTGCCCATACCAGGCAAATACCCCCCTCCCCCCGGTACTGGTTTCCTAAAATGCCAGTTTCACCTGCTGCCAGCATTTTAGATAGGAAGACAAAATGAGTTTGCACCAATATATCTGGCATAAAGGGGAGTGACCGGGATATGGGCAAATGGTGTTGGCTTTACCTTCATAGCTGTTTCTGCTTATAGTGACTACAGATTCTTTTTTCAATTCACAACTGCTTTCACACAGTTACAGTGGACTGGAGGTTAAGTGAGCTGTCATCGGAGTGTCACTATGTTTCATCGGTCCTGAAAAGACCATCGTGTGTGATAGTGATGATGGAAAATGTGAAACGCTGAAGAATTCCCACTGAACTCTGCATCTTCCCATAACAGAGTTCCTCCTCTAAATGATGTAAGCAGAAGCATTTAGCTTCAGCGGTGCAATGTTCATGGTTTACAGATTTGTTAGTTCTTTCGAGACCTGCAGCAAAGTCTCTAGAGGCATGTATTTCATGCAAACTCTTCCAAGACAACACTGAACCTGTACGGTAACAGCAGAAGTTCAAAATATTGCCAAACCTTTCAGCAAATGCTGCCATTAGATCATTACTGCTGTTCTAAAACTCAGCCTGGCCCTTGCTCTTCTGGCTCTATTGACTCATTAGCCCATGCCCTTTTGGAATG
Organism: Euleptes europaea; assembly: GCF_029931775.1. NCBI lineage: Eukaryota > Metazoa > Chordata > Lepidosauria > Squamata > Sphaerodactylidae > Euleptes > Euleptes europaea. The sequence continues at coordinate 41,936,037 of NC_079317.1, forward strand.
CCGCTTTTATGAGGAACTTCGATCGCACTATATTTCCCCCCTTTTAATATACAAATCCAATGCTTCTGTGACTGACATAATGCCTTTTTTACTAAGCGACAGGGACCCCAAGGCTACATTGTCAGTGGCAAGATTTGTTTCAGTCCTTATATCCCTCCAACACTAGATATATGCTGCTCAAGATCAATTGATCAAGGAGCTTCCAAGGGATAAAAGGAAAGGAAAACTCAGCCTGAGACCATGGTAAGTACCGGTATTTTATATTTGGAATAAAATCCTACTGTAAGTCTTCGGCCCTGCCATCCTAAGTAAAAAACAACAAAAGGGACATGAGTTGAGAATGTTGTGTTACTGAGGAACGGAGTGAGAGGCGACGGCTAAGAAGGTTGCGTTCTCACACTGGGCTCTGTTGGTTGGGGGTTCCGCTGTTATTAACGTTTTTCATCCATCTATAATAAACAGGTTTCACTATCAGAACTGGTCATTCCTAATTCCTCCATTTACATCTCTGGACACGAAGGCCAGTCATTGCAGCAGAAAAGCGTCCTTCAGATTTTTTTTTTTGGGGGGGAGGGAGCACAACAATATAGCCCTCAGAACAGCCCTCAAAACAACAAGGGAAGAATTGTCGGATTTGGACAGGAAGCCACATGTGCGGATCTTCATGCCCCACCTCCCACGGTCGCTCTTGGTTGCGCTTTCCCAAAATGCCTCTCTCAGCACAGTACTCCGGCCCCCTTTTTTAAAGCAAGGCTTCAGAACCCTCCCTTATTTGCTGGCATTCCTCAGTAATTGGCTGTGCGACCGTGAGACCGACATTTCAGCATTACATAGTGGGAGCACGGCCCGCTTAGTTTCCCCGTGCAATCTAGCGGTAGGGAGAAATGCCTCGGCCAACAGTAGGTTGGTTTTGGAAGGATGATGAGGAGGAGAGAATGCTGAGTTTTATAGCAGGGGGAGGATTTGCAACCAAACTTATGTACAGCACACACACTGCAAACTCATCCATTTTTTCTAGGGTGGCGAATCACATGGCATGAGTGGGATTCCCGCGGTCCCTTAACAATGTCGATCAAAATTTAAACACATTAAATGTTCTACAACGCGATTGAGGCCTGGAGGGGTATTCCCCAGGCCACTGCCCCCCCACTTTTCCATCATGTTGAAAATGTGGAAGGCTGCAGGAAAGCCAAGGTGGCAGGACCGCTGCCATGCTGGTAAAAATTTTAATTTGCTGACTCATTTAAAAATCTCTTTGACCAAGCAAAGTTGTGGTGCCTTCAAACCAACATAACCACAGTTTACTGGGAAATCAAGGGTGGGTGTGCACCAGGGTGCTATCTAGGAGCTTGGTAAAAATGGGACAAGAGTGTGTGAAGTAAAAGCTAATGTTTTCTCAGAATTCCTGTACATAGGAATGGGTTAAAATGCTAAAACAGCGTTATTCCATCCTTGCCTATCATCAGATGTGAAAAGGCACCAAGTTAAATGAGAAAACCTGTTAATGGTTGGTATAAGCATGAATGGCCTCCCTACTATGCTAAAGTTTTGTGGCCAGCCTCTTCTCAATGGAGAAGCATCCAAAGAGGACCAGGCTCCAGACTTTTGGTAGCATGAACCTAGATCCTCCAGGTTAACTGTTCTACTTTATTGTGAACTGTACCCTTTTTTCCCCTTTACCAGCAAGACAGCGTAGGCCAGTGAGGGACTGTGTTGTGGAGCAAGCAGTGTCAGGGGAGGCGGTAGATGAGGCTGCTGCCGGGGGGGAAGCAGTGGAAGAGGCCACAGAAGAAGAGCCTGGAGTTTGTTCCCCAAGTGGGGGCCAGGAGGGGGGGAAGAGGAGGTGGCGTGCGGGGGGGGAGAAACAGATCTGCGCCTCCCAGCTGGGAGGCGCAGATCTGTTTAAAGGGCCCCTCGCGCACCTTCAGCGAAGCCCTGTGAAGGCGCGCGCGGGGGGGGGGGGGGAGCCTGACGGTTATGCTGCTGCGCCGAACCCTGAATTTCCCGAATTTATTTGCTGAACACCCCGAAGTCGGGAAATTCGGCTCCCCTGTTTCCCGCCTTTTTAAACATTTGGTTCGTCCCGAACTGGAAACCGCCGAATGGGGGAAATTCAGCGGTTTTTCGGTTCGGGATGAACCGAATCGACAGCCCTAACAACAACAAAGAAACTAACAAATGCAACCAAAGACTGAAAAAATCAGCAATGGAATCAGCAGAAAAGCAACCAAATTCCAGTAAGAACAATCAGAATAGCCCACATAGCTCTCTGAACGATTACTGCTTCTTTCTTGAACCAAAATGTCAGAAAGAAAGGCGAAGAAAATGGGCTGGATACCACTTCCAGCCCAGGACACAGAATCCAGGTTTTAAATTTCAAAAGCCAAACCAAACTGTAGAAAGCCACCACCAGCCTCTTGTCTAAAGACCCACCACAGTCAAAGGCCAGGAGACAAACCTTTAACTGCTTAACTGTTCACCTAGGAACCCTTAACCCTGCAAGGCAGACTTTTAACAGAGTAGGAGTTTCCCACCCAAAATCAGTTCAGCAAGTAGCAAACCAAGGCAAGGTACCTCAGGTTCAGGCTTGGAGTCTAAAGAAGGCAAAGCACCACACACAAAACCGATAAACTTATAAAGAAGTTTATTTTATAATAAGAATTGCAGCAAATAGTACTCGGGCAAAGTTAGAGAGATATACAAAATAAGAAAAGCTGGTCACAAAACTAATTCATACATTTAAGCAAAGACACATTGGCAAAGAGTAACAAGGCACAAAGATTGGTTATCAAAAATCCATCGTTCCAGGTTGAAAAACAAAAAGTTCTACTTCAGCATTCCTCCTAAAAGAGAAAAAAGCACAAGAAGGAGCTGGCCCAGAAAAAGCCATTTCCAAAATGAGCAGAACCTCTCGCAAACTAGCTGGGAGGGGTTGCTACCTTTTGGAATGGAAAGGCAAATTTTATACTTTTCCTTTCCATCAGGTGTGGCCACGTACCCAATTAGAAATCCAAGAGAGCTTTAGTGGTTAATTACCTACTGCTGGAATTAGGGTTGCCAGTTCCCTCTTTGCCACCGGTGGGAGGTTTTTGGGGCCGATCCTGAGCAGGGTGGGGTTTGGGGAGGGGAGAGACTTCAATGCCATCGAGTCCAATTGCCAAAGCGGCCATTTTTCTCCAGGTGAACTGATTTCTGTTGGCTGAAGATCAGTTGTAATAGCAGGAGATCTCCAGCTAGTACCTGGAGGTTGGCAACCTAGCTGGGACCAAGCACGCCCCAAAAGGTCATTCTATTTTACTCAAGGAGATATGTATCTGCAGCTAGGCTCCTCCTGAACAAAAGAGGTAACAACCTTAAACTGGTTAATTAGCTGGAATGCCCAACCAAGAAGGTGAAACACCAGCTCATTAATGCACAAAGTTCCAACCCCCCCCCCCAGTATCTTAAAATCAGTAATCCATTACAATATGTGTTGTGTGTGTGTGTTAAGTGCCATCAAGTCTCTTCCGACTCATGGCGACCCTACCATATGTGTTACACGTGATTAATAAAACAAAAGAATTAAACATTAATTCTTTACAGAAAAAACCAGCCAGTTGTGTTGGAATGGGGAAATATGTCCATACACAGCTAAAATAGAAAGGCTTAGCATACTTGAAGGCCAAGCAAAATGGCTCATTGGTTCTTGGCTCAGTTCAGAAATTACACAAAATCATGGTTAATTTTGTTATGGGATTCGAATGATCATCTGAATGGTGGTTAAGAGAGATGGACTCTAATCTGGAGAACCAGGTTTGATTCCCTACTCTTCCCCATGAAGCCTGCTGGGTGGCCAGTCACAGTTCTGGAGCAGCCATATCGTTAAATCCAACCCAAGAATGATAGAAAATTCAGGTGGCAGAGTTTTCTCCTGCATTACTTCTGACCAGAAATTGTGAGGCCATTGTTTTCAGTGCTTACCTAAGTAAAAAAAGAACTTCTGGAATGGAGTAACTTGATACATCAGGGATAGGATGAAGACTTCCCCCACGCAGTGTATTCCTTACAATTGCACTGTCAATGTCCAAGTTTACAAAATGCAGCTAGTCTTTTTTTTTATGTGCAAGAAGATTAAAAAATACAATCTCTACTTACAGTCCGAAATGGTACAGTACAAATCCTAGCATGTAATTCTTCACAACATATAGGCTTCTACAATAATTTTTTTCATAGACTCATAAACCAATAGGGTGGAAAAGACATGCTGACCAACCCAGAGTTCTCCTGGCTTCCGGATGCATATCAAGAGCACCACTTTTTCTCAGGTATGACCAGTTCCCTGTCTACTTTCCCCAAGAATTTTGAGAGTACCATGAGAGAGTAATCTTTCAATTAGATCAGAGAATAGGATCCAGTGAAACCTGGGGAAATGCTTCATTGAAAATCAGTGGTGCTTGCATGACATAATCAGTTAGGTTTAGGATGCAAGTGTCTAAATATGGACATAGACATGCTAGTACATTTCCCTCTAAGTAAACAGAACACTGAGGTCCTTGTACTCAAGCGACTTACCGCCCACCCATTATGTTTACTGAAATGCAGCTGTTTCATAAAAACCAAATTCATGACTTGTATTCAGAGTAGTGCAAATGTATTTGTTTTATAATAATGAACTAAAATGGTGCAGTTTTAAAAAGACATTATCTTTGCATTGTGTTAAGAGAAAACACCACCAAGTATCTTGCAGCTAATAGTAAACATTTCTAAAGCAGTCTTATGACTAAATTGACAGATCGAGTGAGAGCACAATAACATATTACAATGGTAAACAGCATCTATGAACCAATATTTTTTTTGGGGGGGGGTTCAAATCTGAAAGAGTGCCATCTAATTCATACTTTTGTCAGTAAAATTAGCTGTTATGTTCTTCTTCCACTCATGTGCCACTAACTAAACGAGAAACTTTTATCCATCAATGATCCAGTAGGAATTTCTGTTCATTCTCCTGTATGCTTCTGTACTGAACTTTCCAGAAAGCAGTCCTGCTCTACGTCGCTATGGTTAACTTCACCTGGAAAAGGTAATCCCAAACATCAAAACAATCCGTACAATGAGATGTGACACAATTGCTTTGAGCACTAGGTTTGGAACAGCATGACTACCCACTGTAATTGTGTGTACTGTGTTGTGTTGTGGTATTATACTGACAAGCTTACACAATCAAAAGCCCTCACACACAAACAGGCATTGCACACTGTAATTATATTTGTCTGTCAGGCCATGATAATTGCAGATGGCAGGTAGGTAGTGTAAAGTAATTCCTTTTCTCCTTTCCTCTGTTGTGGCATGTTTTCCTTCTTCCTCCAACTAAAAAAAGAAGAAGAATAAATTGAAAAAGAAAAGGTCAAGTCGTTTCCTCCTTGAAGTCTACCCAATCTCATTTCAAATTATATCTTGAATGAGATGTTTGCATTCTGTGAAATGCTTCTTTTCAGGTTCTTAGCTTGCATGCTTCTTCCATTTATATCATTCTGTAGACAAGACTGGAAAACACAGGGCAGAACCAACGTGCTTCAGCTATAATGCTGCAGAGCAGAAATTTAATAAATGGCTTAGACTTCATTACATGACAGCCAGCATGGTGTAGTGGTTAAGAGAGGTGGACTCTAGTCTGGCGAACTGGATTTGATTCTCCAGTCTTTCACATGAGCGTTGGATGCTAATCTGGTGAACCGGGTTGGTTTCCCCACTCCTACACATGAAGCCAGCTGGGTGACCTTGGGTTAGTCATAGTTCTCTCTGAACTCTCTCAGCCCCATCTATCTCACAAGGTGTTGTGGGGAGAGGAAGGGAAGGAGATTGTAGATTCTTTGATGATCCTGAATGTTGGTTAGAAAGTTGGCCAACTGAAAGAGTTGAATTAGCAAATTCTAATAAAAGTCTATGAAAATAGGTTCAAGCTGAGAACCTGAAGAAAAGTAAGGAACAAAACTCATTCTATGCAAAATACTGTCGAAGGCTTTCACGGTCAGAGTTCATTGGTTCTTGTGGGTTATCCGGGCTGTGTTCTATGCACTTTCAAATACCACTATAGAGACTATGGTGCAGTGTTAATCGGTACGGAAAAAAACCTATATCCTAATATTATGCAAAATATTTTTAAAAAAACTTGTAAGAGGCTTTTTAATTACCATTTTGGACAATATTGGGAAAACATGTAGTGCTAAAATTAGAGAAGCTCTGTATTCTGTTTTCCAAACAGCAAGTGCTAATTGAACTGACACAGAACCAGGATGGATGTTGTTAGATTTGGCCTAGCTTCTGATTCTAAAAATAGGAATCAAAAGCTTTCAGATACACTCCTTAGGTTTTGCTTTACACCAGATGACCCCATGAAGAAGAAGAGTTGGTTTTTATAAGCCAATTTTCTCTACCTTTTTAAGGAGAATCAAACTGACTTACAGAATCAACTAAGAGCTTCCTACATCATTTTTCTTATCCATCATCATACTTCTTCAATTTATTCAATCTTACTCTTGGATTTTCTGTCCTTGTGCCTTTAAATTAGAGGAATACTTCAGCTGCTGTCACGGTTCGTGCCGTTCAAGTAACTAAACTCTTAGAATCGACCCCTTCCTGAAAAGGGATATGTTATCTTGTTCAGCCTGTTACCCACTAAGCAGGAATCAACACTTTCCACCTCTTTCGAGATAGTATTTTACTTATATATTCTTTCCATATTTTTACTGGAACATTTCAAGAGAAAGTCTATTTATTTCACATAAAATATATGCATGTAAATAGTTACAGAAATAAAAACTATATTGTTTAGTTCAATAGTATATAGGCATTCTTATAAATGCTATCTTATGTATGCAAGCAATATTAGCAATAACAACAATCTCTATGACTCTATATGAGAGTTTCCCAAGTATATATTTCATTCAGGAAATAATACTGTTTACAGAAATCTTGTAAAATAATGGTTAGTTCATTGAATAAGTATCTCACTTCAATTTATTCAAATATAAGACATACTTTACCTAGAGAAACTGCTGAATTACAGTTGATATTCAAACTAAAGTCAATGCATTTACCTGGGCTGAATAAAGACCTTGCATTCATGGCTCATTACCAATGCTGATTTCTCCACACCCATCTCTCCCCTGGACATCACAGATTCTTCTGCATACCACACCTAATCCCATCACGCCTGCTATTCACATTTACATACTGTTAACATTTACATACTAATGCTTGTCTGAATTCACTCTCCTCTACTTAAAGACAGGTGGATTCGCATTCTAGCTGTATCTGAAGAAGTGAGCTGTGGCTCATGAAAGCTCATACCCTACCAGAAAATATTTTTGTTAGTCTTTAAGGTGCTACTAGACTCTTGCCCTTTCTTACCTAGTCATGTCATTGCAGAGTTTCTGTAAGGTTTCTATAAGTTCAGTTAGAATAGTTAGATTTCCTTCAGGTATTCTCTAAGTATTACTCTGTTATTTCAATGCCTTTAGTAGTTGTAAAGGTAGGAGAGATCTCTTTGGTTCCATAGTTTCATGTTACAGCTGATACTATAGCTCTCCCAGCAGTCTGTTTGTGACTGAAGGCATGAGACCATAGAGTCTCTATATGTTTAAGGTTTATGGGTCTGAAGCCCATGTTCAGATTAGAAAAGGCTATATGAAAGCCATCTTTGAGTATGCTTTGCTGTAAGCATTGCTGAATAGCTAAGAGCCACCTATAAGGCTTTGGCTATACTGTAATTAATCAGTATTTGAAGCTATGTGTAAAGCTTATCATTATGTGCAGAGTATAAACTCCATTCTACAATCTCTCTGGCAGTGCCAATCTTAGAGAGTACTGAGTATAGTTCAGTTTAAGAGTTTAAGGCTCCATGGATCTCCATCCATGTATTCCAATTATATGTATTCCAACTGGAGTAATTCTATTTGTTAGCCATTATTGGCTGTGATGCATGTTTGTATGCATATGTATTTCAGACAGTTCTGTGTGAGACCTTAGTCTTAGAACTGACTGCAGAGTATATTCAGCGCTTCCTCCTTGTTTAGAGAAACCCCTGGAATATGCTCTGGTAGTGGGCTTCTTAGGTAGGCTTCTTAGAGAAGCTGCATTTACATCTTGACTGTCAGAACTAGGAAGTCTATACATAAGAGATCTTGTGAGGACTTATATTTGGCCAATAGCTTCTATAAGTCTTCAGTGACACCATACTCAAGTATGATAAGATCCATATCCTTATGATCCTTAGATTAAGGGCCTTCATCACATATTTAGGATGAAGCATTGTGCAGACAGTTATTCTAGACAATCAGTCTTAGAAAGACGGACTGTGTGGTATAATATCTCTCTCTGTGAGAGTTCTCCAGACTTAGAGACAAGTATAAATGATTGTTCCTAATTCATGCAAGAATCAAGTTCCTAATTTACGCAAGAATTAGGCTGCTAAGGTTTTACATCTTTGGTAGATGGAGGAAGTCCATAGGTTTAGACTATCAGGAACTTCTCTAACCTGTAGTCAGAGAAAGGTCTCTATTTATATCTTTTCAGAGCCATTATCTCGTAGATGTGCTGGAATAGTTTCAGTCACCTTTGGTTCTAGAATCCTTTGGCTAAAGCATTCTATAAATAAATAGTAACTTAGTCAGTAGTTAGTCAGTAGGCCTTATTTATAAGCAGTACTATGTACTTGACTGCCAACTACAGTAGTTAGTAGATATGACCTTGCCTATCATTCCTTGTCAAGCAGTATGTTTTGCTTAATCAGATGAGCACATCTGCAGCTGTGATCTTTAGCTGTGACAGCTGTATTATATGACTATAGCAGCAGAATCTTGGTTTGGATTCTACAGCATAGCAAGTAAGCCTTGAGATTATTCAGTCAAAGGTATACCATACACTTAGCAATAAAATAACACAACATCTTTTTAACACATTTCTGTCCTTATGAAGCCTAATGGGACATGTTTTCATATCAAAATCCTGTTCATATGTAGTTGCCTGGGACACTGCCATTTCTCATCTACAACTGCAATCTTTGCAACTAGTTGGAATTTCTGGAATTTACCAAATTTACCAAAGGTTTGACTAAGACCTTTCAAAGCAGATGCTGCTGAAAACTTTTAAGCAAAACCTCTTACTTAAAACCTTGATCTATTTTTTATTTGAACTTAGAAACTCTATTGATACTAGGCCCAATTTAAAATAGACTGATAACTGCCACCCATTACAACTTATCCCTTCCTGACAGTCCTTCCAAAGAACAAAAACTTATCTTCCAAATAAGGATGATACCCAGCAGTAGGAAGGGGTTCAAAATTAGACTTGCCAACCTCCAGGTGGTGGCTGGAGATAGGGTTGCCAACCTGTAGGTACTAGCTGGAGATCTCCTGCTATTACAACTGATCCCCAGCAGATAGAGATCAGTTCACCTGGAGAAAATGGCCGTTTTGGCAATTGGACTCTATGGCATGGAATCCCTGCCCTCCTCAGGCTCCACCCCAAAGCCTCCTGCCGGTGGTGAAAAGGAACCTGGCAACCCTAGCTGTAGATCTCCTGCAATTACAACTGATCTCCAGCTGACAGAGATCAGTTCATCTGGAGAAAATGGCCACTTTGGTAATTGGACTCCAGGGCCTTGAAGTCCCTCCCCTCTCCACATCCTGCCCTCCTCAGGCTCCACCCCAAAATATCCAGGTATTTCCCAACCCAGAGCTGGCAACCCTAATCATTATGGACAGGATAGACTTCAAAAGCTCCTGTTGTTGCTTTTGTAGAGCCAATTACCTGTCTGTCATTTTCAGTTGGGGTTGATGGGAATTGTAGTTTATTTAGCCTTCCAAATTGTGGAGGTTAAAGAAGCTACAATTCAGCCATAAGTAATGGCTGGGAGAGACTGGATTTTTAATGAGTCTCCCTGTGCTGCTTTTTTATGCTACTCTTATCAAATACAAGGTTTGTTTGAGGGAACAGACAAGGGAGGAGAGTAGGAACCTGTATGTGGGTGGTGGTGGTGGTTTGTAAGTATTCCTTATAAACAATCAGAAGAGCTCCTAGCTTTGCTGAGTACTCAGCAGTGACGACAAGGGTTTTCCCCCCCCACTCAAAATGTACAGCATGAAAAGGTTAGTGAAGAGGGTTGCCAACCCTGGAGATTCTCTGGAATTACAACTGATCTCCAGGTTACAGAAATCAGTTCCTCTGGAGAAAATGGCAGCTTTGGCAGATGGACTCTACGGCATTATACACTACTGAGATCCTTTCCCATTCCCAAACCCTGCCCTCCCCAAGGTCCACCCCCAAAATCTCCAGGAACTTCCCAACCCAGAGTTGGCAACCCTGTCTGAGAACCTCTTCAGTTTTTCCAATGGAAACATTGAGAAATTTGAGGGAACATTGAAAAAAAATCCCTTTTGGAATGAGTGAAATGAAAGATTTTATTCAAAATCTAGAGTGAAACAATTAGGTAAGACCATCATAATCATTCAGTAATGACAACTTCTATGTGTACTGTAGATGTATAGAATGTGTTCAAGCTTTTTTGTTGTTTAAATGAAAATAATATTGGCAACATATGTTATGATGTTTTTAATGCTAATATATTAAAAAGAGTTCAGTGTCCCCAATGTATGTTTAATTTAATATCCAATAGTCTGATCCATTGTGACTGTGTCAGATTGTTTCTGTCTCAAAAAATATACTTTCTTTTGTTTACTACATATTTTGTTTTTGATCTTCAATTTTTATTTTTCCTACCTACCTCTGAAATGACAAAAATTAAAATAAATATGGATAGGATGCAGCAGTTTGCATCTTTCTCAAGTATTGCACATATTTGCAATTTTTCTTATAGAAAGCAAAGACATTTATATTTTTGAAGTCAGATAGTACAATTGAATACATTAAGCTATAAATGATGCATTTTATGTTATTTTACTGATCTGATAGGATCTTGAGTATTGCATGTATTTCAATTCCCCACCAAAGGGCTGCTTTCCCCCTGTTACTTCAAATTTCTGAAAATTATATATCTCTATTTAAGGCATAGTAAATCTGTAAAATATCAGCTCCATTCCAGAACATGTCCACTCCCCTCTTAAAGTCTTCCAAGTTGGCAGCCATCACAACATACTGGGGCAGGGAGTTCCACAATTAAACTATGTGTTGTGTGAAGAAATACTTCTTTAAATCTGTTTTGAATCTCTCACCATCCAGCAGATTAGAGTCATTTAGGCCTTTAAGGCTTTGTCCCAATCCTCTGAATGTGGCTTAGAGAAAGACAGCATTCCAGGGCTGTTGTGCTAAAATAAGTTCTTGCATGTTTTCAGCATCTCACCCCCGTTAAAAGGCAACTCTGTACTGCCTGTGTTTTCCAGGCCAATAGTAGTAAGTCTAGGAGTAAAGCCTGTAGTGACAGATTGGTAAATATATAGTTATGGATGACAATGGATCATTTAAACTCACACTTTTTCTTTAAGTGGTCCCATACTTTTCTAGGTCCTTGGGGTTCTCAATTTATTAATTCCTATTTTCTCTCCCAAAACTGAAATGTATTTAAATTTTCATCATGCTTTGCCAGGTTCTTTGCAGCTCTGTTTTTCCTGCATTCATTCCGCTTGCCAGTTAACATTAATTCAGACCCATTTTTCATGCTTCCCCATTCTTTTGCTACAAAGTTTAATTCCTATTCAGAACCATGACAGCATTTATTCTCTTCGAGCTTTACAAAACAATCCTAACTAATGGCACATTTTATGGAAATAAACTAGGCTGAATGTTCGGATTTTTGCGTCAGTTACACCAGTACCTATTATCAAAGTGAAAACAGACAGTTGTGAGAATATTAAAACACATTGAAGCTTCTCGCGCAGCCTCTAGGTACTCAGCTTATTACCAATTGTTCAAACAGTTTCTTAACTTCTTCTAAACCTTCTGCTTTCTGTTTTTCACTCAAATTATGACTTCTGTAAAATAAATTAGCAGTATTTCCCCCCTTCTTCTTCTTCAAGTTTAGCTCCTTAGAAAAGATTAATATAAAGCAGAGTCATTAGGCTTTGGTATGAATCAAAGTTTTGTAAAGCAAAAAAAAAAAGGGGGGGAGGAACCTTCCAGGGGAAAAAATAGATTCAAATACTCACAACATGCATGGAATTAGTACAAATCCTTCCGATTATAGTACTTATCATTAGACGAAAGATTTGCTTTAATCCCACACAATGTCCATGAATGAGGGTTTTCAAAGAGGCTGCCTTTTTCCTGCTGACAGTAAGCTTGATCCGACAGGCCTCTGAAACAAAGCACATATACCAAAGTGTAGCGAAATGGTGGCGCAGTGTGGAGAGGCCTATATAAACAGCCTGCTGGTTTTGCTGTGACTGTCTTGTGGTTTACCAAAGGACCATAGCATTTGGAGCGCGGCAGTCACACCAAACCAAAATAATCGTTAAAAGAGAAAGGGCAATAATTGGGGGTGTTCTTCACGCTGCCAACTTGCACTGTGTTTCCAAAAGTATTAAACATATCACCCCTTCATACACCTTTGAATTCAAATTTTCAGAAAAATGTTAAAATAATCTTTACTGAAAGTTTTTCTTAGGGGAAAAGGTCATCCAATGATATTTGACAGTTCATACCATTCGGTGTACAATGACTACTTTAAAACAGTGCCACACTGGGGATATACAGTGTGTCTGGAGAACAAGGAAAAAAAATTAGATAATGAAAACTCTCAATGTTAGTTTATTATTGCTGGTCTATTAATCTGAAAATGCGTCTTAGCTGCTGTGCGCTGCTGGCTAGGAGTGTGCGTTTGGCAAAGCTGAACCCCCCCCCCAAATACTTTATTGGTATTTTTCGAGGGGGGTTTCTCCCCCAAAATGGTGGCATTTAAAGGGAGCCGAAAAGCTCATCCGGAATAATGCTGATTTTTTTCAAGCATTTTTTTGGCTACTCTGGCCCCACTGCTATTTAAAAAATAAAAAAGACTCCCATCTCCTGTCTCCTCCCTCCCTCTCCCCCTCATTTACCTGGTGGCCAGGCTGGGGCAGAACTCTGCTGCCGCTGCTACTGAGCCTCACGTGGGACTCAGAGGTGGGGGCAGGTGCAAAATTGCAAGTTGGCTCGGCCCAGCCGGTCTGGTGTGCAACTTTGTGCCACCGGCCGCTGCCTCTAGCCTCCATGTGGGGCTTGGTGGTAGCCACCACAGCTCATTCAGAAAAGGTAAGTGAGGGGGGAGAGAGAAGGAAGGGGGTAAAATTCGGTTTAGGGTGTAATGGACCCAAATTATTTCAGGAATCTGGATATTCCCAATATGGGCATTCGGGAATATCCAGTTTTCCTGAAAAAGTTCAGGTCCATGAAACCTGAATCCAAATTTTACTGAATTTTTGTTTACACAAGCCTACTGCTGGCTATTCAACGCCTATGAAGATATGAGACTGCTTAAATTTATTCAAACCACTGGTCCATGTAGCCTAGTACTGTGTACTTCTCTGTTGCCTTCTGAAATCTTAGGCATAGAACTTGCCCACTGTTGCTGCTGAAGCTACTTTCTTAACTAGAGATGTCAGAAACGGAATCCCATGCAAAGCATGTGTTGTACCATGACAGTTCATTCCTGAAAGCATAGCAAGAATATCAACCAGACATCTCTGTGCTATGGATAAAATAGAACGAGTGGCCATAAATAGTTGAAAGGGGAAGGAAGTAGAGCAAGAGGTGGAGGAGGAGGAGAAGAAGAAGAAGAAGAAGAAGAAGAGGTTTTTATGTGCCAATTTTCTCTACCAGCTTACTGGTTTACAATCACCTTCCCTTCCCCTCCCCACAACAGACACCCTGTGAGGTAGTTGGGGCTGAGAGAATGTGACTAGCCCAAGGTCACCCAGCTGGCTTCATGTGTAGGAGTGGGGAAACAAACCCAGTTCACCAGATTAGTGTCCGCCGCTCATGTGGAGGAGTGGGAAATCAAACCCGGTTCTCCAGATCAGAGTCCACCGCCCCAAACCTCCGCTCTTAACCACTACACCATGCTGGCTCTTGCATCCTAAACCGAACTCATTATGTCATGCAAGCACCACTGATTTTCAGTGAAGCATTTCCCATAAAAATTAGTCTTGCTGGTCTATGGCCACAGTCTGGTGCAGCTGTCCCTGCCTATTTCTATTTAAATCATGAGTCTTTTGAGGCCTTAACTGTATTCAGGATCACAGCCTATATTTATTTACAATAAGTGACTCCAGAAGATATGTCATGTGTGATCTCATTGAGCTAAGTGTTGCTTCCTTTCACTGTTGAATAAACTATTAAAACTCTTGGCTGCAGCACATTGTTGTTCCTGTCTGTTTAAATATCACAACTATGTCATCAAAATGCAGGCTGTGAATATGATTCCTTTGAATTGCTGTGATTCTCTGTGATCAGAAGCGACTCCTCTGTAATCTGTAACAGTTACTCTAATCAGATTTAAGGCTGGCGAAGCACTTCTAATGCAGCCAGGCAGTGACATGTATTAAAACGTTACACTGTTTTGCCTTTAAAGAGAAAGCGAACACTTATAGTGTGATTAGATGGGATTAGAATTTTTTCATTAAAATGGATTTAAAATACATCACTGACTGAAGTTTCCAATCCCATTTAATGAGCACCAGAAAAATTGTTAGTGAGGGAGAAAAAAAATCCATGAAATATTTCCACCTTAATGCTTCTTCCCCTTCTTTAAAACAGGGGCGAAATACACAAGATGGCCGCAAAGTTATGCCTTTAATTGTTAAGTATAATGAACAGGAGACCACAGAGAAGGTCCAAATGCAACTTTACTGTAATCACAAACATACAACAGGCATAAATTTCAGCCATAAAAAGCCTGCACATTGTTCACACGTTATGATGATACATAGAAAAGCTAGAGAAAACTGCCTGGGTTTGAAGTATCACCACAGGCTGAAATATTAGATTACTTTATAGAGTATAATAAGAGCTGCCCTGACCTGGTTGGCCCAGGCTAGCCTGATCTCATCAGATCTTGGAAGCTAAGGAGGGTTGGTACTTGGTTAGTACTTGGATGGGAAATGACCAAGGAAGTCCAGGGTTGTTAAGCAGAGGCAGGCACTGGCAAACCACCCAATTCTGTTCCTCTTTTGCCTTGTAAACCCTATGAGTTGCCATGTTAGGTGTGACCAAGAAAAATCAGTAAATTTCGGTTTCAGGTTTATTGGAATGGATTTTTTGGGTAAACCCAGAATAAGCCTAATACCCATACTGGGTATTTCGGTTTTATTTCCAGGTTTACCCAAAAAATTCAGGTCCGTTATAGTCTATGGAACTTATTTTCAAGGCTCTGGGGGGACTGTGTTTTTTAAGTTAGGGTCACCAAATTTGCAGCATGGCTGCAAGGGACTCTCCTTACATGGACACTGAAGTTTGGTGAGGTTTGGGGCCACTGGGTCCAATTTTATGGGCCCACAAAGGGGTCGCCCCCATCCTCCAGGTATTTGTGAGAGGCTAGAGACGAGAGTGGTAAGCTGCAGTACTGCAGTCCAAGCTCTGCTCACGACCTGAGTTCGATCCTGATGAAAGTTGGTTTCAGGTAGCCGGCTCAAGGTTGACTCAGCCTTCCATTCTTCCGAGGTCAGTCAAATGAGTACCCAGCTTGCTGGGGGTAAAGGGAAGATGACTGGGGAAGGCACTGGCAAACCAAGCCGTAAACAAAGTCTGCCTAGTAAACGTCAGGATGTGACGTCACCCCATGGGTCAGGAATGACCCGGTGCTTGCACAGGGGACCTTTAACTTTACCTTTAGAGACGAGATGTCAATCAGTTTTCAGGTTCAGATGGTCTACGTTGCTGAGGACTGGCAGAAAGAGCCGATTGTCAGGTTAGCACCTCAAAGTTTGGGGGCTCCATTCATATCTGGGGCTCACAGCATGATTTCCATGCAAATTAGCTTCCAAACTGAGGAAAATGGCTTAAATGCAAGAAAAATAAGGCACAGAAAACATTTCTTTTTGGTGGCAAATGACAACCTATGAACAGTCCTTTAATATAGTCATCAAAAATCTGATTTCAAGTGATGGTCACAGTGCAGGGAAACAAAGCTACTACTCAGAGCTTCCATTTGACAGTCGGTTTTCATGGGGTGGTGGTGATGATATAAGAGCCAGCCAAAGTCACAACCAAGGCGGTTTTTCTGAAGGAGATTGCTATCTGTGCGGGTGAGGAGTCTTCTTCAGAAGCTGGATTAGCAGCTGTTGAAGCTAGTGCTTTTAGTTTGAGGGTATATCCCTCCGGACAGGACAGGGTGAACCCCATCTTTTCAAATGACACTTCTGCTATCCAGATTAATCCACCGAAAGGTGATAGATAGTTTGGTCTGACCAAGTTGGCTACGATTACACAACCCTACCTCAAAGGGCCCCAACCATGGGGTCATAACAAAACCAGTCAAAGATAAAAAAATGGGAGAAGGCAAAGGCGAATAGCTGAAACCCACAAAGCCAAATATCTGTTTGGCTTTTGGGGATCACCTATTAGGTTTTGGGCAGATCCCCATGTTTTGGTATTTGGCCGAAACCAACCCCGAATATTTCCCAAACTGCTATTTTTGAGTTTATTTTCAGTTTGGGTTTATCGATATGCACAGCCCTAGTGACTTAATGGCACTTTCCACCCCCAATAGGAGCTAATGAAAAATATCTTGTAAGTCTGTAGAAGAGCTTTGCCAGTCAAAACATGTACTTTGAATCTATGAACTATTAAAATTGGAGGCTATAAGAAGTCATGGTGGATTGTTACACATGGTGTAGCTAGGTCTGTAAAGTGGAGCATGACAGCCAGTGCTGTGTAGTAGTTAGAGTATCAGACTAGGATCTGGGAGACCTGAGTTCAAATCCTCATTGGCTTGACAGGTAATCTTGGGCTGGTCACACTCTCTCAGTTTAATCTACCTCACAGAGTTGTTGTAAGGATAAAATGGTGAAGGGAAGTGGGTATGTCACCCTCAGCTGCTTATACATAAAATGCTTAAAACCCGCTTAGCCAGCCAGATCAGCCAAATCAACCCTGGCGATCAATGGGGTGACAGATGTCGCAGCCAGATCGCCCTCACATCCATAAATGCTTAAAACAATAAAGGAGACATTGAAGAATTGTTGCAGACCAAAGAGAGCTTAAATAAAGCAATTCAATTGTATAAAATCTAAACAAACTGAAATGTTATTTTAGAAAGTGCCTAATGCTTGTCAGTCATCCTAGCACCCTAGCATTCAATGGCCAGAAAAACTGAAGGCAGAAACAGAATTGCTTTTCACTGAACATTTGGATAAATAGTGCCAGGTTGTGTTCCATGATAGCACTGAAAATAGAAGGGCTAGAAATTTCCTTTTCCTTTAAAAAAAACAAACTATTGGGGGCGGGGAAGCCTGCAATATTCTTGAGAGAACCACATTCTGAAAGAGACCAACCCCTCCTGTTACAATGTCCCCAAATACAGCTTCCCTTCTGTAGGACAGAAAACTAGCCCTATGTTAGAAATGTCTATATCTCTTTATGGCTTGGAAGATGTCTGGATTTAAGACCCCTTCAATGAAAAAGAGGAGGTACTTCATGATTTCTCCCCCTAAGTGACTGTGAACTGCCCAATCTATCAGACCAGTGTTTCAGTGGAAAGTACTGAAACACTATTGATGTCTTAGAGTACTAGGGATGCCAGCCTCCAGGTGGAACCTGGGGATCCCCTGGAATTACAGCTCGTCTCCAGACTAAAGAGATCAGTTCCTCGAGAGAAAATGGGTGCTTTGGAGGATAGACTCTGTGGCATTGTATCCCACTGCAATCCCTATCCTCCCCAGGATCCATCCCCAAATCTCCAGAAGTTTCCCAACCTGGATCTGGCAACCCTACTCCCCATCACCCACCAGTGGCCAGGGGGATCTGGCATCCCTACTACATTACCAGCAATTATACATTACCAACAAATATATTACTTTATAGCACTGAAACTCAAGCCTGATAAGTATTTAAAGCTTGCAGAGAGCCATGTTCACATTTACCATCAATCAAAGAAGCCATATTATTGCCCTGTGCACCACTCTACCTAATACACATATTATAATATAAGCTATTACTATAATATTAAATATATAACTATCACCTTTTTAATTAACATCTCTGAGCATGTAGAGTTGTTTTTAACTACAACTGTTGAACTGTAGGCAGCCATTGTGTATCTGGAGTAAGGGCAAGGGCTTCCCTCACTGCCTTCTCGTCCTTTCCTCAGCTTGAAGCACAGCAGCTCAGGAAAGAGAATGAGGTTGTCAAGGCTCCATGAAGAGAGCAAGTTGGCTGTGGAGGATGGTGAGTCAAACCACCACTAAGCACTGTAGCCATCTTGCTCTTTTTGGGGTTGGGTGCAGTGGTACTGGTTTTACTCTCTTTTCCCTGTGGACAGCTTGCTGTCCTCCCAGCAGCTATCTGGGTGCTGGGATGACAGCATGGAGACTCCTGAGAAGGGTAGGAGGTGGGACGTTTACTTCCATCTCTGGAATGAAGGGAGGCTTACCCAGCTTCTTATCCCACTGGTAGCAACTGTTTTAAGGTGGGAAGCACTGCCAACCACAAGCTCTACTAGGCAATGGCCTTGTCCACTTTCCTGGAAAACAGAGCAGATGCCACGTTGGAGAGCAGTGCTCAGAAGAGTCAGAGATGGCATCTCAAAGAGCCACATGTGGTTCCCTAGCCACTAAGTGAGTATCACTAATTTAAAGCATGAGGTGGGGAAAATATAATCTGCTGGTTGAACCTATGAAAATGCAATAATGAACAAAAAAATTCTGAAGAAGCAGGAGGAGAGTTCAATGAGTCAGCCTGAATAGAACAAATGGGTTGAAAATAATGTCATGAACTTGCATGTACTGTAAAAGAAAAAAGGGGGGGGAGGAGAATCCCCTTGTGTACATTGTATTCAATGAAAACATCTAGCTTTCTGCCAAAACAGTGTGCCCAAAAAGAGCTGAGGCATGCTCACCGTCGGAGTGCTAGGTGTGTGAGTCTATCCCACATGCGTTGTAATCTCCTGCAGTCATTCTTGAAACTGAGGGACATCTAACATGCAAAAATGTGGCTGATACATACATACGACATGCAGCCTTTTGTAGATTGTTTTCAGTCAAACAGATTTACAAAACATGGCAATGCTTTTAAGAATGGGTTCTCTGTTAATTCATTGAAAAAAAAGTATTTTTTGCTCTATTTGTTTCCCTTTATGGATAAACGGAGTTAATTGGTTCTTGTAGGTTATCCGGGCTGTGTAACCGTGGTCTTGGAATTTTCTTTCCTGACGTTTCGCCAGCAGCTGTGGCAGGCATCTTCAGAGTAGTAACACTGAAGGACACTGTCCTTCAGTGTTACTACTCTGAAGATGCCTGCCACAGCTGCTGGCGAAACGTCAGGAAAGAAAATTCCAAGACCACGGTTACACAGCCCGGATAACCTACAAGAACCAATGAACTCTGACCGTGAAAGCCTTCGACAATAAAAGGAGTTAAGTTTATTTTTCTAATTTTGTAAGACTGCTGTCCAAAATAATCAGCTCCCTCCGGGTAGTCTGCCGGTCACGTTACGAGGCATCCTTGTTTGAGGCAGTGTTTGTGGTGGCTTTCTTTGGGGCGCTCCCGGTGGGGGAACTGGTGGTTAGCTTGAAGGGGACATTCCTGGCTGGGCTCTGGGTTTTTCAGATGACCACCTCAGGGACAGGGAGGTGCATCTCTGTATTAGGCAGTCCAAGACCGACCAGCGGGGTCGGGGGGCAGTGGTCAAGCTGGGCTCAGCACCTACAAAACCACTGTGTCCAGCGCGTTCATTGTCAGCCTTCATGGCTGTGCATCCGAAGGGGAGGGACCATTATTGGTGCACGCAAACGGGTCCCCTTTGACCAGGTACCAGTTTGCCAGTGTGCTGCGTTTATCCCTAGCCAAGATTGGGCTCCCCTCCATGAAGTTCAGCACGAACTCATTCAGGATTAGTGTGGCTACAACTGCAGCATGAGAGGGGTTGACAGAACCAGCTATAAAAGCCATCGGCAGATGGCGTTCTGGAGCTTACAAAGTATACATCAGGCCGTAAGGTTGGGGGTAGTGCTAACTGTTTGTGCTTAAGTTGCAGCCCTTTTTTCAAGTTACAGAACAGAGACTTCAAGTTTGGATATGTGGCCACCGCATTGTCCATTGGGCTGCGAAATATGCTGAATCTTCAGGATGGGGCCAGCACTTGGGGTTGGATGGCGTGGTCCGTGTGTTATGGCTGGGATGTCGAGGCATGAGGTGGGGAGCACTGGTTCCTATGCTTCGGAGGAGAGCTGCAGTTGGTGGACCCCCGGATGTGCTGGTCATACAACCGGGCGAGAATGACCTGGCGAAGATGCGCAGTATCGACCTGCGAGCAGCGGCATCTGATGACCTGAGGACTCTGGCAGCTGAATGGGGCAACACTGGCCTCCTGTGGTCTGACCTGCTAGAACAACGGTCCTGGCGAGGTGCAGTGGATCCGGAGAGGGTGGACAGAGCCAGGCAAAGTCACATCTGCAGTGGGGAACGTGGTCCTCGCTTTAGGTGGGCAGGTGATACAGCACACAGACATTACACACTGGATCAGTGCCTTGTTTCGTTCTGATGGGGTCCACCTGTCTTCTTGGGGCATGGACATTTGGTTGCATGGCATCCGCCATGGCATACGGACTTGGTTGCAGCGCTAGGCATTGGCGGGAGTCGGCCGGGGTCTGGGGGACACCGACCGGCTCTGGTGGCGGTTTGGCATCGGGGCAGTATCCAGTTTGAGGGGAAAAGCGGCCTGTGTGCCTATTGTCCCTACTTGGAGGATCCCAGTAAGGGATTTTGGGGGAGGCCGGAAGGGGATATGCCAAGATGGAGGGTTGCCAGGGACGAGCCTCACTCGAGGCTGTCAGGGTTGCATGCCTTGCCATGGGCTGTCAGGAGGGCCTCCCTCCAAGTGGCAGGGGACCACACAGCTGGCTGCCGCCCTCGTGTGTCCCTGAACTGCCATCTCTGCTGCCCAGCAGGGGTGCTGGGCGCGGTGCATCGGCCTGCAGGGTGGCAGGTCGATGGTTGGATACGCCCCCATGCCATGCCAATGCCTCGCTTCTGCAATCAATAAAGTTGTGCCATTTCATCCAAACTAGCCTCTGTGTTTTCTGTGTTTACATGGTTGGGTTGCATGTTACATCGCTTTGACTGGGGGACAGGTATCCGGCTGGGGAGCACCCGGCACGGCTAAGCACTAAGCCGGCAACCCACATGCGTTGTAATCTCCTGCAGTCATTCTTGAAACTGAGGGACATCTAACGTGCAAAAATGTGGCTGATACATACATACGACATGCAGCCTTTTGTAGATTGCTTTCAGTCAAACAGATTTACAAAACATGACAATGCTTTTAAGAATGGGTTCTCTGTTAATTCACTGAAAAAAAGTATTTTTTTGCTCCATTTGTTTCCCTTTATGGATAAAAGGAGTTAAGTTTATTTTCCTAATTTTTTAAGGTCATAACTATTTTACGAGTTGAAGTAGAAAAGCATAGTTAGTAGTTAGACAACAGAGAAAATAAAATATGTATTTTTAAATCCACAGAAATGAGTTTATCTGAAGGAATGCATATGAACCTGCCCATCAGTTGAGATCCTCATCAGAGGTCTTCTTCTGGATGTTCCTTCATTCAGGAGTTAGCCAGATGTCTAGACTCTACCTCAAAAATGTCCCCTCCCCCAGAGCCTTGAAAAATCTCCAAAGGATAAAATGGACCTGATTTTTTTCTGGGGGAAAATGGAATTAAAGCTGAATACTCATTTACTAGTATGGATATTGACTTATTTCAGTTTTCCCGAAAAAACTGGGACCAATAAACCCGAATACAAATTCTACCAGAAAAAAATGCACACCCCTATGGAAAGCCATATCTTGGCTGGCAATCCCAGGGAGCTCTGTTGGGGACAAGGACTGCTAGGACATCACTGCCAGTTTTAGAGCAGGACGGGATGTCACAACGCTCTAGGAATTTTCAAATCTGTATGGTAAAAACTGTGACATTCCAGCAGCAATTAATGTTGTTCCCCCCAATTTTTTCTTGCCACTCAATTGAGCAAGAGTGGGGGACCAATGTCAGTGGGAGCTTGCCCACTGGAACTACGTAAGTGGCAACTCTGTAGCGATGCTTATAAAAACAAGTTGTAAATCTTATTAAATGCCCCCCCCCCAATATAATGGGTGTCTAAATCTGAGGGCCTTGGTACCCAGCCAAATGTCCCTCATGTCCTACCAACTGGCTCTGATCCCTTCCATAGAGTTGCATCCTAACAAACATGTATCAAGCTTGTAAAAGGACTATACTATGTCTCTGGCCTTTTATGCACGGGTTGTTTCCGTCGCTGTTCCCTTCACCCCCAGACTACTTCAGGGCTTTGTTTTCATTCTGCATTTCTCCGACCTGTAGTGGTCACCTTGCTCTCTCCTCGTGTTTTCCCCATCTTTTCTGGATGCTTTTTTATCCCGAGTTAAATGTCTGCGTTGATCCCAAATTGAATGCTAGTCCTTTGCTGTTGGTTGTTGAAGGTTAATTGTTTTTTAAAGTTTATGTTGGAATTTTTTTCTACATTGAAACAGTTTATTTTAGGGAGGGAAGAGGGTAAAATAAATACCTAATTATCATTCAGCTTTAGACAGATTTGATAGAAGATAAAAGATAATTTCTTTTCAGAACTGGCCATCTCTGAGACATAGGGAAAAATTATTTATTATGTATATAGCACCATGACTTGGGCATTAAAGTCATGAGCTGGAGAATTATTAATGGATTAAACCAAGAAATATTTCAACTATGCTTTAGAGATGTAAATGGGTTTAAGTCCCAGCTGAGGGTAGAAGGAGCTCAAAGCAATTGGCGAGCTATGAGGGGAAAAATGCGTTGTGAGAGGGGTAGACATGACTTAGTCAAGTGCACAGCTGTTCTATGGAGCCACAAAAAGCTAATGCATTAAACAGTTAATCTTTCATTAACGCTCAATTGCTCAATGCTCTCAAATTCAGAGGGCTGCATTCTAAGGATGGCTGTTCCTAGCTCCAGGGTCTTTAGCTCTTTAGGAAAACAGTGCCTTCATTCAGTATTTTAACAGATGCAAAATGGTTAAAGTGGAATGGACTTTCCAACGCAGCCCTGCTTTCTAACAATGCAAATCTATGCAGAATTATTCCAGTCTTGAATAATGCTGTATATGATTGCACTGTAAATCCAGTATCAAATAGTTTTTAGTTTGTGAATGAGGCAATTGCACTTAGATGAGCATCATGTGAAAAAGCTAAGAGGAAAAGCACCGAGGGGAAAAAAGACAACCTTTTCATTTAGTATTACCCTGAGACAAGTATCAATATTTACTTAGGTTATGATCATGATGTTCACTGTTTAATCTTTGGATTTGTTTCCCCAATCAAGCAACAACTCCATCATAAAGAGTGATGGAGAATATGGATGGCAATTAGGATCTGAACGGTGCCTCAGCATGATATTTCCTTGGCAATAATACCACCGCATACATTTGCGGCATACAAATAAAGAGATCCATGGGGATTTCCTTCATTGCTGCTCCTTCACATAGGACATATCCATGTTGACTACATGTACAACTCTTAATGCCTTGGCATATTTATTTTTGCCTTTATATCCTATTTTTGTCCCATTATGGACCTCATATCACATCAGATTGCCAAAAGATCTCCCAACCAGGCACTTATCAGATTCCAGCAAGGTTGCTGGAAAGGTTGCCAGGTCCCTCTTCACCACCGGTGGGAGGTTTTTGAGGCAGAGCCAGAGGATGGCAGGATTTGGGGAGGGGAGGGACTCCAGTGCCATAGAGTCCAATTGCCAAAGTGGACATTTTCTCCAGGTGAACTGATCTTCATTGGCTGGAGATCAGTTGTAATAGCAGGAGATCTCCAGCTAGTACCTGGAGGTTGGCAACCCTATTGCTGGATCATGTTCCCACCAACCATAATCTGCACTTTCCATAGCTCCACTGAATTTCTGACATACAATGCCATGTGTGTAGTTTACAGATAGATTTTTTTGTTTAAATGTGACACCCGTGAAAGAAATTGCCTCATGAGAAGATGTTACAATACTGGTCCTAGTGGCACCAGAAGAAGGAAGAAATGGGATCGAGTAAGAAGGGGAGGGGCTGGGAGTCTGGGAAGACACATCTTTCTTTCCACTGTTTACAGCCACTGGGGTTTAATGCGATCTATAAAATCATCTGTCTGTTTACATACCAGCAAATGATACATCTCTCTGATCCACTTACATTTTCGAGTCTAATGTATTCACAGGGCACTGATGCTGTGTATACAAGACACAGAGATCGCTGGGGGCAGTACGGTGTCCCTGCTTTCCCAGCATACTGTCATTCTTATAAATAAAGGATTGGCTGGGGTAAAGAGTCTGAGTGCTGGTGAGCCACATTGCGTGCAAATCCAGCTCAGTGCCTGAGCTTCCTCAAGGTTGAAGCTAATCCTAACTGACAAGTTACAGTAAAAGTACTTTAGAAAATCAATATTAAATTCACAGCCTTTGACATCTTGGGACATCAAAGATAAAGGGGGAAATAAGCCGTGGAGTAAACAGTCCTGCAGCTATGCCAGTTGCTCAAGGAGAGAGGCCAAGGAAGACGCGGGAGGCCATGGGGTGAATTAGTACGGCGCTAGTCTTGTTTTTATACCAAGGTCTTGACATCGATGAAAACATTATAAGAACGGCACGCAAACTCTTACACACAAGGAAAAAAAATAGAGATCAGGAATAACTCAGGAAACGGTGGCTTCTTGAACCTGTGAAGGTTGAAGAGATGTAACTGTACTAATGCAAGCACAATATTTTTTTAAAAAAACTTAAGGGCAATTATATGAATACAGGAAAAAAAATTGCACACACATTTTTGCCTTACAGGAGAAATGCTGGCTGAGGAGATCTAGTCTCATAATATCATGTATCACAGACATAAACCCATGTGAATTTCACTATCATCGGCACCCAAATAAAGTCAAACATTGTCTCGTTTCAGTTCTGGTGTGAACTCTGAGTGGCGCAGGGGATTAAAGGAGAGGGAGGCTGATCAGGAATTAAAGCTATCCAAATGTATAAAAAACTGCAGAAGAAAGAGCAGAAACCCTTCTTTTGTCTGGTGGACAATTTTATAGTTTCTGTCAACAGGCATATGACTGAAGCAATTGTCTAGCATAACAAGCTGCTAATCCCATTGTGGTCTAGCAGATGGAGTGTTGGACAACGACTGGCGAAATTTGGGTTAAAACTCCTGTTAAGTTTCAAAGCTCACTGGATGGCCTGGGGCAAGCCACCCCTCAGCCAAGCCTGCCTCACAAGGCTGTTTTGAGGACAAAATGAAATATTATAATAGAATCATAGGGTTAGGAAGGGGCCATACTGGCCGTTTAGTCCAATCCCCTGCTTAATGCAGGATCAGCCTAGACTAGCATCCCTGGCAAGTGTTTGTCCAGCCTCTGCTTAAAGACTGCCACTGAGGGGGAGCTCACCACTTCCCTCGGTAGCTGATTCCACTGTCAAACAATTCTTACTGTAAATCCCCTCCCAAATATCCAGCCAGTACCTTTCCTTCTGCAATTTAAACCCATTATTGCGAGTCCTATCCTCTGCTGCCAACAGAAACAGCTCCCTGCCCTCCTCTAAGTGACAGCCCTTCAAATACTTAAAGAGAGCAATCATGTTCCACCTCAACGGCCTCTTCTCCAGACATATATTAGGTGCCTTTCTCTCTTGAGAAACTCAATGTTATGTCTTTTACCAAATTACAGCTCATGTATGCTTAAATCTGCAGCTTTAAGCTGAGAATGTGTGCAGGTTCTGGGTCTGATAGGGATCATAGGGCTGCCAGCCCTTGTATGGAAACCATCCTAGTTTTCCCCCTTCATCGCAGACTTGTTGTCTGCTTGTCCCTTGGCAACCAATTGTATAGATAAACAGTGACAAATTAATTAGTCATTTGGTGATTATAAATAAACCTGTATTTTTTTTAAAAAAACATGCTACCTTTTTAGTTAAAAATATTCAGTTAAATTGTTGTTGTTGAGGTGATTTCACACATATTCATTTTTATCCAGCCTTACGGAACTTGTAGTACCCTCCCCATGTCATTTAATTACCTGACCAGACCTTCCATGAGCCTGGGGGAGAATCGATTTTATTGTACAGATACAAAGGTGGTTCCATGTGCAGCTCAGGCAATAAGAATAATAGTCACTTGTCAACATTCAGATCTACTAATTTTTGCCATAAGTGGTTCCCATAAATAGAATCAAACATAGCAGCCAAGTCAGTGAATGCTACACATAACGCTTTCGTTGGACTGTTTACACCTGAAAAGGCCAATTGGTGGAGGGTCTGGCAATGATCAACTGTGCAGAAACCCTTCTTAAATCCTGCCTGGTGAGGGTATATAATGTGGTTCTCCTCTACCCATTCTTCTAACTTAAGCAGCAAATATTTGCTGTATAATTTTACATCTTTACGCTTCGACGCAATGCCAATGGCCATTTCTGGCCAGCCGGTATAAGCAAATTCCTGAGGACCAACACATATGTACCTATGACATGAGAGTGTGGGAGGATTTACCCCATTACATACTTGATTGCCCACTTTATGGACATCCTAAGACTAAGTTTTTTGCTGGGATATTATCTGGCATAAATTTCCATTCTGAGAAGGAAAAAGTTATATTCCTGCTTTAATACTTTGATGAGTATATATTCAATAGAACATTACTGTATGCCCCGGAAGCAAGGAAAATAAGGGCCAAAGTTGATACTTCAAGAGCAGATTTCCAAAAATGATTTTATCTGTGGATGATGAACTTATTGTTTTATTAATATAAGGTTGTTTATATTATTGTAAGCTATTTTTATAGATTTTTTTGCTGTGTATAATTACATTATAATGCATTATATTTGTTGACAATGTTTTGTAAAGGCCTATGGCCATATACAAATAATTTTTTAAAAAAAGAAAAGAATTTTTTTTTACAAATATGGTTACAAGGCAGAAGGAAATAAAATGGAAATACCACCACTAATGTCTCATAGCTAATACATAGTTATCCTTAGGCTTTTTAACTAATCAGGGTATGTATTTAGCTCATGATTGTAGACAATTCTTTTATTGTGGAAGACTGATTGTATTTCATATTTGTGCTGGTTTTTGACCGTAACAATAAATATTATTATTACCACTACTGTGAAACTGCAAAGTTATTTGCAGCTTATTTGAAACAGACAGTAGTGAACTGAATGGATCTGATGCTCAGCTCATGAATGATTGTAGCTGTTGCACACAGGCTGGGGGAAGGAGTGCCTGGGGCAAGGGGGAAGGAGCTGGGGGAAGGAGTGCCTGGGGCAAGGGGGAAGGGAGGGGCATGCCACGTGCGAGCTGGAGTTAGGCATTGTTGGCCCCCACGGGCCAGGCACAGAGATGGCGGAAGGAGTGGAGAGAAACACACTTGGCAGGGCATTCGGCGGCCACCTGCACTGAACAAAAGAAAGGGAGAGCAGTGGCCGGTACGAGCTGAGGGCGGGCAGCATGCGCACCAGCTGGGCCATGTGTGGGAAGCTGTGCCTGTGCCACGGTGCAGCGGTGCTCCTTCATCCCATACCCAACCCTGGCACCCTTCCTCTCCTTGCACCCGGGGCAAGTGCCCCCGCCAGACCCCCCAAGATCCGGCCCTGGTTTCACATGGTGTGTTCACCTGCTGAAACTGTTCCCTGCCAAGTCTGTGGCATCCCAACCAGGGAAGGATTTGGAATTGATAAAATTTATGTGAGGAGAACGATGGTGTTCTCACAAATATACATTTGGGATCCTGAAGGATGAAATGTGACTTGGGAGAGATTTTGAGCACAGAAGAGTGGGCAGAGAAATGGTTAATCATTTCTTCCCTTCCCCACAGTTTCTCTGTTCCTTCCCACCTACAAAGCTTTTGTTACATGTGTATTTCCATAACGTATAGTTATGCCCTAACCTATGGTTCATGTCTTAAAATAATGCTTAAGAACTTGTCAGATGTCTTGTTTTTTTGAGACATCTGCCAATAGCACTTTTCCTTCTCCTGTTTGGACCATCATTAAAGACAGCAACAGCAGGATTACTGTTAACATCATACTGGTTGACTGTTAGAAAAATTACTACTCGCAATAGCACCATCTGTGATCATGACAATGCAAACTAAAGAGTACACTGGAGTACTAATACTTGTTGGAAAAATAGACAAGAACAGTAGCCCTATTTGTTCTCTGTATTAGTTCCTTCAACAGGAAATCTATTTTATAAGGCATCCTAGGAGTTAAGACAATATGTAAATATTCAAAAGATTATAAATCATTATAAACGTATATAGTCACAAATCTTAAATCAGCAATCAAGATAATAATTTATTTTTGCCTTAAAATAGTGCTTATGAATTATTTCAACTTTGGCTCCATCAAACCCTGCAGCTTACAGTGGCTGTATTCAGGCATAATGGCCATTTATGCAAGGCTGTTTCCCTTGGGTCACCCTGCCGATTGCTTCGGGGCTTCCTTTTGATTATGCATGCCTTTCCCGACCATCCGAGGTCACTTTGCTCTCCTCGCATGTTTTCATGCATTTTGCCCATGTTTTCTGGATGCTGTTTTAGCCAGAATTTGGAAAATGCGGGCAAAGTGTGGGTAAATTCATGGGGAGTGGAGGCAACCTCTGACGGTCAGGAAAGGCATGCATAATCAAAAGGAAGCCCCGAAGCAGTCAGTGGAGTGACTGTGAGAGAAGCAGCCTTGCATAAATGGCAAATTAGAAACCATGGTTAGTTATTATGGGACTGAACCTTGAAAGTGTTTGGGCTCGTGCTTTCCTTCCTTCCTTCCCATATTTACTGGGCTAACACTCCCTTCCTCCAATCCAGTTGTGTATAGTTGAATTGTTTAGATTGAACAGTTTAGAGAATTACAGATGAGTGGATTATTTATGTAGAAAATGCCTCCCCAGTGAAGAGGTTAAATCCCTTTTGGTTTCCTTTTATGGCCCCAAACTGAATCAGCATGAGTAATTTGAATTTCAGAGGACACAGTGACTATAGATCTCCCCACATCTTCTCAGTTTTAAACCTAGGAGAGAAGGATGTCTCTTTTAAGATCAATGTCCATTTGCACTTTCAGAAGTACTAACACAAAAAAGGACTGATTTTAAAAAATATGATAACTGGAGAAACATTTTGTAGTCAATCACTTTTTAAAATGTCCTTAATCTGAAGAGTCAATTAAACGTTTCCTTAAATACTTTGATAATAAATCAAGGTGTTCCCTGCCGTGTTTAACTGCTTGTTTTTTCTATTGTATGACTTGGGCATATTGATTTCTGCAATTCCAAGAAGATTTCATAATGTGCTTAACTTAAATGCTGTTGT
This sequence comes from Euleptes europaea, assembly GCF_029931775.1. Lineage (NCBI taxonomy): Eukaryota > Metazoa > Chordata > Lepidosauria > Squamata > Sphaerodactylidae > Euleptes > Euleptes europaea. Next base: position 41,965,555 of record NC_079317.1, read on the forward strand.
TAAAATGGTAGTAAGTAAACCTTTGACCTTCTGATGCACATAGAAAAAAAATCTGATTTAGAGAAATCAAAATGTGGATCCCAGAATATTAAAAACTCACAGTGTGAATTTCCTTGCTAGTCAGAGTTCCATCTGAAATCAAACATGTTCTTTCCATAATAATTACATATGCAAATATTAAATGTCCAGTTTTATTACAACAATATACAATTGTTGCTCTCATCCACTATTGCCTACTTTGGTTTTATATGAAATTAAGAGATTAAATAAACCAAACATTTACACAGATGAATCCTGCTGTGCTTCAAATGTATTCACAGCTTCAGATCTCAAAACCATTATATTCAGTCCAAGTAATTTCCTCTCAGCTCCCCACCCTTTCCATCTCAGGCTTTCTTCTTCCGTTATAAACTTTAAAATAGTTTCAAGAAATACCGTTTCAAGTAACAAAGCTGAACTAAGTCCACCAAACAGCTAAAAGCCATGCAAAGCGATCTCCAGCGATTTGAAAGTAAACTACCAAATTCAGTGGGATTTTTATATAGTAAGCATGTGTAGGATTGTGGTTTAATACTGAAACCACATTTACAGAGTAAAATATTGGCTCTTGATTGGCTCTGGCCCATCCTTGTGCAAACTTACTAGGACATATCTGAGATCTTTGCCCTCACACCTCAGAATGAAAACATGCTCTCAGTATCTGATTAAGCTATGGGCAGCTTCAGTGGATTTGAAGCACCATGCCTGCCTAAGAAGTTGTCTCCCCAACTCTCAAATATGGGTTGCCACTCACCTGTAGTTTCAAATGTCCAGTTGTCCTGGCTCAAAGCTCAGCACCACTGGTGGACTGACCCTTTAAATGACTGGGAAAGTGGGTGGTGGAATGTTGCATTGGAACAGTGCTGGCTGTGCCACAAGGACAGGCTTGCTAAGTTCCCACCTGGCCAGCAGTGATGACGGCAGGCATAAGTTTACTCATTGTCTTGTCCCATATCACAACCACCTGAGTCAAGGCCAACTGTTGAAAACTGAGTATTATGTGTATATACTAGCAAAATACCTTCTATAATGGTGGACTGAAGTATTGTGGCTTGTAAATTACACTTGTTGCAGCACTCGTTCATGCTTACCAACACACATGAACACATGAAGCCGCCTTATACTGAATCAGACCCTTGGTCCATCAAAGTCAGTATTGTCTACTCAGACCGGCAGCGGCTCTCCAGGGTCTCAGGCAGAGGTCTTTCACATCACCTACTTGCCTTGTCCCTTTAACTGGAGATGCTGGGGATTGAACTTGGGACCTTCTGCATGCTAAGCAGATGCTCTACCACTGAGCCATGGCCCCTCCCCCAATTACAAATTGCAAGAACCTATGGAAGGTGAGGACATATTTGTGTGTTTTGTTCATCTAAGTACACTGCAATGCCTCTCTGGGATTCGTCTTCGCCTGAGCATAGGGAGAGAGGTTTGTAGAATATTTGACTTTCACACATTGGCCATTAATGCATAGGGAGAGAGGTTTGTAGAATATTTGACTTTCACACATTGGCCATTAATGCATGGCTCCTTTGTTATGGTAAAGGTGCACACTTTTAAAAAGTGGGAACCTTTTAAATGCAGGAAATCAAACACACGGCACAAAGGAGCGCCCAGTGGGAGCTGCTGCCACTCTTCTTTCCTCCACCCCGCCATCCCCGGGGGGAGGCAAGGGGAGGCTGGCAGCGAGCAGAGGCTGCTGCGGCCAGGGACTGGCAAAGCAGCTGCCGCCACCCTGCCATCCCCTGGGCAGCTAAAGGATGTTGAAGCTGAAAATTGTGTAAGTTTTTTTTTAAAAGGAACTCAGTGAAAGTAAACAGGCGGGAAACCAGCGGCGGGTGGACTGGCAAAGCCGCCGCCCCACCGTCCCCCAGGCAGAGCAGGGGGGAAGCCAGTGGCAGGGACTGGGGAAGCAGCCCTCTCAGCCCTCCTCCTCGCCTCACCTTGCCTCTGTGGCTGCTCTTCTCTCTCTCTCTCTCTCTCTCTCTCTCTCTCTCTCTCTCTCCACCTCCTCCTCCTCCCACACAGGCAGCGAGGAGGTGGGCGGAAACGGCGGGGTGGCGACCCGGAAGCTGCACGCTCGGGCAAGCTTTCCCACTTGTAGCAGGGCTTTGGATTTATTTTAAGTCTCAATATCAGAGCAATGTAAAAACACGTAGAATGGGTGGGATCGAACGTGCAAGCCAGAGACAGCCATGCGTGTTGACAAGGATAATTCGCTGCATGCCGGGGAGTTTCCCCGGACAAATTGGCCAAGCATTAATGGCCTTTAGCACTTGACCACTTCCCCCCTCTCTTCCAATTAAGCACATCATTATTTTAATACTACTTCACACCTGCCTGATATTCATTCTGCCCTTGCATATTTGTTCTACCTGCAGGAGAAGGCTGAGTTACTCAATTTAAGGGTGAGGCAAAATATTTGGTCAATGAGGAAGTCTAATGCCAATTTTCACAATTTCCAGATGGATGAGTAAAGCAAAGGATGACAAAGAAGAAGGGCCAGAAATTGATCTGGCAGGCAGAAAGCCCTTGCTGAGACAAGGAAACACAATGAAAATAGTCAGTGAGGAACAAAGTCTGGGCAGCACATGATGGTGGTTTTTTTTGCATAGTCAAAGCCTGATGGCAGAAAGAGGACATTATTTCAATACAGGAAAGGTAGGTTAGATTCAGGAAAGGTGCTGAGAGTCTGTGATTGGCCCAAGGTCACCCAGCAATAGGGTTGTCACCTCCGGCTTGGGAAACTCCTGGAGATTTGGGGGCAATGACTGGGAAGGACAAAGTTTGGGGAAGGGAGGGGGTTCAATAAGGATGTAATGCCACTGGCCTCATCTGCTGAATCTGCCATTCCCTCCAAGGGAACTGATCTCTGTAGCCTGGAGATCACCTGTATTTCCAGGAGAACTCCAGGTCCCACCTGGAAGATGGAAATCCTACCAAGCAAGTTTCCATAGTAGAGTGGGGATTCAAGCCTGGGTTTCCCAAATCCTAGTTCGACACTCTAACCATCATACCATACCACACTAGCAAGCAGAATGCAGGGTCATATGGCTGCCTTCATATTCAAGATGAGCACTGAAAGGCTATGGGGTTAATACTTTATGTATTATGGATTATGAACAGATTATCCTTCAACAAAAGGCTGAAGTTGCAGATAAGCAGGCAGATCATCATATACAATGTACCGAGTATTGCCATCCTTATTTCCCAAAAGCTAAGTTAATAAGGATTAGGGCTGTTGAAAAAAAAATTCGGTAAAATTCGGATTCGGCAAAATTCAGCCCGTTTTTATTCGGGAAATGCTGAAGTCCGAACTCCCCCGCTTCGGGTCCGTGCAATTTGGCATGAGATCCATAGTTCGGGGAAAAATTTGGCCGAATAAAGCCATTAAAAACACAATCGCGCCATTCCGCGGCTCTGGGGGGCATTTTTTGGGGTAGAAATCCCAAACTTTCAGCATAGCTTGAGGCGACCCTTCTTGCAAGAACCCCCAAGTTTTGTAAAGATTGGGTCAGGGGGGGCTGAGATATGGGCCCCGAAAGGGGTCCCCCCTCCTTAATGTGCATCTCTGACAATGGGGGTTTGCAATTAGCAGAGCTTGCCGCCCAAGCCAAAAGCTTCCAGCCCCGACAAACAGCTGAGCTGCGGGGAGCAAGGGTGGGGCAGGTGCGAAGAAGTTTGCAAACCATGCAAAGCAACACATTTGCAACCATACAAACCATACAAAGCAACATGTTTGCAACCATGCAAACCATGCAAAGCAACACGTTTGCAACCATGCAAAGCAACACCTGACACCTGGGAGTTTGCAAATCATGGAAAGGGACAGAGGCAGCTAGCTATGCATAAGGAGCAGGAGGGGGTGGAATTTCCCCTTTTGCATCGGACTCAGGACCAGGCAAATGCATTTTTAAAGTCACAATTTGAAAACCACTTTTGAGCAAGCATCAAAATAGACCTAACCGATCTTATGAATGAGGGAAAACCTGAGGACACACAACTGAAGCCCCCCCCCCAAACCAGGGAGAGAGAGACTCAGGGGGCACCCCCCCCGCAGAACACCCCCCCGCAAAAGCCCCCTTTGACTTCCCCCCCACCCACAGAAACTGCTCCCTCCCCACACACACTCACAGACTCTGCTTCCCCCCCCCACACACACAGGAGAAAAATTATAGAGAAAAGCCCCAAAATGGGTCTTACTGTGGATGTCTTCTGTTCCATCTTCTTCTCACCTGCCCCACCCTTGGTCCCCGCAGCTCAGCTGTTTGTCGGGGCTGGGAGCTTTGGGCGTGCGCGGCAAGCTCTGTTAATTGCAAATCCCCATTGTCAGAGATGCACATTAAGGGTGGGGAAGAAGACCCAGCTTGGCCACCGATTGGCCGCAGGAGAATGCTGCTTACTAACTGACTATTATGCTGCTGTGCCAAACCCCGAATTTATTCGCCGAACACCCCGAACTCGCTGAATTCGGCTGCCCGTTTTCCCGCCTTTTTTGAGTTCGGTTCCATCTGAACTAAAAACCGCCGAATCAGGGGAAATTCGGCTCTTTTTCAGTTCGGGACGAACTGAATCGACAGCCCTACTAAGAATTGGTAGATAAATAAAATTACAACAAATACCTAAAAGGGAAGGTCAAAGCAGGAGGGCAATACTGTTAATGCATTTATTGGGAAAAATGAAGATGTGTAGGCTCAGAGAGAAAGGAAGAAGCTGAGACAGATGGCAAGCAAGGGAGAAAGAGAAAGGGTCACAGCTGATATAGGTGATGCCTAGGATTGCCAGGTCCCTCTTTGCCACTGGCGGGAGGTTTTTGGGGCAGAGCCTGAGGAGGGTGGGGTTTGTGAAGGGGAGGGACTTCAATGCCATAGAGTCCAATCGCCAAACGGCCATTGTCTCCAGGTGAACTGATCTCTATCGGCTGAAGATCAGTTGTAATAGCAGGAGAGCTCCAGCTAATATCTGGAGTTTGGCAACCTAGTGACGTTACAAAGGTGCAGGAATATACTTACAGTGAAAGTTATGACAGTGGGGAAAGTGCAATGGAGAAAGAAACTGGGTAGGATAGACCAGTGGCATGAATAGATAATTTTAGAGACTGGATTTCTTGGTCTAACTACCCTTTAGAAGGGGATGTGTACTTCAAATGGTAAGCTATGGTTTGCTTCTGGGCCTCTCTGATCAACCAGGGCCCTGGATGCACACCACAGAGTCGGGTTCTGATGGAACCACTGGGATAGATAGGGGAAGGAGGAATGTTATCACAGTGTCTACAGACATGTAAGGGGAAGGGACTTTCCCCCCCTTTTGATGAGGACTTTACCAGTGGAGACTATGGCGTTGATTCTATGTAAAGAAGGCCCTTCTGGGTTGGATCCTACCACCTTGCTCAGCAGGGGATGCAGAAACCTTGTTCCAGAGATAGATCCTCTGCCACCAAAGACTTCACATTTAGCTTAGCAGAATGATAGCATGCAACTTGTCATTGTTATTAAACAAATTGTAGCTATAGGAGTGTGAGAACTCTCTGCTTTCAGAAAATGTAGGAAGTCATCATGAATTTTACTCTTTTGCTCCAAAAAGCATTTCCACTTAAGTCAGAAATATGAATGTGGTATCTTTGTGTCACCATTAAAATTATAAGAAGGCATTCAAACACTCACTATATGCATATTATAACAATCCAAATGAAGGAATATTTACACAACAGTTCTTTTTATATGAATGGTGTTCTTAGCAAAAAGTTGAACCATCTATATTCTTTGTAATCAGGTTTGACTTTTCAAAGGCATAATATGCAATTTAGAAAGAAATTGTAGATGATTTTGTGCTGATTACGCTGAAGAGGCTGAGTGTAAAAGTTTCTTGCCCTTCCCCCATCAACTGCTTAAATTGTGTTTTGTTATGGCTTATGTGAGAATTACATTTCTGCTCTATTCCTTATTGGAGAATTTAACAGGCTACAGGCTTCAGCGTCTAGTATAGCAGAAGAAACTACATCTGAAAGTTTATGAAGACCAACCATTTTTCTCTGTGCCAATTTTACTGAGAGAGAAGTGAAGGAAGCCATACATTCATAAGTAGTCTTTTTTCTTGGCGACTGGTTAGAAATTCTGTGAGTGTGCACTCAGCTTCTAATTCATGGGGAAATGCCATGGGAGAATTCTGCAACCTGTAGGTACTGATACTAACTGTGAAAGTTGCCTGTGGAAGGTTATAAGAAGAATGAATACTATGGTGGCTGGCTAAATAGATGCTCTTGCTGCCAGTTTATTGCCTTCTTGGGACTATATATGCCCATGCACAATCATGGACAGGTCATAATAATTTATATCGAATAAATAATCATTTAAGTTTAATAAATAAATATTTTAAATATATGTGCTGCTCTTGCACGTATGCTGTTGAAGGTATTAATCAGTTCTAGTTATCATCTTGATGCGCACTTGGAATGTATTGGATTGAACTACAGTTCTCAGGCTACAGTGTGAAAAGTATTTGCAACCCAATTTAGAAAGTTCACACTACATTTCTATCCATCATTACTGCAGTCTAAGCCTACTGGCACTTGGCTTCAAGCAGACTAAAAGGGCAAAGCCAGAATACTAGAGGAGAAGTCATACACTCTGGCCCGCAGGAGGACTGAGACAATCAGGGAAAGTTGACCTTTTTTCTACTGGATGGGTTGGGCTGCTAGCAGGCAGGAGAGATGGAAAGGGAGGGACAGCTACAGAAAAGCAATGAGATAGAGTACACATGCAAAAAAATTTACACTATAATTTAGAACAACAGAATTTAGTGCTTGATAAAAAGTGAACTTTTTGAGTGTTTGTGGTCCTGCTTACAATTATAATCAAGCTGCAGTTTATTCAGAGGAGGGATCGTATGTCACTAGATGACAATCACATAATCTATGATCAGTAGAGAAACAGCAATACAGGGTAGCAGATGACAGAGATATTTGGAACTCAGCAGCTAACAGTGTAACTATATCAAAGTCCTTCCAAAGTTAGCTATCTGGTTGTAGGTCCTAGACATTTCAGTGATAGTTTTATGCACTGTTTAAGCATGCTTATCTTTGGAAGAACTATAGCTGCTTTTAAGTCAGCATATAGTTTTAGCATAAAAATAGTAACATATGTCACACTGAACAGAAACAAGATTATTTGGTTTACACTCTATCACAGACATTGCATCTCTGATTTATACTGCTTTATGAAGATAAGACTGTGCATATAGACAAGTATGTCCATAGGTTTTATCTTTCCAGATGTTGATGGACTTGGCAGGTTCCTTTTAGTACTTGTAAACTTCTGACTGTGGATCACAATGGTGGAGGAAAAGGAGGTTTTGAGCAGACAAATATGAGTTTGATGTACTTTGTCATTTCCTGGAAAGTGTCATATTTCCTTTAGTAAATATGATTTGTGCTTACCATATAGCATGCGGCTGGACTGTCAAAATATCACTAGAGTCTGTTTGTCCTATATGTGCATACAATGTGGCTCTATTTCATGTGGAATTGTCTACTGGTGTCACATAATAGATGTCTGAGTTTGAACAACTGGCAGAAACCATCCTACTCATGGTAGTCAAACTGGCAGTGCTGCAAGAATGCTGACCTCAGATCCTTATACAGACATTGCTTGGGACCATGGTTACTCTGGTTAAAAATGCAGTGTAGTGGGAATGACAGAACTGATCTTATTTATGTGAGCTATCTTTGCATGTGATGGGAGGTGTAGCATTTCATTGTGCCAGATTTTAATTCTAGGTGATGCATTAACACAAAGTGAAGGAAAAATGAGTAGGGCCAGTGGATTTAGGACCAGCTCAGCAAAGTGTACATCTATTAGAGTGTAGGAGTATGGTAGTGTAATTTTTTGTCTATTTAAATTGTATTTTGTGTCTATTATTTGTCTATTTAAATTGTATTTTTGTGTCTATTTTACAAGTTGCTTTGAGACTCCAATGTAGGGAAAAAATGGGATAGCAACACTGAAATCAAATAAATTAAGTTAATACACAGGGAGTAACTAAAATGAAAGCAATGTAACCTTCTTGTAAGAATTAACTAACATCAGAACATACGAAAAGCCATGCTGGATCAGACCAAGGTCCATCAAGTCCAGCAGTCTGTCCACACAGTGGCTTACCAGGTACCTCTAGGAAGCCCACAAGCAAGACAACTGCAACACAGCACCTAATATAATAGGCATGCTCCTCTGATCCTGGAGAGAATAGGTATGCATCATGACTAGTATTCCTTTGTTGGAAGTGAAGGACTTTGCTCTCTTTTAACCTCAGACTCTTAACCTCTGTGTGCATCATGTCTAGTATCCCTATGTATGCATCATGACTAGTATCCCTTTGTTTGCATCATGACTAGTATCCCTTTGTTGGAAGTGAAGGACTTTGCACTGTCTTTTAACCTCAGACTCTTAACCTCTGTATGCATCATGTCTAGTATCCCTTTGTATGCATCATGACTAGTATCCCTTTGTATGAATCATGACTACTATCCCTTTGTATGCATCATGACTAGTATCCCTTTGTTGGAAGTGAAGGACTTTGCGCTGTGTCTTAACCTCAGACTCCAGAGGGGGACTAGTGAGTCAGAGAGATAGAGGGGACAGGACACTGGGTCATCCTTTCTCTACTGCTCTGAACTATCCCTATGCTGTGTAGATTGCTACTCTTAGGGAAACTTCCTTCCTTCCTGCTTCTTCCTCACCTCCTCACTGGAATTTTTTTCATCTTGCCACCATGAGGGAAGGACGCAGGTTCTGGATCTCCCTCCATTCTAGTTAGTTAGAATAGATAGGGAACTAGACTTTATTCTATCCAGAAATGGATTTCCTACAATAAAAGCAGTATATTAGTTAAATAGACAAAAGGGTCCTAACAATTTTGTTCCTAGCACACACAGAGGTTTGGATGAGCTTCTCTGCGCACAATAGCCTTTGTACACTCTGCTAACATTAACAAGGATTTGGGCATAACAAAAGCCCTCATAATCCAACATCCTTTCGACTAGTAGCCTATCCTCCATTAACATGTCCACCCCCCTCTTACAGCCTTTCACGTTCGGCAATCTAGTTGGCAATCTTTAATTATTTTTGTAACCCTTCACTTTGAATTTTTTAACCCTTCACTGCCATTAATTTATTTTTGTAACCCTTCACTTCGTATTTTTTAACCCTTCACTGCCATTAATCACATTATGTTGTAACTTTTTTCATATTTAGTTAGTCATAATGTTATTGTTGCTTTCTGCTGACAGAGAATAAAGGTTCATTGGGTTCATTGGAGATAGTATCAAAACATCAGCCTCTGCTGTGTGGACCTGCTGCCAGTGGGGAATAAAAATTTAGCTTTGTTGGCTTTATTCAACTTCACTGACACAAAAAGGCCAAGTTCAGCATGAAGCTGCAGGCTATCTTCCAACCTTAAATATTTCTGGGCCACCACAACTCCTAGCAGGATGGAGAAGGTACTCCTCAGTACAGCATGGGAAGCCATTTGCCACCAACTGAGAGCCCTTGAAAAAGGTTTATTGAAATAGTTTGGTATCCAGCCATACGCCTGGCAATGAGGAAGACAATTATTTTGCAAATGCAATCGTACTAGATGACAAAAGAAGGCATTCACATTTGGAGTGTAACAAATGTTTTAAGAGGTTTTTGTTTTTTTGTTTTTCGAGACTGATTATTTCGACAAACATTAAAAACTACACAACTCTGTTTATTTTTAAATATTGATGCTGTCACTATTAATACTAAACACTGAGTAAGAATTCACACATTGAGGGTGACATCTGAATGTGTCTGCTTGATATCAAAACAACACCCCTGAGGAGCATTGTTTTGACAGATTTAAAACAGGCTGTGTGCCGTGTGGCGTAGTGGGATGATCAAACAGCTTAGAACCTGGAATTGTGAATTTCACCTCTTACAACAACTCCTGAAACACTAGGAAACCATTTCTTTCCCTTTATCTATTAGTACTCATTCCCAGAACTGTTTTCATTAAGTGGTTCCATGATTCAGTCAACATGTTGACTCTTTCTTTTGGAGAATTTGGGCCTGGTGAGCTGATCCTGAGAATGTGCTACACAGGTGCAACTCCTCATCTTTTGGCACAGAGCACCTCTTGAAGGTTTCCCATTTTGTATTAAGCATCTTCACATTCAGCATCATTCTCAGCCCAACTGAATCCAAACCTGGAGTTAATCTTCACTCTTGTTAGTTAATTCTAGCTGAAGGGCAGCATGCAGAAGGAGCTCAGAGCAGTATACACAATGCGCTCCCAATTTCATCCTCATGACAATGCTTCAAAGGTTAAGAGATGGTGAGTGATACAAGATCACTCAGCTATGAACCCTGATAACTCTAAGTAATAGAGTATCACCCTAACTACTCTGCACCACACTGAGGAAACTATGCTGATAAGTAGAAAGGGCAGGGCAAACAGTCCTAGGGTCCCACATGGATGAGGCCTCCCAACTAGTTTTCCCAGATGCCTGTTAATGGCGGGCAATGGCCTGCCTGTTAATGGCCTGCCAAAAGAGAGGCCTGCCAGCCATCCCTCAGCTGGCTGGCAGGGAAAGCAGGCCAGCTAAAGGGGGAAAGATCTACACATGTGTGCTGCAGCGTGCGGCACAATAACTAGAGTGGGAGTCAGCGTGGTGTAGTGGTTAAGAACAGTGGTTTGGAGTGGTGGATCACCTTCTTCTTCTTCTGGGGTAAACGTCTGGGTTTGATGGAGACACTCTAGCACAATCCTCCAAAAACTCTATGGTTTCCTTTGTAACAGGATAGTTGCCAGCATAACAGGATAGGTGCCAGCAGAATTACTAATAGGCCAGAAGTAACAGACACAACTGGACTCTTTACATCCTGATGAAGATTATAAGGTATGGGAGAAACAGGCAACACAAAATTTGTGTTATGATTCAAAAGCAGCTTAAAGGACACTACATGTAGCAGCATGGCACGTGCCTAGAATTATGGGAAAGGTCCTCCTTGGTTCTCAGTTTGCATCATAGCAAAAGCAGGACCACCTTCGTGGGTGGTAGACCTACTAAAATGGAAGACAAATCTGGTGACATCATAGCCAAGTGCAATTGTGCAATGTGGAAGAACTCCACTCAGAGGATCCACCAGTAGAGATGGATGTTCCAATCAGTCTGGAGCCACTGCCATGCCCACTTCAGATGACAAAGTACACTGAAAACAGCTTCTTGCTTTCCATATTCTGTACATATTCTGCAGAGACACTTTCAGAACTTGGAGCCCAAAGACAGCAGGTGATGGCCCAGGAACTTTAGCAATTCCACTCCAAGAGTCAAAATGCACTCCTAAAATCAGAGAGGAGGCATTCCTGGCTGGTAAACCGGGGATTGACTTGTCCCAGTCCAATAGACATGAAGATTTGTTTGGGGAATACAGACCTATTCTTGATAGTTCTTTCTAATACTGTGTTATACCCCAATGTTTTTGATATGTTTTCTGATCTCCCTTTTCATTCTTTTTGTTCTTTTTGTACTACAGGATATGTTGCAAACTAAAGGGGGAGAAATGTAATATATGTTCCTGTTAGTTGCCACCTAGTGGCTGAGTGACACATATCTTTGGTGAGCAGTCAGACTAGGCATGCACCCGAGGATGGTGGGGTTAGTTGAGACCTGATCCCAAGATGGATGTTTGAAGAAGAAGAGTTGGTTTTTATATGCTGACTTTCTCTACCACATAAGGAAAAATCAAACCGGCTTACAATCACCTTACCTTCCCCTCCCTGCAACAGACACCCTGTGAGGTAGGTGGGGCTGAGAGAGTGTGACTAGCCCAAGGTCACCCAGCTGGCTTCATGTGTAGGAGTGGGGAAACAAACCTGGTTCTCCAGCTCAGAGTCCACCACTCCAAACCACTGCTCTTAACCACTATATCATGCTGGCTTTCTTGGTTGAGGCTTTGTGTGCTGCAGTTCAAATAAAGCAGATTTATACCCTTGATTGGCTGGTGTGGCCTCCAAACATTACAAATATTGCCTGTTAGTGGAGAAGCAAAGTTACTCCCATATGATCTTTTTCACCTTTGATCTTCAGACTCAAATAGCAAGTCTATTTGCCTATATAATGAATCAGTATTCATGCTTATTAAGGGATTTATCATCACTAAATATTGCATGCTGAACTATATTATGTTGATATCCCATGTACTTAAATATGCTTTATTATCTACTGATGGCATATAAGGAAAGTGAATGAAGAGGGCACTTTCTGGTTGTTCTGCTGGTAAGCCATAAAAGAAGACAAAAAACAATAAATTAAATAAAAAGAGAGAGAGAGACAGCCAGGAACCCCGTGGAGTCTTTAAGAATAAGCAGACTCTATTGCTTTCCCACGTGTCAAAAGTCTTGTAGGGCTACACTAGGGTTGTCAGCTTTGGGTTGGGAAATACCTGAAGATTTTTGGGATGGAGCCTAAGGAAGGTGGAGTTTGGGGAGGAGAGGGACTTCAATAGGATATAGTACCATAGAGTCCATCTTCCCAAGCAGCCATTTTTTCCTGGTTAACTGATATGTTGCGTGGAGATCAATTGTAATCCCAGGAGACCTCCAGCTACTACCTGGAGGTTGGCAACCCTAGGCTACACTAAGTTTGGGCCTCAAGATTATGACATTTGAAAGTAAATTAAGGCGAATACAATTGTTTTCATTCTGTCTGATGCAGTTTACCGAGATGGTTTCCCAAAACTGGGGCAGGGTTAGGCACTGCATTGATATGAACATAAGAAAAGCCATACTGGATCAGAGCAAGGTCCATCAAGTTCAGCAGTCTGTTCACACAGTGGCCAACCGGGTGCCTCTATGAAGCCCACAAGCAAGACAACTGCAGTAGCATTATCCTGCCTGTGTTCCACAGCACCTAATATAATAGGCATGCTCCTCTGATACTAGAAAGAATAAGTATGCATCATGACTAGGTTTGCCAATCTCCAGGTACTAGCTGGAGATCTCCTTCTATAGCAACTGATTTCCGTCCGATAGAGATTACCTGGAGTAAATGGCCACTTTGGCCATTGGACTCTATCACACTGAAGTCCCCCCCCCTTTCCAAATCCCGCCCTTCTCAGGCTCTGCCCCCAAAACCTCCCGCTGGTGGTGAAGAGGGACCTGGCATGACTAGTATTCATTTTGACTAGTAGCCATGGATAGTCCCATCCTCCATGAACATGTCCACTCCCCTCTTAAAGCCTTCCAAGTTGGCAGCCATCACCACATCCTGTCGCAAGGAGTTCCACAATTTAACTATGCATTGTGTGAAGAAATACTTCCTTTTATCTGTTTTGAATCTGTCACCCTCCAGCTTCTGCAGATGACCCCACATTCTAGTATTATGAGAGAGGGAGAAAAGCTTTTCTCTGTCCACTCTCTCCATACCATGTATAATTTTATAGACCTCTATCATGTCTCCCCTTAACCGCCTTCTTTCCAAGCTAAACAGCCCTAAGCACTTTAACTGCTCCTCTAGGGCAGTTGCTCTAGCCCCCTGATCATTTTGGTTGCTCTTTTCTGCACCTTCTATATGGCTGCATATAATTGTCTACCACATTGATTTTGTTATATTATGTCTTCTTTTTAAAAACCATATTTTTATGTCTCTCCTTGGGGAAATCAGCTATAAAAAAACAAAACACTTGATCATGCTGTCTTAAGTGTAAACCAGTTAAGCAGCTTCCTTTGCTGTCTCCTTGCTATTCCATTTTTAGATAGAGAATGCAGACTGCTGTTATAGAAATTGTAGCACATTATTATTGCTTAAAACAGAGTTTAAAGGGAATAAACAGGCTTGTATCCTAAGCCATGCTTCCGTTTGTAGTGTATTGCAGGGGTAGTTGTCTGCATATTCTGTAGTGCTAGAAGCTTCTCTTATACAAAACCAGCGTCTTTCAATGAGTCCAAAAGCACCAAGAGCCAGAAGAAAGCACTGGGGTACAATATGTCAATGTTGCTTTAAGTAGGATGATCAGAGAAGCCTCATTTATTTATTTGATTCTTACCCCACCCTTTCCCAACCAAAGTCTGGCTCAGGGTGGCTAACAAGAGATAAAATAATATACAATTAAGATAGATACTGTTCAAACAGTGATTAAAACATTTAAAATTATCATTAAAATTACATTCCAGATGGTGCCCTTAACAATAATAATAGCAGGGAGAAATAAGGGAGGGGGTAGAAAAGGGAAGAGGAAAAGGGAAGGAGGGAGAAGGGTTGCAGTACCGTGCCAACATTCAGATAGAGTTCTCAACATCTAGGTGGCACCTGGGGATCTCCATATGAAAGACATCAGTTCCCCTGGAGAAAATGGCTGCTTTGGAAGATAGACTATGGTATTATACCCCGTTGAGGTCACCTTCCCTCCCCAAACCCTGCCCTCCCCAGGCTCCACACCCCAAATCTCCAGGTATTTCCCAACCCAGAGCGGGCAACCCTACTTTCTGTTCTTTTGCCTTACTGCAGATGGCTCCGATCTAGAAAGGACGTGGGAATGGTCATATAATTTCTCTTCATATCAGCAGGGAGAAAAACATTAATAATAGATAAAACCTTTTGATTACTATTTTTTTTAATGAAACAAGCTTCAAATGTTTAGGTGCTGCTGGGCTGATTTGGTATCACCCAAATCCTTATTGTGATAGTTACTGTGAAGGGAAAAAAAATATTTGGGTCCTACTAAAAATAATCAGGACAATGTGAAGCAGAACTGTTAAGTACATGGAGACTACTTGAATTATGAACCATAATCAAATGCATTTACAATGAAGAAATCAGTTCAGACATCTTTGATGGCTTCAAAAATGCAGAATAACAATAATAGAGGATAAAAAGGTTGTGGAAGATTTAGGATATTTAGACTTGAGTATAGTACTCGATAGTGTCTCATAAAGTCTTGCTTGAAAATAATGAATTCAAAGTGAAAGCAAGAAAGGCAATTGTGCCTGATAATAGGGCAACGTTGGCAGGTTATGGGAAATTATTTTGGTCTAAACTTGAGAAATTTGACTTGGGCTCAGCCCCCACCCCCCCATTCCCTTATTCTTAACTCTGGGATGATATGGAGGAGGGAATTCCTATATTATGGGATTTAATGGACCTGAACACCAGCTCCTCCTCCACCGGATATAGGAATATCCACCATGAGATCTCAGCAAATGAATTTAAATCCAATGATAAACAAAAGGAAGTAAGGTGAATGCAACTATGGAAAATATTTCAAGGCAACTGTAAAACTAATGGTATTATAGAAGGGAAATATGGGTATGGGACTGCAGACATGTTCAGTGTTCAGTGGTAGAGTTTCCATCTTCTAAAGATGGAACAACTTATTTTTTCTTAATTTTCTTAAATTTAAGAGGCAGAAAGACTGGGAGTTGATTATCTAACTAACTTAAAAGTGGTACATAATTTTGAAGTCTGTCAGTTTATGATTTTTGAAATAAATATTTATTTCAAAAAATTCTATACCACTTCTTCAGGGAACCTGCCTGAGGTCTTCATCGATAGCTCAGTGAAAGTGTCAACCCAATGTGCTGCAGAGGTGAAAAAGGCAAACTTTATGATTGTTTATGCATGGGTATTTTCACTCACATTGACCTCCACATCCGTCTCAGTTGTTCCTTGGAGTTATGCATGAGTTTTCTCTCCATTAGAGATGACCTCACTGCAGCCCTCACAAATCCTAGACCTTCCCATTCCTCTGTTAACCTGATTCTTCCCTCTCCCCTGAGCTCAGCCCGGGTGAAATATCTGTGCATAAGGCAAAGTGCAGGACACGCAAGCTTAGTTCACTCACAGCCAATTACAAAGCAGCATGTCCAGAGGCAGGGATTCAAATACTTCCTGCTTCCCTGGAGCTCTTTCTGAGCAGAAGAAAGGATTCCCCCCTTCTTTTCAGATGGCTCTGTTTTTTTTTTATGTTGTTAAAATGTTTTTAAGGCGACAATTGGGTTGCGGGGTGGGAGGGAACTTTTCTCTCACTACAGCCAATTACGAAGCAGCATTTCAAGGGGCGGGGATTTGATTTGAGCTTGGAGACTGCTGGTCCATAGAGACCAGAAAAGTGTGGTCCAGTGAGTAACGAGCTTCAGGTAAAACTCCCATGCATAAACGACCTATGTTGGGGTTAATTAGGATAGGGATAGAAAATAAAACGGCGGCCAATATTATAATGCCCCTGTATAGAACTGTTGTGTTTCCCAACAGAAAAGTGTGGGTCCGGTGAGCAACGAACCTCAGGTAAAACTCCCATGCATAAACAACCTATGTTGGGGTTAATTAGGATAGGGATAGAAAATAAAATGGCCAATATTATAATGCCCCTGTATAGAACTGTTGTGTGGCCTCATTTGGAATATTGTGTACAGTTCTGGTCACTGTATCTCAAAAAGGACATTGTAGATCTGGAAAAAGTATAGAAGAAGGCAACCAAGACAATTAGGGGATTGGAGCACCTTCCCTATGAGGAAAGACTAAAGAGTCTGGGACTTTCAGTTTAGATTTGAGACAACTAAGGGGTAACATGACAGAGGTTTATAAAATTATGCACAGGGTAGAGAGAGCTGACAAAGAATTTTTTCTTCCACTCCCAAAATACTAGAACTTGAGGGCATCCACTGAAGCTGATGGGCAGTAGATTCAGGATGGACAAAAGTAAATACTTCTTTACATAGCAAATGATTAAAATGTGGAATTCACTGTCAGAGGATGACATGATGGCCACAGGCCCAAACAACTTTAAAAGGGGTTGGACAGATTCATGGAGGATCGGTCTATCAGTGCTACTAGACCTGGTGACTAAAAGAAGCTCCACATTCAGAGGCAGTCTACCTCTGAATCCCAGTGCCAGGAGGCAACACCAGGGGAAGGCCTCGTGCACTATGCTTTGTTGTTGGACCTCCAGAGGATACCATGCTTGGCTACCGTGTGAGACAGGATACTGGACTAGATGGACTACTTGTCTGGTCTAGCAATGTTGTTCTTATGTTCATTTCCTCTTCCAACTTATCTTCACTGATCCCTTTCCTCCGTAAATGCTGGTGTATGTTCTGAACATCAGTGAGAAATCTTGGTTATGTAATATATGCAGAATGATGTTTGGAATAGCTTGCCTTAGAATCTCATGTGCTAATTACAAGATTAGGGCTCGGGGTAATGGGAGAAATTGTTTACAGCTGCGTTTGCCAACGAGAAGCCCTCTGCAGACCTTACACTGGCTTTCCATTCATGCAAAGTGGGAGCCCACCAGCTGCATGTCTGGGGTTCTGGTTTGTGTGAATGGAAGCTGTATATGCATGGGAAATCCACACATTCCCCAATTCACACAATACGGCAATCATGCATCTCAAACTTCACAAATGCGCAGCTGGCAGGCTCGAGCTTCGTGTGGATTGGACACCAGCATAACGTCTGCAGAGGGCGATAATGATGCATGAAAGGTAATTTGACTTGCAATTGAGTTTTCATAGGCAGCATCTTTATCAAATAGTTTCACCTATAAAAACATACATATGTTCATGTCATAAGTTAGGTGGCCTCCAAGGTGCACAACACAGCATTATTTTAACATCTTTGCTAGCTTTTATGTTTTTCAAGAAATATAGAACTGTACAGAATAGTAGGGATAACTGCATAGAAATATTAGAACCTGAAGTGTTCTTAGGAAATTGATTTACCATAGGGTGAAGAAACATACCACTTTATACAAAAAATAGCTAACTTATGAAATTGACTGAGGTCCACTAGCATCAAATTCATGGAGAAAAGGCCTATACATTAGCCTGGATAGGTAAGGGTCTAGGTTCAGGGACGATATATTTTTGATCACCTAGCCTGGCAAAACCTACAAGCTTATGAGACTATGGTGATTTCAAATAATGATCCTCTAGATATAAAGGTGTGAAAGTGGGGAAGTTCTTTTAATTCCTCCTACATAGCAATATCTTGTAAAACAGCAGTGATATTTTTCATTTCTTTTTCTCAACGGCAAAGAGTTTTTGCGATAAGAAAGCAGAGCCAGTATTCCATTGTTGAACATAATGTGGACTACCTGGGGAATAACTCAACAAGTACAACTAGCCAACAGAGATGGCAGCTTCTATTTTCTGCACACCCTACACTGGGTAGCTCATTGAGATGCGTCCACAGCTTCCTGCCGACTTTGAGATTGTTTGGGGATAAGGCGAACAAGGGAGGAAAAAGACACGGAACATTCAGAATGCTCCAAAATGTCTGTGCCAAGTCACAGCCTGACTGCTGTTTTTCACATTTACATCCATTCACAGCTCAAGTAACGACAGGCGGCAGCCGGAGAAGATAAAGAAGAGGAAGAAGAAGAGACAAAACCCTACTAGCATCCACTCCTGTTGAGCTTGTGTTGGGTTTTAGATGGCTGATGTCTGAACTGCATGGGATTCTATTATTTGTGAAACTCCCTGAAATGATGATTCGTTTTAACAAAAATTCCCCAAACTGAATGCTGGCAAGGGTTCAATAATAACTGTTTGGAAAGTGGATCTTGAAAAGCGCAGCTGTGCAACCAATTGCTGAGGCCTAATTTATCTAGAAGATTCCCTCCCCCCGATTTCCCAGTGCAATGACTTGAGACTGATTGAAAGCAGCCCGTTTTAATCATGGATTGGAGAATTCCTCAATTATTTAGTCTGGAAATAATCAGAGGCAGGTAGGGATGCCAGCCTCCAGGTGGGGCCTGGGTACAGCTCATCCCCTGACTACAGAGATCAGTCCCCCTGGAGAAAATGGATGCTTTGGAGGGTGGGCTCTATGGCATTATACCCCACTGAGGTCCCTGTCCTCCCCAGGCTCCATCTTCTCCGGGAGTTTCATAACCTGGATCTGGCAACCCTACTCCCCATTCCACACCAGTGGCCAGGGAGACCTGGCAATCCTAGGTGCAAGCAGAATTGTTTTCCTAAGATGATTTTGCTGTGGCTCCCCAGGTTCTTCCTCCGCAGGATCATGTACTGGGCTCAGCATGTGGGGCTAGGCCTGCATAGGTATTGGCTTGAAAGTAAAGCTGAAGTTTTTCTTAGGTACTGGAGAAAAAAAATCACTTAGTTGTCTGTTTAAAATGCTGAATATTCCATTCAAGAAGTTGGAGAATTTCCACAGATAATGCACAGTAATAATGGGGGTTAAAATACAAAAATATCTGCCTTGCTGAGAAGTGGAGCGAAGTGTCGGAAGATGGCAGAGCTGTGCCACACGATCCAAAGGGGTAGGGATGCTGCCACAGAGCCATGGTGAGTTAATACAAGGTCTCGTCGAAGATGAAAAATAATAATTAAACACTGCTTGTCAATTAATGCCAGCCTAAAAAAGGCCCTACACTTAGATTAAGTGAGCAGAATGGGTTGCTTGAAAACAGCAAGAAAAGAGGAAGGGAAGTGGTATGGAATAATAGAAGAGAGACAGTGAAAACAGAGAGTAATTAAACACACATGCATTTTCTCAGAGTTGGGGCACTCATATTCCTAATTAGAATTTCAGTTTAGGAGCCTAATTTAACATTAGGGAGTCTTTATATTTGTGTCACTGTTATGCACAGCAATCAGTCTGGTGCTCACATCTGACAAGCACACTTAGTTTTCCTTTTGCATATAGCAGAAGCCTGCTCTGTAGTAGAATTTCTCATGCAAGGGAGCAGTGTCTCACAGGCATTTTCTTCCTAGCAGCAAACGACACCCTGTGGCTATAGTTCCCACTTTTGGTTTCGTAAGTGATCCTACTGGCAACAGTCATTAACTTAATGCACAGTACTGAAAGGCCCTGGATCATTCTCCAGCGAAAGGACTTTGCGGATCTTGCCTCTAACCAGGTTTCTTTGCACAGCATTTTCACAATCTGTCAATAATTGCCCCATCTCAGGCTTTGGAAAGGCTTTCTGATCCATATAAGGGTTCTGTTTTTTCATTCTCTGGAGCTGCACTTGTTAGCTAGGCAATTGCACTTTCCTTTTACCCCACTGGCTGGCAGGGAAGCATGACTGAAAGAAGCTTAATTGTTTGCAGATTGAGGGGCAGTGAACAGTAAGAGGGAAATCACAATAGATCCCTCACCACTATGATAGGCTGAACAGCATACCTGCAGGGAGGCAGAAACAAAGGTGTCAAACTAACACACTCTCATGACGGGCAGTTCACACATGCTACAGATGATGTTAGGTTAAAGCAAGTGCTTGCCTCTTTCCCAAAAAAGGCGGTAGTGGATGGGGGAAATTGTACCTGGAAATGTGTTCACTCTGATGCTAAAGAATCTGTCTCAAGATTTTGAAGTTATGTATGACCATGCTCCAAATCTGGCCATCCTTTGTTTTTGCTGCTCTTAGGCCGTTTGTGCTTGGTAATTAGCAGCGTGTTTCAGGCTGAAGTGCCCCGCATATGTTTTTGATTTCTTCACGTTGAACCATCATTCCAGCCGTCACTGTGAAGCTGGTGCATACCTGCTTCTCATTTCTTAAGAGCTCCTTTAATGCGACGTTTTGTATTTGCTCCGCCCCCGCATTGAAGCATTTACTGAAGGAACTATGAAAAATCCCAGTCGCGGCTTAGCTATCCAAATGACCATTGCTAATGGCTATGCAAATGAAGGAATGAAGGAGCAGGCGAGGGAGGGTGGAATTTCTCCTCTTGCATCGGGACCGTGAATAGTCATTTTAAAGGGCGGATTTAAAAAAGCAGCTTTGAGCGAGCATCAAAATTGACCCCGTGTAAATGGCCTTAGCATTCAGGTTTGACTGCAATGGATAGAAAGCCATGGGCAGCTGCTATTCCCAATTTGTTTGAGGACCTAGCATACAAGAACCAGCCATTTTTTAAATAGTACCCTGCATATTTAGGCGTTAAAATAGCCACACACTTTTGTACAGCAGTAATAATCTTAAAGCCACTCTCTCACTTTTCAGCCTGTGAGTTGTTTTCTCTCTTTTTTTACTTCCCACCTAAACAGATGGACCCCGTGGTTGAAAGAACAGTCAATAGGGCAGAATGATAATTAGTGTTACCAAAATGTGCTGAAGAGAAGTACGCTCTGCATAACTTTCCTCGAGAAGTGAAAATGTCACTTCAGCAAACAGGTTTGCCTCTTCCCAAATCCAATGAATCTGTACTAACTCAAGGCCTTTGAAGGTGCTTCGGATCGGCAGGAAAAAGTGAAAGTTAAGATGTCACCACAGATGTCACTTCTGCTGCTTATGTTACAGCACTTATTACCATCAACAACCACCATTGTCAAACACTATCTAATTGCTGCATCCCATATTTTTCATCTTGTGCTTTAGCACAAAGCCTAGAGATGTGAGGGCCCCCAAAACCGACCAAAAAATTCAGGGGAAAAGTGTTTTGTCTACCCACTTCCTACCCCCCCCCCCAAATTTGGCTGTGAGCCAAGAAGAAAGGCAAGGTTTAAATATTTTAGTAAATAAATAAAATAAAATAAATGTTTTCCAACAAAAAAGGGCAAAACTCAGGGAGCACGGAAAAAATAAACTACAATGAAATAGTTTTTCTTTTTGAATGAGTGAACCCTGATATTTTAAACGTGCACATGAAATCCAGCCCTATTCTGATCAATAGAAGAAGAAAGAGAAGAGTTGGTTTTTATACCCGAATTTTCTCTACTTTTAAGTAGTAGCAAACTGGCTTACAACCACATTCCCTTCCTCTCTCCACAACAGACACCTTCTGAGGTAGGTGGGTAGGGTTGCCAGGTCCCTCTTCGCCACCAGTGGGGGATTTTTGGGGCAGAGCCTGAGGAGAGCAGGGTTTGGGGAGGGGAGGGACTTCAATGCCATAGAGTCCAATTGCCACAGCAGCCATTTTCTCCAGGTGAACTGATCTCTATCTGCTGGAGATCAGTTGTAATAGCAGGAGATCTTCAGCTAGTACCTGGAGGTTTTGGCAAGCAAAAACAGCACACAAATACAAAATGAGAAAATTTATATAAAGTGTCAAAAAGGTGCTAATAAAGTGACAAAGGACAAATAATTATATATAATATATACAAAATAGGTATGCACAATGCAGACAAAAAGGTTGTTCCAGCACATTGTAACCACGTTATAATATAGCTGGACCTAATCCAACAGGTAAGTTTTTCTAAATAGACTGGAAGTCCTGAGATAATAAATTACTGTTGTCTTTACAAACAGGAATCAATGATTAGGCTGGAAGACAACCGGCAACAATCCATAGCCACAAGAGATGTTCAAGGACGTGTCGTATAGATCATGTGACCACGTTTCACTATGGGCTTCATCAGCTACACATTGAACAGGAAAATATAATCATGAAAACCATAATAGGTGCCGTCTCGCAGTGGACCAGAGATACTTCTTTGTAGGTCTCTTCCTGAGACACTTTATATAAATTTTCTCATTTTGTATTTGTGTGCTGTTTTTGCTTGCCAATACTTACTATAAGGTTTAGAAAAACAGTACAGGAAACTGTATATACACAAAGTGCAAATATTTATAAGCTACTGAGGTGAAACATAGACCATATACGTGACATATATGACTAGCTGCACTATGTGATGTACTTTACTGACGTCTGATTGCTCATACTTACCCTGTGTGGGAAGGAATGATGAATATGTAACAGCACTTTTGTATTAAGGACTGAAGAAAGATTTCCACTGCTGTGGATCTGAAACGGCCGTATCCATCGATGATTGTGGCTCTATATGAACTTTACACAAGGATTACAATATTAGCATTCATTTGGTACTCAGTTGAGACCTTTGGAACTTCTTCTATATATTTGTGGTACTCAGTTGAGACCTTTGGAAATTTCTCTACATTTTTTGTGTGAACTGTACATATTGTATATAATTGTGTTGTATATATGTCACGTATATGGTCTATGTTTCACCTCAGTAGCTTATAAATATTTGCACTTTGTGTATATACAGTTTCCTGTACGGTTTTTCTAAACCTTTTGGTACGAGTACAGAGGTGCCGTTTTTCTCCCCAATACTTACTATACGGCACAGAGCCTTCTTTTTTGCTAGTACCTGGAAGTTGGCAACCCTAGAGTGGGGAATCAAACCTGGTTCTCCAGATTAGAGTCCTCCGCTCTTAACCACTATACCACACTGGCAGTTCTTCCCACACAAAACCGCTTGTTTTTAGAGGTTTTAACCTTATACATCTCCCTTATGCAAAAAAAGAAAGAAAAAAGGAGAGTGGTGAGAGATCTTTCTGTCCTCAATTTGCAGATGACTGGTGAGAGAGAAAGAGAGCGCCAATCTGCTTTGAGCAAGAGAGGGCTCCCTGCACCACACCTGTGCTCGCCAGCCCTGCTTGCCCCCAAGTGGTGCTTCGTTGTGTAGCAAAGGCCGTTCCTCTCCACCAGGCTCCTTTCCTTTTCTGCTACAAAGGGACAGGCTGTGCAAGAGAGCCACTCAAGGGCTTGTTAGTGGGTAAGGGAGCTCGCCAGTGCATCTTTGGGGAAATCAAATGCACCAGTACAAAGAGTGCAAGATTCTCCAGCACAACCAGATGGAAATTAGAAAATACTGGACATGTATATATCCGGTATTTTCTGTTTTTTCCCTGGACAGACAGTGGAAATCCTGGACTATCCAATACAAAATTGGCCATCTGGCAACCCTCCTCAGCCACCCCCCTGCCTCTGCTCTGCTTCCTCCTCCCTTCCTCCTCCCCCAATGCTTTCAGTAGCTGAAATTGATGCCATAGTTGTAAAGCCATTTGTAACAGTGCAGTCAATCAGGCCAATGAAAGGAAACTGTAAAATAACAACAAACATAAACATCAGAGATAAATTCAGTGCAAATCTAAAAAAAAAAAATCCCTAACAATTCAAGGAATAGAGTCATGGAACTTCATCTGGACAAAAAGACAGCTTCTATCAGTCTTTGGGAGGCTAGAAGGAGGGGTTCAGGATTACTTCTAAGACACACTTTAGCCCCTATGCATGCAGCCCTATATTAGCATAACCTATAGGAAATCTTTCTCCCACTGTTTGAATATATGGTTATTGTGGTGTTTTCTACAAGTGTACCAGTTGCTTTGGATGTGTTAGGTAATAGCTAAAGAAATACTAAAACGCTGATTTCCTTGGCTTTGTGTATTTGTTTGAATGTAGTAAAAAGGTGGCCGGAAAGTGAAGGTATAACAAGGCCCTTGCCTTTACGCTGGCACCATATGTGAAAGAGGAAGTGTGAGATGCCATAGCACAGGTGCTGAGGTCTAGTCACCAAGAGGAGAGGTGATCAGATTCTTGGCAAATGCATAATCAACGTCTCGAGGCTGGGAAAGGCTATGAGGAATTTTGATTAGCACACCTAACGCTTCTAGCACACAATCTGTGTGGGGGAGTAGCTACCAAAAGATTCATCTGCCAAGTGGGCTCTGGCCCACAACAACTTATGCCACAATGTATGTGTTATATTTAAGAAGCTTTAAAACAACAACAACTAGAAGACTAATAAAAAAGAGGAGCCATTCAAATAATTTACTCCTAAAGTCAAGGCTCCTTTAAAAACAAATACGTGATCTATCATATTAATCTGAATAATACTATAGTGAAATGTGAATCTCTACTAGGCCCAAGGAAGAAAGGCAGCGCTAGAAGTCCTACAGGTGTGTGGGTGGGAGGGGAAGCAGAAACTGCACAGGAAAGAACCCGGCGAGAGAAAGCTGCTGTTATGAGGTTCAGGTAGGGTTGCCAGATCTCTCTTCACAATTGGTGGGAGGTTTTTGGGGTGGAGCCTGAGGAGGGCGGGGTTTGGGAGGGCCATACAGTCCAATTGGTGTTTCTATGCAGTAGTGGCATTGAAGGGGAAATTAAGGGGCGGGGGAAGCAGCCTATGCTCTCCAATATGCTGCAGAAAGTACCACTTCCCTAATACATCCATAAATGGGGCTGCAGGAGCTGCCAACTATCTGCAACCCCATCTAGAATAGTGATCCTGGGACTGCAGATTGTTGGAGTGTAGGAGGGTGAGAGAGTAGTATTCCCGCAACCAAAGAGACCACAAGAGCAGAAATTGCCAGAGGCTACTACGAGATTGTCTGTGTTCTCCCCTCTCAATTACCCAATGTCCTCTTGAACTGGCACAGGCTGTCCTTGACCTTCTTCATCATTTCTTGGTGAGGAGACTCTGATAATAACCTGCCAGCACAAGACACAGCCTAACTGAACCCTTCTCAGGCAAGCATTGCAGGGATTGGATATTTGTGTGCCTGGCCGGAGAGAAGGGGTTGGTCTTCCCAGTGGGAAAAGGGGAGAGGCTTGCCTGCTTATATTTATTTATTTAATATTTAGATTTTTGTCCTACGAAAACAACATATTTCTTTTAAATCTTGTAATGTGCAGCCCACATTGCGTAAATAATAAAGAGAAATGCTCCCTCGAGGAGGTTTGCGCTGTGCATCGCCAGCTTATGTTTAACAGTTTAGTGTATACTGTATCATAAGTTTTCAAAGGTCAACAGTCAGTTAAGGTTAAGATTATGATATTACAGTTATGTCTTTTAAGGAACAGAAACATTTGGCTGCTGTTCATGCATCACAATCCCCTGGGGTGTGATTATCATCTGATAACCACCTTATAGATGCCTTTTTAAAGATGTCTCTCTTTTTTTGCTCAATTAACACATACATCCTCGTGAAAATTAGCTATCAAGATGAATTACCAAATAACGATATTTAACATGACAGACTTGGCAATTGTGAAAATGTCTCCACCCAAGAACTGTAATTTGCACTATGGACAGTGAAGATTACTTAGCAAAATTATTCAACTTGCTAACATTTATAAAGGTTTATAATTGCATATGAATATCATAGCATTCCCGGCAAATTAATATGAGGAACCCCCTGATTTCTTCTACAGTATTTTGTGAATCTGCTCATTGAATAGGACTGGAACGTTTTCTTTATTGGAGTGATATTTCTAGAAAGGTTTCAAACAATCACAATTAAAAGCATCAGAATGCACTTGGATGTTGTTTCTGATTGTTCAAATATTTTATGTGTGCTGCCATGGGGACCCTGATCAGGTAGAAAAATGGCATAAAAATCTTTTAAATAAATAATAACTCTATTCCATTCATAAAATATCCCCTTGAGCAATTTCATTTTACACATTCTATGGTACAAAAAAAGTGAGGTTCCAGACCTTGTCAGGCAGGTAGTTCCACTAAAGGGGCACCACAACAGAGAATTCTTAGGAACAGGCAATCCAAGGGCCAAGCGACACATTGTGCAACAGAGTTCCAAAACAAAGCAGTATGTAGAAAATGCTAACTGTGCACAGTGGTATTGTTCACATTTCTGTTCCTTTTATAAGAGCATCTTTCTGACCCGTTTTGTTACAATATATTATCTTTATTAAAATGCCCATATCGACTGGCCAGCACATGAAGATTATTAGTATAAGTTTCAGAGGGTGGCCATCTTGGTCTGCACTAGAACAGCTAGAGTCCAGGAGCATCTTAGAAAAACAACAAGATCAGGTATATGATGAATCATAGAATCATAGAGTTGGAAGGGGTCACCATGGTGATCTAGTCCAACCCCCTGCACAATGCAGGAAGGGAGCTTTGGCTCTCAAAAGCTTAGACCTCCTCCTTGGATATCTGAGTTCTCGTTTAAGAGCTCCACCCTGTAATGGTGGAGGCCCAGAGCCAGCCCCCGACTGATAGCAGCAAGTGGGAAACTCTCTAGGATGAAGACCTCTGCCCTTACTAATGGGTAGGGTTGCCAACCTCCAGGTACTAGTTGGTAATCTCCTGCTATTACAACTGATCTCCAGCTGATAGAGATCAGTTCACCTGGAGAAAATGGCTGCTTTGGCCATGGGACTCTATGGCATTGAAGTCCCTCCCCTCCCCAATAGTTGACTGAAAACTCTTTTCCTTTCTATATACCTTCATGTTCTACTATAATGGGCAAAGGCAACTAATACTAACAGCCAGATTGCCTGGTATGCATTGGCTTCCATTTTGATCGTTATGTAGCAAACTAGTATTTAGTTCTCTATGACTAAATGATTGCGTCCCCTACATTCCACTAGCAAAGCAGAGCCCCCTGCCAAATAGGGTGTCCAGGTCCACCTGACAACCGGTGGGGGACGAGGGGAAATTACTGGCAGTGGAGAGGGGGGCTAGGCTAGTGTCGCAGCAATGTTGGTGGTGACACAGCGATGTCACTTCCGGTGCACACTGGAAGTCATGTCATTGTGTTGCCAGCAAGACAGGATGGTCTAGTATTTGGGGGAAAACTCTATGGTAGAAGCCATTTTTACTATAGAGTTTTTGCCCAAATACTAGAGTGTCTCGCATCGCTGGCCATACAATGAAGTCAATTCTGGTCCACACTGGAAGTGACATGGCCATGTTGCCAGTGATGTCACTACCATGCCAAGCTAGGCCTCCCCTTGCTTCTGGTAAGTCTCTCCACCAGGCAGCTGATTGGTGGCAGGGGGTAGTGGCTGGGGGTGGGATCCCCTGCCCTGGCGAGGGCTTGACGCCACTACTGCCAAATCACCTTGCTGACAAACCCTCAAAAAATTTTTTTATAGCTGAGCAAGAGATTAACATGATTTGAGAAATTATCCATCTTCTGTAATTTCCACAGTTGTACCAGAATCACCTTCAAATACACAAAATAGCCATTGTACAGGGAATAGTGGTAGAGCCTCTGGTTTATAAAGCATGTACACTTGGGTTGTACCATTGCTGTTAATTTTGTCAGAATCCAAAAACAAAATTCTGCAACTAAACTTGTGGTTTTTGAGTTGCATTTGCGAAAAATCAGTCTCTTTACTTAGAAGCCATAATACTAATGAGTTTGCAGGAATTCTTATTTGCATGTGCAAACCTTGGCTACTGCTCAGGAAGCAGCTCTGTGTGGCAATCAAGCAGGAGCTCCTTGAAATCAATGACTGAAGACACTGGGTATCTTGCAATAGTTAGCATTAATGACATCTTTATCAACGTTAATGTGGATTCATTTCCATCAGAGCAACCATTATACTAACATTGAAGTGGACCATTTAGTTACCTCAGCTCACTTTTTCCTTGAACCTTTATGATTAAATGGATCGAAAGGTAGGGAAAAACCAGGCCCAATTCATTGGAAGTATTTCTTCAGGTAATTCTCATCAGAAGACATAACCATAGTTAGGTCACTTTGACAAGTTAGGTCACTTTTTACAGCAAATGTTACAACTCTTTAAAAGTGATAGAGATGAGCTTGTGCTAACCAAGCAAAATCCATGGTGAATGTGTACATACCTCCATAAAATATCCCTTTACCATACCTGTGAAGAAAGGCAGGAAAGCAAAAATCTCTAAAATGTGGGATGACCTGATGTGAGTACAACATGTTCAAAAGGTTCCAGGAGCTTTGACAGATCTGTCCCGCACGTTAACTGCTAACCAATCCTACATTATAAGCGTTGACATCTCCCATCATTTTGTGGATTGGACTCCTCTCTACCCCTATTGTCAGAACTTGGCAATAAGCTTTAAATTTGTAATGTTACAGTTCTGGTTTATTATTTTAAATTCAAATCTTTAATAATACAGTCAATGACCAGCATATACACATACAGAGCATAGTAACCTGTATCTATTTTCGTATTACAGGTCTAAAAGATAAGGTTAACAATGCAAGCCATCATAGGCTTAACAATGACCCCTTGATATAGTACATTGAACTGCTTATTGTTTTCATAGCTGGGTATGCCGGATTTTAATAGCTGTGATGCAGAATTTAACAGTCTGGAGAGAAACCTGATGTTTTTTGTCTTTTAATAACAGCTTGGGCAGAGATAAATCTGATCTGCTCGGGAAACTTTTGATCAGTGGAAAACATTTAGTATTTTAACTTTTGCTGTATTTGGCTTGATTTGTTTAATTTATTTATATTAATTTTTTGCTTTATTTATTGTTATGTGCCTCTTTTAACAACTTAGAAAAGTGGGTTATAAGCATTTTTAATAGTAGATAAAGTGGTAAAAAGACAAACATTATGTTATGCTTTACAGAATTATTAAGTCAGAGGCAGGCTTTAAACTGAGCGGATTATTCTTGAAGTACTATGTAATAGTCTGCTCAAAACAGTTTTGGCCTTTCCCCCATCTCTGCTGGCAGAACTGGCAAGAATTAGTTCTGGGAGGTAGTGTGATTTATTTTAATTTTAAAACATTTGCATTTGGCTTCTGTCCTAAGAGCCTAGCAGTGCCATCCTATGCACAATTGACACCCTTCTAAGTAAATTATGGACCACCTCTCCCCCTATGCTCTGCCACGACAGCTTTGCTCATCTGCACAGATGTACTGCAACCTGCAAATGGGCAAAATCAACAACTGTCTGTACATGTTCTTTCTCTGTTGTGGCCCCCTCCTTATGGAATGGCCTGCCTGAGGAGGTCAGGAAGGCTCCCATTCTCCTGGGTTCCGCAAACTATGCAAAACTGAATTATTCCAGAGGGCCTTTCTGCACAGGTAATAGGATTGCACTGCATATAATGGCTTACAAACTTACTTGGATAAATGATTAGGGACTGTGGACTATACCACTGTGTATAGCTTACTGTAGATAGGATCCTATTATGTAATTTTCTGCACTAATGCTATGCTTCAGTTCTTTCTGATTGTACAAGTTCCAGACTTGTACAATCCTAATGCATTGTTTATTGACTGCGCTGGTCATAGGAGGCTGAGGTGCCTCCGAAGCCCTGCTGAAACCTCCTCGCGTCATTAGGTGAGAGATATGCCACCTAGCTTGCCCCCCAAAAAGGGGCATTCCCAGGCCAAAAGGGCTTTGGAGGCCACCTAAAGGTGGCTCCTTGTAGTGGAAACTGCGGAAGACCATTGTACTACGAGGAGGTAGATGGTGGTCAATGCAGCCCTTCCCCATGTGAGAGCAATCTCAGGTCATTAGGGAGTTAAACTTTCACACAGCACTGTAAATGATGAGCACCTGGTGATGGGGGGAAAGGTTCGTTTTCACTCTCTGTTAAAAGAAGGGGAGGGCTTCAGATAAGGAGCCAGCCAGCCAGGAGGAGGGCGTCTGGAGCACCAGGACGGCTGCCAGAGAAGAAGCGGCTTGCTTGCCTCCCAGGAGACAACTTCTCATCCTTATTTCAGACTCAGCCTGGATAAAAGGTTATTTTTGTTAAAAGATTACTTAGCTTGGGTAAAAGGGTGTATTTTTTTGTTTAATAAAACTGTGTACTTTGTTTTCCCCAACACTTGCCTGTTGGAATCATTTCTTTACCAAACCATGGGTAATACACTCCTACCACGACTCGGCGCTGGAACGCCCCCTGGGACATCGGCACAGCCTTTGACAGCGGTGGGATGCCAGCAGAAGGACCTGTTGGCATCCCAGGGCAGGGCTGCCATGGCAGTGCCCGGCGACCAGTCTCCGGGCCTTACTGCAAGCGTTCGGGCCACTTACACTGGTGTAAGTTGCCCGGATGCCGGTGCGGGGCCCCCGAACACCAGCACCATGCCTTCCTGGCTTCCTAAGGGATTTCACCCTTAGAACTCAGAATGCACTGTGAATGTCCCATTTTGTTGATTTTACTGACTCACTATGTGTAATTTGCCTTGAGTCCCTTTGAGAAAGGCAGACTATAAATGGAAAAATGAATGAATGAATGAATGAATGAATGAATGAAGTCAGTGGACTACAAAAGGGTGTAACTCTGCTTAGAATAGCGCTGCAAGATGACTAACAACTGCAAGATGACTCTCCCCTTAACCATCTTCTTTCCAAGCTAAACGGCCCTAAGTGTTTTAACCGCTCCTCAATGCTTCTCTATGGAGGAGGGGGGCAACCCCTTTGGGACCCCATAAAATTGGATCCCCTGACCCAATCTTAACCAAACTTTGGGGTTCATGCAAGTAGAGTTCCATGAAGCTACCCTGAAAAATTGGGAACTCTACCTCCAAAAATTCCCCCACAGGAGCTTAAAAAAACATCCCCATAGACTCAAATGGGCCCAATTTTGTTTTTGGTAAACCCAGAAACAAATCTGAATACCCCTTTACCAGCATGGGTATTCAGCTTATTTTGTGTTTACCAATAAAAACTGGGCCCAGTAAACCCAAATTCGAAATTTACTGATTTTTTTTTTTTTTGCACATCCCTACACCATACTGTTTATCCGATCTGTGGTTTTCTCTGCTGGTTGTCTTACAGCCCATTCCTGAGCTTTCAGTGTGCGGGGATGGCATAGAAATGGTGCTGTGGTGGTGCCTCCTAAGAAGTTCCCCACATGCAGAAAGAATGGAAAAATCCTTTAACCAGCTTTTTTGGTATAAAATGGGGCAAAAAGTAGGACTTACATCAAGAGATCTTAACTTTATCTTAGTCTTAACAACCATGGCAATAAACTTTGCCATGGTATCCCTTAGGTATTCTTCTGAAAACCCTAACTTAGCTACTAAAGACAATTAAATCTGGGAGTGCCATGACTTGCCTTTCATCTCCTCATGGCCTTTCATCTCCTCATGGCCCAAAGTTGATGACAGGGAGAAGATCTTCAGCCAAAAATTTAGCAATTTTATAAACTAATGTCACTATTGGGGGTAAAAGCTCTGACAATAAATGATGGAGCTGAATTGGGTACTTCCAATAACATACACACAAATTTATTCTATATGACTTCTAAAGGGTATAAATTCCCAGATCTCCAAACCGGGGCACCGTATAACAGCTGAGAGAGTATTTTTTATTTTGAAATTTCCAATGTAGGGGGCACCAACGAACCTCCCCCTTCCAGTAGAGAGACTGAAAGATGCAAGGAATAGTATTTGGAAAGCAAGCCGCTAACAATTACAAAATAAGATCTTAAATGAGGATTGGTCCTTAGTGTTTAAGGACACATATCTCAAATGTTCACCTCCCTTCTTCCAGATACCCTTTAATAGAACTTTTTCCTTGACAGACTATTTCCGCTGGTTAGAAATCCATAAATTTAGATGAGCTTTCTTATTGGCAAGGTGTAACGCCTTAGACTCAGCTGAGACACAAGGTAGATATGCTCGGCTGGTGGTTGCAGCATTAGGCGTTGGCGGGAGGCGCCCGGAGAGGTGGGGACCGCAACTCCGGTCGCCTCTTGTGGCGGTTTGGGCATGGGCCGGATCAAGTTTTGGGAAAAGATGGCCTGCGTGCCCCGCTTCCCTTTCTGGGGACCCCAATAAGGGGTTTTGGGGGGAGGCCCGGAATGGTTAAGCCTGTCTCGGGGGCTGCGGTTTGGCCTCCTCCCAAGTGGCAGGGGACCACACAGTTGGCTGCTGCCATGTGGGTCCCAGCACACTGCCATCTCAGGCTGCGCCCAGCAGGCGGGTTGGGCGCAGGAGTGATCAGCTGGCAGTCGGGTCAGCTGATCCCTGGATCCCGCCCCTCATGCTTGCCAATGCCTAACGCTGTAATCAATAAAGTTGTGGCCTGTTTACTCCAGCTATCGTGTTCTAGTCTTATTGGGTAATCACACCGTCCATCACCGGATGGGGTACCTCTCTGGACGGCTGTCCCCCGCTCCCCCCCGCCCCGTCCCCATCGGGCTGGGGCCCCAAAACAAATTATTGCAGAAGAATGCAAATGCCCATTTTGTCCGGATCAACTAGACTCCCTAACCTATATTGTTTTAACATGTTCTCAAAATAATACTGCATGAAATAAATATATCACTCCCTGGATAAAACAGCTAAGGATACTTTCTGAGAAGTAGAAATTGCATTATCTGTTGTCAAGTAGATCAGTCAATTGCGTGAGAGATGTGGCAATTTTTCTCTTTATAGTGTCAAAAAAAATAATTTTCATTTCTCCCCTTTTAAAGTGTGAAATGGTAGATGAATAGCCAATGGCTGTGAAATCTAGGGAAAGAGAACCTCCCCTTGCTGTTCAAATGTTTTCATGTTTGCTTTCTTGGGGGCCCTGATTGGGTGGAAAGGTGGCATAATTTTAAATAAATAAATAACTTTGGAACTTTTGCTAGAGGCTGCCTGTTAGACTTAGATGGTTGTATCTGAAGACATTTCAAGTATGTAAATAATATTATTTTTTATTAATTAATAAAATGTACAAACTTAGTTTTTTCCCCATGAGTTGCCTTCCTTGCTGCTGAGCTCTTGTGCTGTTTGATGCAGTAAAAGTCATGCAAATTTCCAAGCACCATTGCCTGTGAGTGATGTTTTGGCTTAAGTGTGAGAGATTCAGCAAAATGTGGAGAGCAAGTCTTTTAATGATTAAATGAACAGATGGAAAGCTTGGCGAAAGTAATCTAGACATTTGTCCTCATGTTCTGTGTTTTAACAGAAGTGTCCCTGGCTCCTTTGCACTTGCTATGGCTACTATTTACATAACATATATTTTAAAAAATGGAATTGGTTTCTTTACTCAATTATCACCATACGGACGGTTGACTAACTAGATGTTCCCAGTTTTAGTTTCTCCTTCTGGCACTTCCTATGTGGCCAGTATGGTGGTTGAAATGAATATGTGTCAGAGGTTTATTGTCCTATGTCGGCAAAGACAGATGGCTGAAAGGATTGGATCTAACCCTCAGGCAAAGAAAATGAAGTGGTGAACATAACAATATCTTGTGAGATGTAGGCCTAGAAAAGATTGCCAGGTCCCCATGACTGTGTAGCAAACATCTGATTTTAGAGATTTCTAAAGAAAAATCTAAAGGTAAATCTAATCACAAGTAAATTGGAGGATTGTCAACATACATTTTAGGTTTCTAGTCCTCAGAAAAACATGTTTTGCACTGTGCTACGCTGTGGGTTTTCATACAAAATATACATGTATAAAGTAGTTAATTTTCTCTTTGTATTGAGAGATTTTTTTGTTGTAAACAATTATCATATTGTTTGGAGGCAACATCAAGGACTAAAACGGACACAGACTAGAGAAGTATTTCTTGACTAATTTTCATGCAGAACTACCTCTATTGGATTGCCTAGAACCCAGACAAAATATACCTTCAGGGAACACTTTTCTCACTCACTTATCTGATGAGGAAGCCCAGTTTCTTTGCTACAGAACCCTGTCTATATGATAAGATTCTGGATTATGTTTTCAGTCTAGGGCACACAGTCTATTCCCATCAAAAGATAATAGCTGGTTCTGCCTGGTCTCCTCCTGGAAGACCTTACAGTTGCCTGGGAACATTTATTATCTGGGAATCTTGTCTGACATGAGAGACTCCTGAAAAATTTCTAGGGTTTCCTGGAATGCAGTTCAACGCCTACTGCCATAGAATCATTGTAGAGCCCTGAGAGATTATTGCACTTTTGTACAATACCAACTCCATCACTTATTGAATTTTGCTACTTTGGGGTGTATCTTTACAAACAAGCATCATTTTGTAACAGACCTTATGTCCATAGTCTATGAGCAATAAAGTTCACAGAGAGCATGTGCAATCTTGTGATGAATTCAGAAACATTTGGCACCACCTGTATGCTAAAGATGCTGGAATTAAATAGAGCTGCTGCTACTCGATTTGCATGTTTTTCAATAAAGACCTGATAGTTTATTTACTGTGGGTTGAGATGTTTATAAATATGCAATTTTTAGTTAGGAATTTTGTGTAGGTGGCAATTTGTGCAAAGCACTGAGGAAGGAGTCTGACTTTTTTTTTTGAAAAAAAAAACCTTTAAGTAAGCCTTCAGCAGATAACTTGCATGAGGCAGGGAACATATTCTAGAAAAAGATCTCTTACCAGGGCAGCCTTTGCCAACTGGCTGCTCTGCAGGGGACCCTACCCTTCTACAACCCCATCTTTCTGCAACCCCCTTTAAAAAGTATTTTATTCTATTCCACCTTTCTTCCACCATGAAACTCAAGGTGCTCTGAGTAGGGTTATCAGGAAGGCTCCCATTCAGGCACTGACCAGTCCCAGATCTGCTTAGGTTTAGCAAGATTTGCTGTGCCATGCACCCTCAAACAGTATACAGGAACTCAGTCCCCATGGGTTGGATCCAGTGTGAAATTTCTGCTTGCTCTAGACCTCCTGTGCAAATGGAAGTGCAAGAAAGTCACTTGTTAGTTGCATGAAGTCAACTTATTGGGATGAATCCTACTCCTAACTTACCACTGCACTAAGGAAAGTTGATTTTTTGGTTTGCTTATTAAAATATTTATTTTGTACCTTTCCTTTTGGCTCAAATTTGAAGCCTTCTTCCAGTCTAAGAGGACTTGCTCCAATTTAAGTGGCTATTCTTTTGGAGGAAGAGACCCTTAAATTGGAAGAAGGCTGTTTGGAGGATGGTTGTATCCATCCCATTGTATTAGGGTTGCTATTTGACTGTTAATTAGCGGGCCTGCCTGCCACCCCTCAACTGACCTGGGGGGAGAACAGGCCACCTGTAGGGGGGTGATCTGATGTCCCTTCTGGATTTACCCCAATGCATTCCTATGGGGGAATGGGGGTGACCCTTTCCAGACCCCATAACTCTGGACCCTCTGACCCAAGCTTTCCCAAATTTGGGAGTTCTTGCAAGGAGAGTCCCTTCAAGCTACCGTGAAAATTTGGGACCTCTACCTGCACAAATGTCCCCCCCAGAGCCATGGAAAGCTGCTAATGAGTTTAAATGGGTTTAAATGGCTGAATTTTTCGGAAATCCCGAATTGAAAGCCAAATTCCCACCTTAACTGGTATAGGGGAATTCAGCATTCGTGTTTTCCCGGGGGCGGGGGCGGGGGAGAGGCCAATTAAACACAAACCCGAATTTTTTTGAATTTATTTTCCTAACCAGCCTTAGCTTGTTTTTAGTGGTGCTACTGTTGTGTCAGAGCAGCATTCTGGTTCCATTTTTTGTCAACATTTGTGATGAGATAGCTCTCCTAAAGAAAGTGGAAAATATCATCAGAGTTACTATCCTTTCCCAAACACCATAGCTTGGATTGTAAGCCACAGAGGGGCCATAGCTCAGTGGTAGAGCATCTGCTTGGCATGCAGAAGGTCCCAGGTTCAATCCCTGGCATGTCCAGTTAAAGGGACTAGGTAGGTAGGTGATGTGAAAGACCTCTGCCTGAGACCCTGGAGAGCTGCTGCCAGTCTGAGTAGACAATACTGACTTTGATGGACCAAAGGTCTGATTCGGTATAAGGCAGCTTTATGTGTTCATGTGTTCACTTGTGCCCCTATTTGTCCATTGTGGAAGTAGTCCTTGGTTGTAGACCATGTTCTTCTAGTGTTAGGCACTTTTCCATTCATTGGAAAGACATTGGTCCTACATGAGCAGAAGTGCCTAAAACCAGAGGAAGGAACACCACAGATCCTGTGCACTGCAGTAATGATAAATGAAGTAATGAAATATATCTCTGTAGAATTCTTAGAGCTTGAAATGCTTTGCAGCAAAAAAACATAGATCTAATAGGTTGTTATCATTGACACAGAGTGGATTTAAAATATATTCAAGGATGTTTTCTCAGGAGATTTTTGTTCTTACCAACACTTTATTGAGTGCTGAGGAGACTCTATCATAAAACTGGCAGCAAAAAACCCCTGTGTTACTCTGGGGCTGTGCCAGTTCAGGCTGTGTTAGAGTGCAGTACAAACTCTTTGTCATGCACTTTTAGTCTGACAGATCTAACACCTATTTTTAAAAATAGCTTATGATAACTCTGCAATATGCATGAAGCTAAAAAGAATGAATCAGAATTTCAAATCAGGTCATATTAAAAATAATGTTGTTTGTTTATATATTTTGCTTTCTAAGATGACACATAATAATAATAATCCCAGTCATTTTCTTGCAATAAACCAATACACTTCTGAAGCTGCCTCTAGTGAATCAAATGACAAAAAATGGTTGGAACTAGTAATGCTGCCTGTTTTTTTAATAGGGAGGAACAAAACCCCCAGAGTCTTTGCCAGCAATGGGGGTAGCAAGAAGCCTGCATTGAAAACAGGAGCTATGACAATTTAGGATGAGCCCACAGATATTTACAAGTCTTCTCTGCTGCTAATTTCCCTTCCCTGCCCACCCTTGGTACATGTGGAAATGAGTGCAAGGAAAATCCTTTGGTTGCATCTTTGGATCTTAGAACAACTCCTGAAAGAAATAGCTCCATATCTTTTGTCCAGATAAAATAATGACATCAATCCAATCTAGCATGAGCAGAACAGCCTTTCTAGAGGCGAACTTTCCTGCCTACCTCTTTCTGCTGCATCTTACCGTGCTCTCTTGCATTGGGGTCTCAGCGATGGTAGACCTCCTGGAACAGCATGGGGCAAATCAGTGAGTCTATAGTTTAAGGATAGAATAAGTAAAAATGGCTACCATTTTCTGCAAGAGGAAGTGTCTCTGCCAAGTGGAAAAATGGGAAGGATCTAAGCCCAAGGCTAGCTGAATAGGGGGGATTTTGGCCATTACTATTTAGAACATCATTGAACTGTGGTGGGTTTGAGATTAAAATCTGGCTGGGTTCTGGAAATCTTCCTCAGCACAATCCATTTCACTGACCTGTAGTGAAAATAAAATAGGATAACTGCTCATATGACCTGAGCTTGTTGGTGGATTGTTGGGAAAGAAATGTGAGAAGCTGAGGCATGATGAGTTGTAGTTAGGAGATGGCTCTGTATTCTTCTCTTCCCAGTTGTCCCCGTTTTCTTTTCAAACCACATCTGGTGTACTCACAATGCCTGTTTTATACAGGGCTTTGAGATCTTACTGTTTAGCCTTCATCATTTTAAATTCTGATTTTAAATTTTAAAGATTTTATTTTAAATTTTGGTGTTTATGTTTTTGATGTATTTTATTTTATGTGTTCTATGTTGTAAGCTGCCTTGAGATCTGTTAGAAAGGCAGCTGAGAGATGTTTTAAACAAATAAATAATAAATAATTTGGGGTTGCCTTGCCACAAAGTGTCCCTATTTAGGAGTAGTATAATATAGTATACACTACTCCCAGTATAGTAAAGGAGCAGATCAACATAGCCAGAGTTAGCCTACTACAAGGCTGACCCAAGGAGGCAACAACAAAACACCATTGGTTGTCACCTGCAAATCACAACTTAAACCATACCAATGTATCATCAATTACCTACAGCCTCTCCTGGATAAGAACATTTTATTTATTATTTATTATTTCCACTTATTATCCCGCTCTCCCCGGCCAAAACTGGGCTCAGAGCAGCTTACAAAAACATTCATAGGTTTGGATGGCAGGTTTTTCCTTGCTTATAGATGCCTCCCCAACTTAAAACAGTTTCTTACCAACAAATATTTACCATCCTACAAAGACACTAACAGTGCATTCCTAAGGAGACTTACTGCAGTCTAAGCCCATTCATTTCAATGGGCTTAGACTGGAGTAACTCTCCTTAGGAATGCACTGTAACAGTACAATTCAAAGAGGGAAGTTTTGCTGCAGCTGGTGCAGCCACGGCGCAGGTGGGCTGCCTCCTGCGCAGTATGCTGTGCCAAGGTGAGCAAGCCCTATAGGCAAATTTACCAAACCCTGTGGAACTGCTGTATGCAGTTTGATGGGGCTACGCCATCATTTTTGCTGGTATACATTCATGCCAGCAAAAATGGGCATTTCCAGGTTAAAAAGGCTTAGAGAGCTGACTAAAGTCAACCCCACCCCGGGAATGCTCCCTTTGGCACTGGTACAAGCCCCTGCACTAGACGAGTACTGCTGCCAAGGCTGCGCTGGTGCTAGGGTTGCCAACCTCCAGGTACTAGCTGGAGATTTCCTGCTGTTACAACTGATCTCCAGCCAATAGAGATCATTTCACCTGGAGAAAATGTCCGCTTCAGCAATTGGACTCTATGGAATTGAAGTCCCTCCCCTCCCCAAACCCCACCCTCCTCAGGCTCCACTCCAAAATCTTCCCACTGGTGGAAAAGAGGGACCTGGCAACCCTGGCTGGCTCTCATACCTCTGCTTAGGGTTGCCAACCTCCAGGTACTAGCTGGAGATCTCCTGCTATTACAATTGATCTCCAGCCAATAGAGCTCAGTTCACCTGGAGAAAATGGTTGCTTGGGCAATTGGACTGTATGGCAATCAAGTCCCTCCCCTCCCCAAAACCTGCCCTCCTCAGGCTCCGCCCCAAAAATCTCCAGGTATTTCCCAACTCAGAACTGGCAACCCTGCCTCCCCTGCTACCCCACTCCCCGGCGCCGGCATGAGTGGCACAGTGCCGACCTTAGTGCCCATTTGGATGGTGCTTCTGCTGGCACCTGGGTCACACCCCGCCTTCAAAGGCCTTTTGTCTCCCCCCCTTAGGGTTGCATTATAAGCCAGGAAGCAAACCCTGAAACAGGCCTACATGCCAGCTTTGTTCCCACATACACTCAGGTGATAGTATTATGGACAGGACCCCAGTACTGTGGAGGGGTGTGCGTGTGTGTAAAGTGCCGTCAAGTCGCAGCCGACTTATGGCGACCCCTTTTTAGGGTTTTCATGGCAAGAGGCTAACAGAGGTGGTTTACCAGTGCCTTCCTCTGCACAGCAACCCTGGTAGGGTACACTTTATTGGGGCCTGGAGATCTAGAGGGGCCCAGTGGCAAACCAAGCTGCAATACCTATTACCATGAGGGAAAAAAATATCAAGGATAACCGTTATATCAAGGGTTTTCAGCATAGTTCCATGTCACCCATCATCTCCTTTCCTGGTGCCTGCCAAGTATTTTTAGTAAGTGGGAGAGACCAGGGTGGGCTTTTGCCAAGAAGGACTTCTGATTGGTCACTGGAGATCTGACTAGCTCTATGGATTAAAAAAATTGCTGTGGCAGCAGCTGCCACCACAGCACAATGATCGTCACTGTGTAACGGTAGGTAAGCTGCGTGTATGCAAGAAAATACTTTTAAACAATATGTTCATTTTTAAAGTTATCCTGGTAAGCAGAGCTTCGGCCTGAAGCGCTGGAGAGTTACTATTAGAGTTATGCATAAACTCACTCCCTGACATTTTGTGGTTGGCTCCACGTTTTATGGCAGCCATTTTGTGTGTGGTTCCACCTCCTGCAGTGGCCATTCCCTGGCTGGCTATGTGTCTGTGGCAGCTATTTTGTGGCTGACTTTGCCTCCTGCCACAGCCATTTTGTTATTGCCCCCACCACATGGTGTCAGAATCCCAAAGGTGCCCACAGGATAAAAAAAGTTGCGGAACCGTAGCTGAGGATCCTGTGGGAAGATATTTATAGAAACTTATTTGCTTTTTTCCCCATGTATTGTCTAGATCTCTCTTGCGAGTTTGCTGGGGGCAATCAGAAGCAGTGTTAGAACAGCAATCTGAAGCAACTTCTGAATTCCCGGGCCTCATCCAAACCTGCATGCATTCTACAATGGGGTGAGAATGGTTCAGCCATCTTGTCTATTGACAAGAATTTATAAAAGAAATTGACTGTGGAGGGCTAATTCATGATTTTGCAATGAAATAGGCCAGAAAAAGAAAGCTTTAAAATTAATTGGCTTAATGTTTGCAGCCATGTTGGTCTATCAGAATAATAAAAAAAATCAAGACATTGACAGGTGAATCTCTTTTTAGAGATTAAAATTTTACAAAGCAGTTGCCAGACTTGTAGGACTTTCCGGCTGGGTGTTATTATTAAACAAAAGTAGCAATGGTTAAGAAATTAATTTTTTTTCATGGCTCAAGAGATGTATGTACTAGATGAGGGAGTATGGTGTTAGTGGGGGGTAGGCATGTTACAAGTCTGTACCAGGCTTGAAAAAATAATTCTTGTGCTCTCATTATGGGACCTACTAATATCAGCTATACTATCTTGGTATCACAACACCCACTGGACAATATATCAGTCCCTGCGCAAGAGAACATTTTAATCTGGCTCGATGTACTATTCCAGACCTGGAAGTCAAAGGGAATATACAATGTGAAAGTGCTGAATTAGAACTCATTAAGAAATTAAACATATTATGTCATTCTGGCTTAAGTAAGGGGATTTATTCACTTATTATAATTCCTAATAAACCAAGAGAACTCACTTTTTATGGATTTTAATGGACTGATTCTTAACACATATCATACTATAACCCTTTACTGATGTCAGTTAATCCTCTCATGCTTCAGACTGCTTTTCTTTAATTTATTTGTTATTAACCATACTTTATCACACTTTTTCGCATAAAAGAGAGGATTGAACTTCTGACATCCCTTCTGTGTCACAATTTAAGCAGTTCCAGTCCCCAACGCAGAATCACGCATGATTTATGGCACTAGGCACCTCTTTCCCTTGCCCCCCTTCCTTCTGTAATTTTCAAGATTAATATGAGGAAAATGATTGTCTTTCTTTCCATTGCATCTGAAGAAGTGAGCTCTGATTCATGAAAGCCCATGCTGGAATAATTGTTGACAGTTAAAGTGTCACTGGGCTTTTGTTTTGTTTTCCTACTTATAAGGGCAGGTACAGTGTAATTGCTAGAGAAAGATATAGATATATATATTAAAAATATCAGGCTATCCCTCTGCCATGAACCCACTAAATAAGTGAAGGCATAAGAGCATCAAGGGGAAAATAATACTTAATGTTATCATATTTGAAAATTGCTTTTATATGGTATGTTATTTTATATGAAATATTGGTAAAATAACCTTGGCTATGCCCTCATGGTACCACAAAATGCATTCTGTTGTGTATACTTCCATAATGGTTTTATTTCAGTGCAATGAAAGGTTTGCATCATGAGCTGTCGATGTTTACTGTATCTTGGTTTTGTTTATGAAAAGTACTGTTTCCCCCCTGGATACCTGGATGTGAACTGTATTATCCAGATACATTAGGTACATATCTTGTAGGTGAGCTATACCGCCAATATTTTCCTGTTTTTCTTTCAGAAATTTATTTATACACAAATGTGCACAATGGGCACATAGACAAAATATACAAAGGCAAACAATTGGGTCTGTCTAATTTACAGCTGCAGTCTTGCTTTAGTAAAACCTGACAGATAGTATCACATAGCTTTTTCAGTGTATACGCAATGGGAAGAAAGAGCGTTGGCTTGAAAAAATCCTGCCACTTTAATTGCTATATAAGATTTAAGGTTTATGTTCTTCATGTTGATGGATGTAGCTCTGAACCTAAAGTTTAGAGATTTAATTTTCTGTCTCTTTTAATGAATATTACAATAACAGCTGCCTCCCATGGGTTGGAATAAAAAGTAGTGTGTATACCTACAGCAACATTTGCAGACCTCCTTGGTTTTCTGTTTTTAATGCGATGAAAATTTGTACAAGTAACAAAGGGGGAAAAATGTCATGGTAACTAAAACATTTCCTATACATGTATTTTAGAGGGAAGCTAAATCAAAGGTCTTCAAAGAATTACTAGGGTTCTTTCTAGGAGGTTATTGACAAATATGTAGCTTGTCTCCTGAGTTTGCGCCTCTTTCGCAGATTGGTGTATTTGTGATCCCACAGGCAAGAATAAGCGTCTGTAATTCATTTCTCCTTGTTAACTAGTGTGCTTTTGTGTGGAGGATGATTGACAGCAAACTCGGCTTAGTCCCAACGGATGAGATTGTTAGCAAAACCCTAGTATCCTATCTCTAATAAAGCATATCAGCAGTACATTTTGTCCTATCTATTAGCCTCTCTGTTTCTTTTTTGTGAAAAGCTGAGTGTCCCTTTGAAGCGATGACAAATAAACCCCTGAACTGAAGTGCTAGGCTGCCTTATGGACAGCTGGATAGTAAATGTCACACCGTGTATAGAATGCCTATTATCAGAGTGAGCCATTTGTTCCATGCCTTTCAGTATCTTAATGTAATACAAAATTGCTAAATCAAGCCCCATGTTAGTGACAGAACATAATTAATGAGAAAGCAGGAGCCAATTCAACACTCTTTATTGGGACCTAATTGGCTCAGGCAACAGAGTTGTCACTCAACAAGAGACTTCCTTTAAAGCAATTTTGTTCTTGGTTGTATTACAGAGCCTATTAAATTGTCCCCTCCTTGATCGCACAAAGAAGTATCTGCATGCAATAATTAGCTTTTCCAAGGGGATTTTTTTTAACTCTTTCAGTGGCAGAATAGTTTCCAACTCTGCTGGAGGAAACAGTCTGCTTACAGAGATGCAGAAACTAAAGGCGGGGTAATTGTAATCTTGGGATGGCCTGTCAAGAGATTGCTGAAGCTGGAGTATGTCATTGAGCCATGAGCTTCCTTTGCACTGGGCAGGGTCAAAGCCAGTACCCTGGGCTCTCCAGGAGGCCTATTGAACTCCAGGGGCTCTGCAACTTAGTGGGACAACTTGTTTAAATTGAGGTGTGGGTTCCTGTGTCCCACTGAAGCAAGTGACAATCATTGTGGAGGAAAAACCTGCCTTACCTTTCAGTTAGATCTTTATCATCTCAAGACTACTAGAGGCTTGTGCCATTCATGAGAGTGAGTGGACCACATTTATTTGTTGGTTTGTTTGAAATATTTAAACCCTGCCTCATCTCCTTAATCTCAAAGTGAATAAAAGTCGACAACAAACCGCAAGGATGCAAATTTTTTTAAAAATCACATATTTAAAACATACAGATGCATGACTTTACTGAGATAAATTAATCCAGATATTACTGCACACCTTTGCAGATATTTCAAGGGTATGTGACTGGACTACAGATTAAGTAATAATAAATGAAATAATAAATAATACAATGGATTGGGATTATATATTTCCCTTCCCTCCTCCCAGCAAGCCTATTCCCAGTTCCATTAGGTATCATGTCTGTGCTAGGGGTCTCCTACAAAGAAGCCAATTCTTTTGACATACATGGGAATTTTATCCTCAAAATAATTTTAAATGGTAAGTTTTATGGAAGATGGAGAATTTCAGAAGCCAGATGTCAATTTCAAATCACAGCTCAAAATCAATTAACATGTTTTCTTCCATTATTTTATATATGCACACAATTTTTTATTTTATAATTTTATTTATTGTAAACTACCTCAAGCTCCATTCAAGATAGACACGGATAGACACAAGCAACAGCATATTAATGTACAGCAATCTTTGGGTCTCCTGGCTGTGGTTGTCAGGGGATAGTAGTGATCGTGGAAAGATTAACAGAAAAGAAAACAGAGGGCACTGATTTCTATGTTCCCATTTTGTGGTGTATAGATTAGGCAGTGCTGGTTCCAGAATTTTGGATGCCCCTGGGCAAGACAACTTGCATGAAGGGAAAGTTTCAAACAGAGAATTCTCCACACCATACCC
Source organism: Euleptes europaea (assembly GCF_029931775.1). Lineage (NCBI taxonomy): Eukaryota > Metazoa > Chordata > Lepidosauria > Squamata > Sphaerodactylidae > Euleptes > Euleptes europaea. Next base: position 42,009,852 of record NC_079317.1, read on the forward strand.
AGTCTTCTCAGGTGCTCAGTGCAAAGTGAGAATGGATGTGCTATTGGGAAGGTGGTTCCTTTACTTATTCTGGGGTTCGATCAAATGTCTGAATTTACCAACCTCTGATGCCAGCCCTCTCTTGGGCCACATTAGGTTCCGTGCTCCTGTATACAAACATGATGTCCATTTTGCTTGCATCAGGTGGGCCTGAGAGAACAGCACACCAACAGAAAGGGCAGCCAATCCTTTCATTCAACATAGCATCTGCATAGGGGTTGTGCATTTTGAGGCATTAGATACTGGATATCATCAATAGCAATACATTCACGCTACATTCTGTGATACCAGAGAAGTCAGAAGTTTTTTTAAAAAAAATCTGAAGTCCTTAAGTACATAAAGCATGTTTGAGCTCCAGAACATAATCTCCATTTGTGGAAATGGTTGATACTTGATGCTGAGGCCTGACTAACACAACCAGGTACAGCACATAAAGCTGCCCAATGTTGTATACTCTGACCACCAGGGTCTTTCCAGGGTCTTGCATATCATGTACTACTTCATTCTTTTAACTGGAGATGTTGAGGATCGAACCTGGGGTCTTCTGTGTGCAAAGCAGATGCTCAGCCACTAAACCATAGCCCCTTCCAAACTAATTATTTGACTTACCAACAGTGTAGATTTATAGTCTAGGCTGCATGTATACACATAGAACATATCATCTGAATGTTCCACTGTGCTCATACCTACACATTTTCAGATTTTTGAAGCGTCTGTTGATTGCATCCTCTTGCAGACAAGATGAGACCACAACCACAGTTCAGGATTCATTCTCTGAAACTGGAGTAAGAATATCATTTCATCAGCATTGAATAATTATTCTTATATTAATAATATATAAACTGTTCATAAGTTGAAATGCATCTAGAATTTGGATTTCATAACGTGAAATTGAGTAGTACTCAAATTTAAACTGGGGATTTATTTGACTTTGTAGTTAACGTTATTCTAAGGGATCAGATACAGCAATAGTGCTGTACAAATATTTCCAGTACTCGCATAGGGAAGGAGAAAGGGAAACACTATTAATAGAAATATAATTCCTCTCTACTATTTTACTCCATCTTGTGTGTGTTTAGCTTTCATCCAAGGGAGACCTCTGTCTCATTGTATGCTTGAATAAGTTTCTGAAAAGTCATTGTCATCTAGGATAGAAATGTGATTTAAGGGCTGCATCAAAATTAAACTTTTAATCTGCATTTTGAAATTCTATAATACTGAATGTTGATATATCATTATAAACTGTGAATATGTGCACAATGAATCTGACCTGAGCACAGATCTTAAATTTACTGAATTCACTTTTTACCTGAATCACCTCTTGAATTTTTGTTTCTCTGTGTTTAAATAAATCCCATCAGTGCCTTCAGCAAGTACATTGCTACCCTGGTTTATATGGAAACATTTGTTGGTAAGTTAGAGAGTTGCTGGTGGTAACATACTGCCAGTCACAGGACAGACTGGTTGTACAATGGTATCCTCCATTCAGTTTAAATATTGTTGGATGGAGCCCAGGAAAAAGTCTGATACTTAGAAAAGAAGAAGATGTGGGGGTGGGGGAGGAATGCATTTTCTTTCTTTTTAAAAAAACTTAAATAATGTTTCTAAATATTCTAGGAGTATATGCATACCACATATTTTATTTTCTTCCTCATTTGCACAGTAAAACAAAACAATACATGCTAATTGACATTTGCACAAATTGACTGCAACTGTATCCACAATGGAGAAATTGCAAAATGGCTTTCAAAAGTGGCTTTAATACATAAAACAAAATAACAATATTAACAATGGTGACTTTTTGGTCTTTGAAAAACAAACATTTTTCAAGAAGACTTTCTTAGCCAATTATATATACACAAATATTATAATGAGAGCAAGCACAGCTGAGCTGGATATTTTTCATAATAATATGCACTTTCTTCTCAGGAACAGTCTAATTGCTGAGGGACAGACCAGATGTTGTTGGGAATTCTATGGAGGGCCCAGTTCTGGTCAGTTTATGCCTCCCCCAACACCATTTTCCTAGGCTGAAAGGACTGAAGGGAGCCATCATTTGACCCATTGGAGAAATATATGGTTAACCCCCATTTCCTCGATGGGGTAAATAGTAGTTCCATGGAACTGCACTCCCACAAGCCTGATAATGGAGTGTTTTAAAATATTGTGAGCTCCATTCATGGATCTTCTAGCATTTCATCTTATATGGCTTGAGAAGTAAAGCCCAGCCCCACTCAGATGTCAGAGAGCTATCATTAGCATGAAAAGCTATGGGAGTGTGAGAATTCCCTCCCCTAGTCCCACCAACATAATCTATGCCACCTGTCTGTAGTTTGGTTGGAACCTAGCCCTACTTTTTGTTTTTGCCATCAATTCACAGCTGACGTTTGATGACCCTGTAGGGTTTCCAAGGCAAGAGACATTCAGAGGTGGTTTGTCATTGTCTACTTCTACTTCATGCCCCTGATATTCTTTGGAGATTGCCCAACCAAATACTAACCAGGGTTGACTCTGCTTAGCTTCGGAGATCTGACGAGATCAGATCAGGCTAGCCTGGGGCTATCCAGGCTATACTATAGAGCTGATGTAAGTTTTGATGAGTGTGTTCAGAACCTCAGACCCATCCCATTGTGCTCTTTTCTGATTGAGAGCTTAAATTTGAACCATTCATCTTGGAGTGATCGTAACTCCACAATTTGGTAATTATGATGATGATGTACTATTCCACCTTCTATTACTAATTGTTGCTTCTTCTGTTGAATGAACATTTGTGTTTGTTTTAATCTGTTTTAAAATTATGGTAAATAAAGTTTGGGACAAATGTGACAGAGGCAAAGGGAAAACACCCAACTGACATTTCTGAGATGACACATTGCCAGACCCTGAACCTGGGGCTAGCATTTCATACTTTTCGGGTGAGAAGTCAAAGCCAACTACCAGCCACTCAAGGCTATTCACTCTTCTACAAATCCTAAAACAAGGTTTAGCAGAGAATGATGCCCGTCAGAGTCTCTTGGGATTTAGAGCTCTCCAAGGTTCTTAAATGAATTGATTTATTTGCTTTTTTTAAACTATGACCTGCTTCTATGTACTTGATGTGTGACATTCCACTCAGTAACTGTGCCTGTGCAAACAGTCCATTGCTAAGAAGTTCCCTGTTCCTTGCCTGAAAGACACAAAAATGACGGGCACGTGACAAGGTTTTCTCCCACCTCATTTCTCCACAGGGCTTTTTCTGCTTGTCGTACTCACTGGTACTGAGTACCAGCATGATTTTGAGGGACTCTCCCATGTCCTGAAGGGAGGAATTGATGGAAACCAGTGCCACCTTATCTATGAATACAAGCACTTAAAAAACAAAACAAAAAAAGCACAGTATCTCCATAGCCGCTTCATTTCCCTTGTTTTCCAGACAGGCCCCTATGCAGAAGGGGGAATGAGAAACAATATCCAATTATGTCCAACTAACCTGCCTCTGGTGTGGAATGCCTGCTGCTCTGTACAGGCTCCAGTGGCAACAGTTCTGATAGATGGACAGGTGGCTGTTAGGGGAAAACATTCACTCCAATTTTGTTAGGTCTCAGCTAGTTAAAAAAATATTCTTGGCTGTAAGACAGAAAATTGTGAAAATGAATGTTTCAGGCGCTAATATAAAGTATATTTTCCAGTGTAGTAGTCTATTGATTGAATCTAGCAATCAGTCCATTACTAAAGGTGCTACCAAAGTCCCTAATTTCATAACAGATTAGGCTGGGAGGGTCACAAGTCATACAGAACCTACAGTGCAATCCTAAGAAGAGTTACACCCTTCTGAGCCCAGTGGTTTCAATGGGTTTAGCAGCATGTAATTTTGCTTGGAATTGTACTGCTAATAACCTGCAGAGACTTCAGCAGAGTGTAAACATCTCTGTTCCCTACTCCTTTGTCCTACTCCTTTAACATTACCAACAAAGTATAAATTTGTACTTGCGAGAGACTGTGTGTGCATGTAACATAAGCAAGAAGCCTATTTTTATGAGACTTTTAGCAGGCCATTCAGTTGCCTTATCTTTTCAGTGATTGTGGCCTGTATCTCCTAACCACTATAATTCCAGAGTCTCTGGGATGGACCTCGTAATGTAGCCCCTAAGGTACAGCACAGCATCCTGATGCCAGACCATGGCACTGTGCTGCACTTGCAAGGAATTTGCAAGGAATATATGCAAGTGAAGGAAGAAAGTGGAAAACAAAGTCTTTGAGCAAGGCATCCTGGAAGAAGTGTGTTGTGCAAACCAAACATTTCCTAAGGATAGAAGAGAGCAATAGTCCAGCAGCACCTTAAAGACTAACAAAATTTCTGGCAGGGTATGAGCTTTCATGAGCCACAGCTCACTTCTTCAGATACAGTGAGATGTGGCTCATGAAAGATCATACCCTGCCAGAAATTTTGTTAGAAGAAGAGTTGGTTTTTATATGCCGACGTTACCACTTAAGGAAGAATCAAACCAGCTTACATACAATCACCTTCCCTTCCCCTCCCCACAACAGACACCCTATGAGGTAGGTGAGGCTGAGAGAATGTGACTAGCGTCACCCATCTGGCTTCATGTGTAGGAGTGGGGAATCAAACTCAGTTCTCCAGATCAGAGTCCACCGCTCCAAACCACCGCTCTTAACCACTACAGCACCCTTCTAAGCCCAGTGGTTTAAAGACTAGCTGTTAGTCTTTAAAGTGCTACTGGACTCTTGCTCTTTTCTGCAGCTAGTGACAGACTAACATGGCTACCCATCATGATTTTCTAAGGATGTTACTGAATTTTATTAACAAACGTTTGATTCATATTAACCTATGGGAACATATGGTCCATCAAAGTCAATATTGTCTACTCGCAGGGAATGGGTCTCCAGGGTCTTGGGCCAGGGTCTTTCACATCACTTATTATCAGTTCCTTTAAGTGGAGATGCAAGAGATTGAACCTGGGACCTTCTGCATGCCAAGCAAATGCTCTACCACTGAGCCATGGCCCTCCCCAAATGTTTCAGTTTCTGGCACAGTTGGCACAGTTCTGTTTCTGGGGACAAAGCTACAATCATTGGGATGGTTCCCATGGATGTAGTCTGCTAGGGTGGAACTTTTCTTTGGGTCAAGAAGCTTTTTCCAGACACAGAGGTTCATTCCATCTACTGGAATGGATCCACAGGATCCAGCCATCTTTTGTTTTCGCTATATCAACAAATTTCTATAGACATTTTGCTTTTAAAATTGGTGCCTGGTTCTGCATCAGTGTCATATAAATGGGGAAACCAGGCCTCACAACAAGAACATATGAGCATAAAAAGAAACAAAAAGGGCATCTTTGTACATCTCCGGGGGTTTTGCATGCTGTTTGTATCCTCAAATGTTTTTAATGGAGAAAACGGACAGCACATATTTTAAATATAAAGGAATTATTTCATGGATCCATCTCTTTAGATGTTGTACAGAACATGAGAATAGGAGTGCTGTGGAGGCAGTGAGCTTTTTGCTGAACTTGTGTACCAAGCTCAACCTTGCCAATATTGGAAGCCAGACCTGATTACACATGCTTTTGAAGTCAGTTTGCTTAATTCAGGCTATTTGTGAGTATCTATACGTATTCCATTCCTGCCTTTTTATGCCTTCAGGGTGCTCTCGCATTGTAAGGCTGAATGACCTCTCTAAGAATACAAAAACAAAGGCAAAATCTACATACTAACCACACCTGCATAGCAAGATGTATTTTATAACATTGTCTTGTAGAATGATATATAAATGATCTCTGTCGAGGCAAACAGGAAGAAAGCAAAAAGGCTTTGGAATTTTTGGGTGCCTGTATTATCTGTGTGGGTGTGTCTGTGTGTGCATGTGGGTGTGAGCAAGGCATTCTTGGCATGATACATCAACCTCTTTGCTTTCCCCCCCTAAAAGGAATTAACATAATCATTGTGGGGGCTGCTTTCTTGATTGGCTGGCTGGATAGTGACACCGTCCAGTTCTATTTGTGTAAAGCTGGCTCTGCTATCAATGTGCGTTGTGTTCTGTTGATAGATTGTACCAGTCTGTCATTGGTGGGTGATTTGGATGTTTCATTTCCCCCTTGAAATAAAGCACATCATAGACACAGAAAACAAAACAAAACAAAATCTTTTCTCTGACATGCTAGTGTTTACTAGTGTATACTTGCAGGGAGTTTTCTTTTTTCTTTTTAATACGGTGAGAGACTGCTAAATGGTACGTGTATGTGTAAAGTGCCATCAAGTCACAGCCGACTTACGGCAACCCCTTAGGGTTTTCAAGGCAAGAGACTAACAGAGGTGGTTTGCCATTGCCTTCCTCTGTGTGGCAAATCTGGTATTCCTTGGTGGTTTCCCATCCAAGTACTAACCAGGGCTGACCTGGCTTAGCTTCTGAGATCTGACAAAATCAGGCTAGCCTGGTTAAATGGTTTTAGCCAGCAACAAATGAGCAATCCCCACTATCAGCCATTGTGATGTTCCCCTTTCCTGTTCTTATATGATTTCCCCCTTTGTAATGTTGATAGCCACATTACCTTCAATGGCAGTAAATACTGTATTGATAATAAAAGTCACTATTATAGTATGATGATCCTATTAAAACAGTTCTAAGATTATATTTAAAAGGTACCTTGCTCTGCTTCAATATTTTTTACATTTTCATAAAATTGTATTTTTTCAAATTGTTGTCCCTTCCCTTTGTTTTTGTAAATTTAAGATTTAACCATATAAATAAATAATGATAAATATATCATACATCCTTCTAGTACTTACATGCTTTTGTATTTCCTGCTGAGACCCATCATTTAATAGTGGTGGTAGAAGCTGTACACCAATTCTTAAGTGGCTGACAGATCCATATAGCATAGAACACTAGATTAATTTGGTCCTATCTAGAATCCCTACAAACTGTGTACTAACAGCAGTGTAGATTCCACAGGATTTTTTTCTTGTTATTTTGTTGTAAGTACTCCTTGGTGCCAGGTCCCTCTTCACAATCGGCGGGAGGTTTTTGGGGTGGAACCTCAGGAGGGCAGGGCTTGGGGAGGGGAGGGACTTCAATGCCATAGAGTCCAATTGCTGAAGCAGCCATTTTCTCCAGGTGAACTGATCTCTGTTGGCTGGAGATCAGTTGTAATAGCAGGAGATCTCCAGCTAGTACCTGGATGTTGTAGGAAAAAGGCAGCACATGGACTCACCACAAATAAATCAATAACAATTTTATGATTTTTAAATCTTATTCTTAGTCTTATCACTATAGTGCTTACAATATTTACAGTGTATATAATATTAAAGAATTACATTTACAAATGTTTCAACTGCTTATACAAACTTCTTATACATACAACAGAGCAAAAAGGGACAGAAATACTAACAAACCCCATAAAAGGGTGAAGAATAGAAACTGTGGTTGGGCGCAAAAGTTCCTTCACTGAAATCACGGTGTGATCCTAAGCAAGCGTCCAATCCACAGCCGGTACGCACAACAGGGTGTAGTAATCTTTGCCCCGTAGGTCGGGAGACCGGGGGACTCTGGTCCGATGGAAGGAGAAATGGCAAAGGTTGGAAATGCTTTTTTCCAATTCTCCAACTGGAGAATTCCTTTGTGAATCCTGTTAGTGAACCACTGTGTTGGATAAGAAATATATGCTTTAATGCTGATATATTGGCTGAAGAAGCTTAACAGTGAAAACGCGGGAACTTATTCTGGGAAAAGCGTTTCCAACCTTTGCCATTTCCCCTTCCATCAGACCGGAGTCCCCCGGTCTCCGCGAAGATTACTACAGCCTGTTGTGCGTACCGGCTGTGGATTGGACGCTTGCTTAGGATCACACCGTGATTTCAGTGAAGGAACTTTTGCACCCAACCACAGTTTCTATTCTTCACCCTTTTATGGGGTTTGTTAGTATTTCTGTCCCTTTTTGCTCTGTTGTATGTATAAGAAGTTTGTATAAGCAGTTGAAACATTTGTAAATGTAATTCTTTAATATTATATACACTGTAAATATTGTAAGCACTATAGTGATAAGACTAAGAATAAGATTTGAAAATCATAAAATTGTTATTGATTTATTTGTGGTGAGCCCATGTGCTGCCTTTTTCCTACACTTTACTGATACAGCACTAGGTGTGTTTTCTCTTGGTTTAGTACCTGGATGTTGGCAACCCTAGAGCCTGGGGAGGGTAGGATTTGGGGAGGGAAGGGACCTCAGTGGGGCATAATGCCATAGAGTCTACTTTTCAAAGCAGCCATTTTCTGCTGGTAAAATAATCTCTGTTGTCTGGAGATTAGTTGTAATTCCAGGAGATCTCCAGGTCCCACCTGCAGGTTGGCAACCCTAACAAGGACTATTACATGGGCAGAAGTAGGCTACTGTGTGCATATGTGTTAAATGAGTTAAGGCGCCATATAGGTTTAAATTGGGCCCAGTTTTAAACTTTTATTTGTATTTTATTTGTATGTTTTAATGTTCATGTATTTATATGCATATTTATGATTTATTGTATCCCTTGTTAAAAGCTACCCTGAGCCCGGCAGTACCAGGGAGGGTGGGATATAAGTTTAATAAATAATAATAATATCCCACCTGGATGGGGAACACCATGCTCAAGGAGATGACTATCAGAAGATTTCCTGCTCTGATCCAACAGGCCTATGAAAGTGTATTCAGACCTAATCTATTTTGTAGCCAAACTAGACCATGTGCATGTAACATTGCCCAGTATTCATTTTCAAATAATAAATGTTTCTTAAGGGACAATTAGAATCAGGGGAAGCTTATCATCTTACCACTTCTTTCCAAATTATCCCTTTTTTGCATTATACTGCCACAGGAGAAAACCTACGCTGGAGCAGGGAAATAGTGTTCTCACACTATTCCCTGAACCCAGTAGTCCCTCTGGAAGCAGACTGGAATCAAAAAGGGTCCCATGGAATATACAGTCTGGCATACGGAGGAAAATGAAGCAGAGTGGGTGGTCAGAGGTGGTCTCGCAGCAAGTACTTTCAGAAGATTTCTGCATTCAGAATATGATCGTGTGGGATTGTCTTACAAAAGCTGTGGAAAATTATATTCTCTCTATGACTTTTATTCTGGTAAAACATCTCATTACTTCACAATGAGAAATAAAATATTCAGAAATTGTAGTGTTGTCTGGTGCTCTACTCAATATTTAAAATACAGCCTCCTCATCTCCTGCCAATTTCCTTGCTCATATAACTCCTAGAATTTCCCTTTTAAATCCAGATAGATGGATGGATGGATGGAGTTGGTATGTCTGGTTGCACATCCTAATATGTCATCAGATTGAATCAATTTATTGCACTCAGTTCATGCATGAGAATACATGCAAACACACACATTTTCTCAGCAATTTATTGCATGACAAATGTCAAAGAGCCCATTCCTGAAAATTGGGCCCAAAGCCCTTAGGAGGCCTACTACGGCCTCCGCCGGCGCAGGGGCCCACACCAACGGCACCCGGAAGGCACACACCGGCGTTAGTGGCCCAAGCACCGGCATGCAGGGCCGGGCGCCACTCCCTGACTGCCGCTGTTGACTGCCAGCCTCTGGCCGCCAGCACAGGCCGCAGCGGCGAGCCGGGAGGCGTTCTGGCACCCCAGGAGGCATTCCCAGGGCGTTCCGGCACCTCGGAAGGCATTCCCGGGGTATAATGGTGCTGGCTGTGGGGTGGGGCCGACGTTAGTCAGCCTTCCGAGCACTTTCGGCTCAGGAACATCCCTTTTTATTTTTGCAAAGGTACGCCAGCTTTTAGCTGGCTTTTAGCTGGTGTATCTCCTGCGCAACCCTCATAGGGTTTCACGGGTTTTTGACGTCGGGCAGAGGTTTCGGCTGTGCCAAAACCTCTTTAGGAGGCAACGCCGCTAGTTTCCCTCCAACACCTGGTGCGAGCATTCCTTTCAGGAATGCGCTGAAACAGCTCTCAAATCTAGCCCCTACCTGTTCCAAGCTAGGATCTGTAGCTAGGTTGTGAAAATGAGAATACAACAGGTACGCTGTAGAATGAGATAGTTATCCATCTGGTCCAGCATCCTTTTTCACATTTCTGAAGGGCAAACAAACAGGACATAGAGGTCAAGGTCTTCCCTCAGTGTCGCCTACAGCACTGGTTTTCAGATGTTTACTGCCTCTGAATGTGGAGGTTCCCTTTTGTCATCAAGGCTAGCAGCCATTGATGGACATATCGACCATAAGTCTGTTGAATCCCCCTTTAAAGATTTCTATGCTAGCGGCCATCAGTACACCCACTGTGAACCACAGTGTCTGAAATCACAAACCAGAGTTTGCTGAGTAGCATCTTCCCTTGCGTGTGCCAGGCTGCAGATATGGCTGTATGGCGAAGATCTTTTTCTTGCTGGGGAGAAGAGGGAAGAAGCAGACAAAATGGGGCATTTGGAAAAAACAACAACTGGAATTTGTATGATCATGTTGTTAAATTTGATACCAAAGGGAGCTAAAGGGATGTATTAGTTCTGTGTAAATAATTATGCAAGGACCTTCTCTAAAAAAGGCTAAAGTACAACATCATCGGTAGCGCTTGCCTTTCAGGAAAAAAAATGCTGATGGAACAGCCCATCATTATGTTCTATGGTCTGGTTATCTGTCATCTAAAAAAGCGGATGGACTGTTCGAATTTATTCTAGGACCACCTATAGGTTTCAACATGCTGAATGGCTCAGTATGAATAAAATCCAGCAAAATCAGCCTATTTGGCATTTTAGCTGTATTTTAATATCATCCGCAGCATTCTCCATTAAAGTAACATCTCTGCAATCAGTCTAGTATAAAAGGCCTGTTTATTATAAATTGGTCAGCCTGTTACATGCCTGCCTCTCCTGATGGATAAAGTGAGGGGAGATTGTTATTCAGATAGCATGTGACACCATTTTCAAAATGATTAACAAGCCACAATGCTTTGGGCATTACACAAATACTTTATTTCATTTCATTTTATTTTTGTTTTACCAAGTTTGTTTTCTTTTTCTTCTGATCAGAAAGAAAACGCCTTGACACTAAATTACACCTCTTTCTCAGATGATGTATGAAATGCAGCTATAACACAGCCGGCAAATGAAAAGAAAATTGTTCTTCCTTTTGTTATCTTTTTTTTTTAATTAGGAAACTTGCTTAATGGTTCGCCTGCTATGGATGAGAAATGTTGTCAGGGTAAGCAATTGCCATTTATTTTGTATGAGTATGCTAGAAGAGTGTGATCGCTTTGCCTTATTAGTATATATTAATTACCCCAAACCTCTACACCTCTGGAATCACTCAAAGTTTTCAGGAAAAAATCGGCAATCTTTGAAGCTTACCACGGTATATCTCATATGGAAACTGCATATTACAAACTATGCTCCTGGTAAATAAAGGCCATTTTGTTATGCCCACTCTCCGATGCATTTCCTGCTGTGACAGAACATGGTTTGCTCTATCGAGAAGCACAATGCATTATTGGTAAGGATTCTTCTGCCCCACACAGTCATTCCTGTTAATTCAGAAGGAAAAAAAAATCACTGATAAAGAAGAATAAGGGAAGGGGAGAGGCAATGGTTCAGTGGTAGAGCATTTGCTTGGCATGCAGAAGGTTCCAGGTTCAGTTCCTGACATCTCCAGTAAAAAAAAAAAATCAAGCAGTAGGTGATGTGAAAGACCTCTACCTGAGACCCTGGAGAGCCGCTGCCAGTCTGAGTAGACAATACTGACCTCGATGGACCAATGGTCTGATGTAGTGTAAGTCAGCTTCATGTGTGTTCAATAAGATCCGAATTCAGAAAACAAAACTTGTTTATGCTTATATGACTCGGGAATGTTATAGAGTCTCAATATAAAACCCCCCCACTAAGTATGCATATGGCTATATGCGTAACAACAACAGCAGCAGCACCTTATGGGCATATTATATGCATAATAGATCATTGTGATGAAGCCTTTGGGTAGTATGTTGAATATTTACATTTTATAGTTTTCTTCTTTGACCTTTTAGGAACATTGGAAGCAAAGTTACATACCAATTTCCCTTATTTTCATATAAGCTGATACAATAATTTACCCACAGCCATCCAAGTAGCTGAATAGAGTGATGATCTAAAGTCCACTATTTATTTGTTTGTTTACAACATTTATTAGCCATATTTCTTCCTTACAGAGCTCAATGCAGCTCACAAGATAAATAAAACACATAAAATAGAGTACACACACACCAATTTAAAATAATAGTTTAGCGGGGTTACTGCACTTTGTATTCCCAGCGATGTATTAAGAGTTTGAAAATGTTATAAAAAACATTGCTTTAAAAGGGTTTTTTGGATACCATGGCTAATAAATGGTTGGAAGACGTCTTCACAGCTAAAGGGGCCAAACAAAGTGCGAACAGTATTTTTTATAACATTTTCAAACTCTTAATACATCGGTGGGAATACATAGAAAGTGCGAACAGTTTTTTTTATAACAATTTCAAACTCTTAATACATCGCTGGGAATACAAAGTGTGGTAACCCCCTAGGACTGCTTTAATCAAATGTGGTTTTAAATAAAACTGTCTTCAGCTAGGTCCTAAAGATCAAAAGGGAGGGGGCCAGATGCACCTACAATAATCATGGGGCTGCTCACCAAATGAGCTTCTTTGATTGACAGAACTGTCATGAGAGCCTTTTCCTGTGATCTTAATTCCCAGGCAGAAACATATGGGAGAATGTTCCTTCAGATACCCTAGTCCCAAGCCATGCAGGGCTTTAAAGGTCCAAACCAGCACCTTGAATTGGATCGGTAGTCAGTGTAATTGCTGTAGCATTGGGGTCACACTCTCCCAATAGCTGGCCCCAACCAGCAGTCTAGCCCTAGTGTTCTGTACTATCTGCAGCTTCTGAACACTCTTCAAGGTTAGCCCCAAGCAGAGCAGATTGCAGTAGTCCAGTCTTGATACAACTAAGGCATAGATCACTGTGGCTAGATCTGACTGACCCAGGAATGGATGCAGCTGATGCACCAGCCAAAGCAGGGCAAACGTACTCTGGACCACCACATTCACCTGCTTTTCCAAGATGACTGCTGTGTTGAGTAGCATTCCAAGCTGCACACCTGGCTTTTCAAGGAGAGTATAACGCCATCCTGGCCCGCCTTTCTATTAACCCAGAGTGCCATGCTATTTTTCAGTACAACCATTATAGTCTGCTGTTACTGAAACAAGACTTTTGTGGGAAGGGGGTGGGGGCACAGGGCAGCAATATTTCTCCACTGATGGCAAAGACTAATGGGAAGCTAACAGTGCCATCCTAAGGTGAGCTACACCCTTATAAATCCGTTCAAGTCAATAGGTAATTCTGCTTATGATTGCACTGCCAGTAACTTCTACTCATCTCTGGAAAGTTCCATAAGATTATACTGGTAGCATTTTTTTGCAACTTAATCTACATACATGGGTTAAACTATTTAAAGCATATTTTATAGAAATGGTGTACTAAAAGGGAATGTTTGGGAAAGGGAAGAAATTGAGTAGGCTGTGAGGTAAGTTGCGTGCTCATTTGCCATCTCCCTTCCTTTTAACTATAATGTGCAAAGCCTGTCATAATATCTTTACATTAGAACTCAAGTAAATTAAATAATAATAATAATACAAGGCAGCTGATGGCTAATTCCAAGGAATGGGATTTTTTTTTTTTTGCTGTCAAGCCACTTATGGCAACCCCCCTGGTGGGGTTTTCAAGGCAACAGATGTTCAGAGGTTGTTTGCCATTGGCTGCCTTCATGTCACGACCCTGGTATTCCTTGGAGGTCTCCCATCCAAATACTTGCCAGGGTCAACCCTGCTTAGCTTCTGACATCTGACGAGATCAGGTTAGCCTGGGGCTATCCAGGTCAGAATGGAAATGTCTTCCAGACCTTCTTTGGAATTGGTTAGGATTTAAGGATGAAAAATAAAGTTCTTCCATCATATTTTGTGTATGAAAGAGGAATTGGGGGGGGGGGAGAATTATTATATTTACATCCTGCCTTTCTTTTGCAAAAGAAAAACACAAAGTAGCTAACAATGAAATATCCAGGGTTGCCAACTTCCAGGTACTAGCTGGAGATCTCCTGCTATTGCAACTGATCTCCAGCTGATAGAGATCAGTTCACCTGGAGAAAATGGCTACTTTGGCAATTGGACTGTATGGCCTTGAAGTCCCTCCCAAAACCCCACCCTCCTCAAACTCCGCCCCAAAAACCTCCCGCCAATTGTGAAGAGGGACCTGGGAACCCTAAGGATAGGGCTATCCATGGCTACTAGTCAAAATGCACATTAGTCATGATGCGTACCTTTTCTCCATTATCAGAGGAGCATGTGTATTATATTAAGTGTTGTGGAACACAGACAGGATGCTGCTGGAGCCGTCTTGTTTGTGGGCTTCCTAGAGGCACCTGGTTGGTCACTGTGTGAACAGACTGCTGGACTTGATGGGCCTTGGTCTGATCTGGCATGGTTTTTCTTATGTTCTTAAAAGGGCACTGTCCCCTCCACAGCCCAGGCCCCCAGGTCAGCAGGGCATAGCTAGGTGCCACTATGCCCTTCTTTGCCACCCCACCACAGTGCAGGGGTGGTACTGGTTCTGGTACAAGTGGTTCTCCTGAGCAGTGGTCCACCAGGATTTTTTCAGTAAAGTAAATGGTTGCAGAAAAGCTAATTGCCGGGGGCAAGATGGCAATAAGTTGAGCTAAGCAGGCCAGTGGAAAGAGCCTTGATCTCTCTCGTCTTGTTTGTGGCTTCCTAGAGGCACCTGGTTGGCCACTGTGTGAACAGACTGCTGGACTTGCTGGGCCTTGGTCTGATCCAGCAGGGCCTTTCTTATGTTCTTAAGTTATGTTCCATCTCTTACATTAAGCTACAGAATGGCTGGCCACGTATGAAGTCTGAGAAGGGATGTAATCATTTCATTCCTATATTGGGTCATTTATGAATTTTAAACATGAGTTACAAAAGTATCTAAAGAAGCCTCAACTCCAGTTACTGTGTTGAATTTAAATAACTTAAACTCCACTGTTGTAATGTAATAATGAGAAAGAAAATGACATAAGGTAAATTAGTAATTGAGCTGATATAAATAAAAAACCATAATAGAAATAGTACAAAGAAGATTGAAAAAAAGCATTGCTTTATAAATATGCTTTTCTCTGTGTGGGTTGCCCTTACCATACGGATATATTTACAGTTTAGATTGCTAATGTGGTACTAAAAACACAAGGAATGTTTGTACCTCATCATTTTGAATGAGTGATCATTGAAATTCACTGTGGCAGAGCAATTTTTTTAAAAAAATGCCCTTAATTTGTTATAATAAATTACGCTTCTTCAGCACAAGTTAATTAGCTCTCTTGTGTTTTTGCAAATCAAATGTATTTAACAACTAGCAGCCCAGACTGGATTGCCATCTTTTACAACATCGCCTTAAAAGAGAAATTCTAATCTGAAAGGGATAGGGTAAGGGAGAGACTTGTGCCTGTGGGGAAAAGACAGCTTTGTCAGAGTTAAATTGGTTGTGTCGCTTTCCATTATGTTAAAATATTCTCATCTTTTGACTTCTGGAGAAACAGAAAATGCTGACTGCTTTTCAGATTTCTAAAACATAAAGCACCACCTTTCTCCTAGTTCTGGAAATTTAAATGACTATCCATTCTTTGAATTTTGAATGTTTCTTTAAATGTGCTTTTAAGTAGAGGGGAATAGGAGCTGAAGGAAAGGGGAAAGCCTTCTGTGTGAATTAGATTCTTTGTGGTCAGTCCTATACAGGATTCTTGGCACAAGTCAAGCATCATAAACAAAACTTTTAAAAAAGATATATGCTTCTTTCCAATGTCTTCATGTAATGATTTGATCCAGTTGTTTGTGACCACAAAGAAACAACTGGATAAAATGAGTATTTAAAAGCACTGAAGAAAGCAATGTATAGATACAACTGCCTGTGATCTTTGACTACTGCAAAACATTCTGTGTGGAACTACCTTAGAAGACTTGTCAGAAGGTAATCAGTAAGTCTGATCCATGCAGACTTTCCTCAGAAGGTTTGTGGATTTACTGAAATGCTTTGAAAAACTGTTTGCCCTTAATATACTGTTGTAGGCCAGACAATAATTCTCCCCTCGACTATCATCTCCATGCATTTGTGAAATAAGGCAAAGGGTTTCCCCTCCCACTTTTCTCCTCCCTTAGCTTGGTAGAGTGAGCATGAAGTAGGCAGAAGCTTCTGGGAAGAAACCCAGAAAATCTCTTAGAAACCCAGAGATAAAGTTGTAATGTATTACACATACACAAATAAACTGATGAGGATATCTAAGAGGTAAAATTATAGAATACGGAAAGCAAAAGTATAGTTTCTCCCTTCCTAAAATTTGCAAGAATTTGCAAGATGTCCTCAGAGATAGATCACCCTTCCCACAGCAGGCGTTGACTTGGCAAAAGAGTGACAAGAACTTTTTCATTCCTGCCCCGTATTTCCAAGAATAAACAGGATTAGGGAGTTTATTTTCGGTCCAGTTAGAAAGTGGGTCCAGCCAAATCTGGGATGCTTGCCTCTTTGGCTCATCTCATCATCTTCCTCTGAATAGTTGCGCTGGACTTAGCCTGTTCTCTGTCTAAAACATAGGGGTCTTCCTTGATAGAATGGAGCTTGTTTAGCCATCGAGTATGAACAAATCTTATGCCAGAGATTTCTGGGATTGCAGTTTTATCACATAATGATCACATTGCACTAACTTTTTGAGAAGGTGACCTGGGAGATTGAACAAGAAAGCAAGTATTGTTTTAGGGCGAAAAATGCAGCAAAAGGGTGTGTTCTACATTGCAAGACTCATTTGAAGAAGAAAAAGAGTTTGTTTTTATATGCTGACTTTCTCTACCACTTAAGGAAGAATCAAACCAGTTTATAATTACTTCCCTTCCCCTCCCCACAACAGACACCTGTGAGGTAGGTGGGGCTGAGAGAGCTCTAGGAGTTTTGACTAGCCCAAGGTCACCCAGCTGGCTTCATCTGTAGGAGTGAGGAAACAAATTCAGTTCACCAGATTAGCCTCTGCCACTTATGTGGAGGAGTGGGGAATCAAACCCAGTTCTCCAGATCAGAGTCCACCGCTCCAAACCACTGCTCTTAACCACTACACCATGCTGGCCAGCCTGTACCTGGGTGGGGCCATTGTTTCCTTACAGAGGGGGTTCACAGCTTGCAGGTGTTTCTAGAGACAGCGATGAATGCTCAGTTAGCATCCATGAGACAACATGTTTTTCACCAATTTTGGATGATACAGAGTTGTACTTTGCTGTAAAAGTATGACCTTGCCACTGTGATGTTTGTTACACCAAGTCCATAGGTATAATAATGCATTATACATGGGGATGCATTTGAGATAACAGCAGTGAGATTGGTAACAATTTTAAAGTATCTGCACCAGCTATCAGCATTTTTTTGTAATGTATGAAACACCTGAACAGCTTGGGACTAAGAATTCTAAATGCCTTTACACTTCTAAACAACCCACCCATTATCTTAGAACATCCTCATAGGCTTTGGTTACCCATACAAGATGTGTATGTGCTGTCAAGTCACTTCCGGCTTAAGGTGACACAGAATTAATTATCTCCAAAATGTCCTATCATTAACAGCCTTGCTCGGGTCTTGCAAACTGAAGGCCACAGTTTTCTTTATTGAGTCAATCCATCTCATGTTGGGTCTTCCTCTTTTCCTAGCATTATTGTCTTTTCAAGTGACTCTTGTATTTTCATAATGTGACCAAAGTACGATAGCCTCAATTTAGTCATTTTAGCTTCTAGGGAGAGTTCAGGGTTGATTTGATCTTGTGTATTTTTGCAGGTAGAGGTCCCAAATATCCAGATACAATGTATCCAGATACATTCCTAACCTTGTCAGGCAGGCCATTCCATAAGGTGGGAGGCTCAATGGAGAATGCACATATATGGGCAGTTGTCAATTTTGCCCATTTTCAGGGTGGCACCTGCAAAGGGCCCTGCTCAGATGAGCAAAGCTGTTGTGGCAGAGCATAGGAGGAGAGGAGGTCCTGCAGATATGAGGGACCAAGGCTATGAAGGGCTTTGTATGTGATAGCCAATAGTTTGAATTGAGCCTGGTAACTGATGGGCATCCAATGCACTGATCACATAATGGAAATAATATACATACTCCTCCTAGCTCCCGATAATAACCGAGCTGTGGCATTCTGTGCCAACTGGAGTTTCCACACTGACTTTGAGGGGAGACCTATTCAGAGTGCATTACAGTAGTCAAGTCTTGATGGTGTAAATTCAGGTGGCAAGACTATCCGTGTCAAGGTATAGGGCCATCTTCCAGACTAGACTGAGTTGGAAAAAAGTGGGGGTTTTTTTTGGTAGATGTATTTACTTGCTTCTTCACCAACAGTGCACAGCAGAGTAAATTAATACATATTACAATAGGTGGCAATGAAGTACCTTCAGCCCTATATGATGGTGGCATGGGAGGTGGGTCTAGCAATAATTCGGATTTTACAAAGCCCTATTACCAGCTGTGAAACACTGGAGGGTAAGATTTGTACCAGCAGCAAATGATGGTATGAACTGTGCTTTTCCTTGCCAAATGCATCTTCTCTTTATGTACAACCTGAAATAGCATTCTTAATCTACTTTGGGAAGAGATTAGTCAACCTGGTTATCAACTCAGAAATGCATAGAGGACAATAATTTACTATCCTCAGTGTTTAAACAAAGAGACTAAATATGGTTACAAGGAAGATTTCTGTTCTGTTAGCATTCGGAATGTGTTCCTCTAGTGATATTGTTGAAATAGGTGCTATAGTAATTTAGAGCAATAGTAGTGAATGTCGTATTGGAAAATTCTCAGAGTGAAAAGGGATTGTGAGACTAAGTTTTGCCTTCATTATACATCACAACAGATAATATTTTTCTCATAAGCTGTGATGACTTAAAAATATCCATAGTGCTCCTGGTACAATGAATTGCTTGGATGCCTGCTCCCATTTAAACTGTTTAAACAGCTTGCCCCTTCTGGAGGACACAGAGCAATCAGACAGCAAATGGGGTACAGCACTTTTATCTGGAGCAATGAGTGCTCGAAAGACTAGATGCAAGATTTTTAACCACATGGGACTCTTCTTCAGGTGGAATGTACTGTGCCAACCTCACAGTACATACCCATTTTGGAGGATGCACTGTGTCTGCAGACATTTCAGGACTAAGGCAGAGAACATTAGTTGAAGCAGACAATCAGGCTATTCTGGTAAAGTCCAATAAATTGTATCATTGTCTCTTAAAATCAGACACAACCGCAAACTGTAGATGTGATGTTATATTTTTAGTATGATAATTTGTAATGCAAATCCACCAAGAGTTATCATTTCAGTGTATGTCCCTCTATTGCCTCCTTAGTACATTTATACTGCGTGATTGTTTCAGTATTACGGCTACGTTGGAATTGATGGGTTCTGGTAAAGATCCTGGCTTTTGGGGATGTTCTTAAATCTGTATCTTAAATTCTATTCAAATTCTACTCAAGCAAGCTCCTTTGGCACGAAACTGTCTGGAACATTATGCCATTTAAATGTAGTGCCTAGTTCTAGCTAATGGATGTTGAAGGGATCAATAAAACACCTTGATCAGGAACTTCCATACAATGGCTTGGATCCAGTGTCATGCAAGTGGAAGCATAAATGGACAGTGTCATTCTGCTTGTGTAAGACCTTGCACAATACCTAGTGCTTTTTTCCTTATATGTTACAGTGCCCAGAAATTTGCTTACACAAAATCTTGCACAAGTATAAATGCTGGTGGAGATTCAATATGTTTGTCACAGTGCAAGCGGCTACCATGGTTGCTTTTTCTGTTTCTGCTTGCGGAAGAGCTCTAGCACCAATGGAAACACAAGAAAAAGACCACAGTAGCCATGTGTGTTAAGACAAACCTATAGTGATTGTGAGTCAGATTTCTGTGCTAGATTCAACCCAGTATATCCAGTTATAACTTGCAAGTGAAAAGTGCCAATGTAGCCTAGTGCTGGGATCGTACTATAAAGTTATGTCAGAAGATCTGGGTCTTACTATCAGTGGTTAGTGTTGAAATATCACAGGGGAGGTCTAGGTTCCAATCTCTATGCTACCATGAAGTTTACCACCAACCAGTCTCTCAATCACACTCATGGAGTTGTTATGAGAATAACATGGGAGGAGGGGCCATGTAAGCTGATCCAATTCCCTTGGGAAAGGGTTGGGATAAAATTAATACAACCAATTATACTATTATGTACAAAGAAGGTGAGCCAATACTCTCCAGTACTGGCAACCAACGTTCTCTGTTTAGTCAGAACCAGGCAGCTAAACAATGACTATTCTAGAACAGAACATGGTGCACAATTAGTAATCTTAAAAGCTGTCTGAGTGTAATATCCTGGTTCTAATGAAGCTGTGAGAATTAAGCAATGGAATTTGTGAATATAGTACAGTGAGTGCACATATACCTTACAGACCAGAGAAAAATGGTCCAAGTCCACACCACTGCCTGGTGAACTACCTGGCTGGGTTCATGGAAGTGGTTTTTGGTTTGGACTTGAGGATCTGGATCTTTTCTTATGTACACAACAATTATTTTAAATTTTGCACACACACACACACACCTTGCTAGAGGAGATTCTTGGCTTTTGGGAGGAAGTTCCTTCAGCCTAAGGAACCTTGCTCCAAATTCAGTTTCTCTTCTAATGGAAGAGCCACTTAAGTTAAAGGAAGGTTCTGTAATGATGAAGGAAGGCATCAAACTTTAATTAGTGGAGTGGTAGGTACAGGCCAATGAATCGGCAAGGGAGATGGCGACTGAGCTCAGATCGATATACGGTTTGGATAAAGAGAATGAATTGAGTGTGAATCCACTCACAGAGTGAAGGTCTGATCAGGGAGAGTTGTAGGACCAGGAGGGAGCAGATTTTCCTATTCTAAATAGGGATATGGGGTCCTCAGCTGGCTTGGTCTCCTGTAGCCTGCCTTTCTGCTTTATTCAAAGGTTGTGTGAGAAGTGTGGCCAAGTGCATATTTTTGCACTTTAGGATGATGACAGCTGTAAACCCTCCTCCCAGATTTAGGCTATACCAGTGAAGTATGCTATAGTGAAAAAGGTTGTAAATTGTGGGGTTGCCACTTATGGTGGTTTTGGAAGCTGTGGCTGACTTTGTAGCCACATAGAATCATAGAGTTGGAAGGGGCCATCTACTCCAACCCCCTGCTCAATGCAGGATCAGCCACGACAGAACCTTTAAACCTTTAAATAGTCTGGATCCAGCTCCATGCTCCAAGGCTCAAAGGGTCTGCTCATCTTCAGAGACTGGTACAGACCATGAGCAAGGTCTTCTTAGTAATTGCACAGGATCTTTGAGACTCCTGGTCCAGGGAAGCCCACTTTACAAAACTGCCTAGTCAATTTGCTGCTTAATTACTTGGCTCACTGAAGCCCAAACTACAGGTTACATTTAACACACGATCCCCATAGGAACTCACAGGAGGACACTAGCTGTGAGTTCCCCATGGGAACTCAAAATTCAGGGAACCCCTGGTCTGTGTGGGGAGGAGAAGAGGGGCTGTAGCCACTCTTGTGCTGTTTTCCTGACTAAAATGGCTTTGGGGGCATTATCTGCCCTGTGCCCCATGCAACATTATTGCATACACAGGGGGAACTGCATGTACACACTGTGTCCCTGCAGTGCTCTAGAATTTAGTTCCATGGGGAACTGGCAGCTGCCATATGGCTGCAAATCCCCATGGCAATCACATGTTCAATGTAACATGTCGTTTTTGTAATATGAGCCCCGTGGCGCAGAGTGGTAAGCTGAAGTACTGCAGTCAAAAGCTCTGCCCATGACCTGAGTTCGATCCCGACGAAAGTCGGTTTCAGGTAGCTATCTCAAGGTTGACTCAGCCTTCCATCCTTCTGAGGTCGGTAAAATGAGTACCCAGCTTGCTGGGGGTAAAGTGTAGATGACTGATGAAGGCAATGGCAAACCACCCTGTAAACATAGTCTGCCTAGTAAAAAGTTGGGATGTGATGTCACCCCATGGGTCAGTAATGACCAGGTGCTTCCTCAGGAGACTACCTTTACCTTTTTAATGATTACACAAGCAGTATATCCAACCAATAGGTGGTGCTGTTCTATTTCCTTACTTCTCAGCTAAAGTTCAGAGGAGGCAATCTTTGCATGCCCCAGGCTAGGTTTGCCAACCTCCAGGTACTAGCTGGAGATCTCCCACTATTACAACTGATCTCCATCCAATAGAGATCAGTTCACCTGGAGAAAATGGCCGCTTTGGCAATTGGACTCTATGGCATTGAAGTCCATCCCCTCCCCAAACCCCACCCTCCTCAGGCTCTTCCCACCGGTGGTGAAGAGGGACCTGGGAACCCTACTTTTCAGGGCCATGAGCTGAAGGCAACAATAGGCTGGGAAGCAGTGTAACTGAAGCTGAATCCCAGCTGTGGGTCTTGCATTCTACACCAACTACAGTTTAAAAGCATCTTCAAGGGCAGCCCTGTATAGATTAAACATGCAACTGTAGAACAAGCTACACAGCGGAGTAGAATCCAGCCAAGTGACTCATATACTGAATGGCAATTTATATTGCCCTTTAACACTGGGGGACACTGTTGTCTGTGCTACCATAATCACTGGCTACGGTTGAGGCAGAAGGACATTACCAGCTGTGAGGTTGTTTCCTAGCAGTGTAATGGCATCTTTTGTGAGCATTGGCTGCTCCACTTATTTGTCACGAATGCATTTATTTACTAGGCCTGGGAAATGACATGCTCAGAAGTGAAATGAAATGGGGACTGCAGAGGGACTTTTCATGCACTCCACCCCCAAACTCAGGAGGTGAAATTGGCACCATCCTTGGAGGCCTCCAAGGCCTGGGTTTGTCGTAGAACTTGTGTGATTTCAAGTTGCCCAGCAATTGCTGCAGGGCCTGGCTCTGATTCTCTTTCAAAGGCCAAAACAACCCTTGAAAGGGTCCTGCCCCTTCCTGCAGCCTTTAACTTACAGAAACCAACAGGCAATAGCATTGTGGTTGCCTAGCAACAGCCACCAAGGACACTTTTTAAAAGGCACAGGTTCTGCTTCTATTATTGTGGGGGGTTTTACCACCCCCCGTGCATTTTTTTTCTTTTAGATGTCAGATTTTTCAGCAAACCTAGTGCTTTTCTCACGTGTGTAGAAAGATCTGTCTTGTCTGTTCATGGCTCTGGATTTAAGTATCCACATATTGATGATGTTGAGAATTAGATATATTGGTGATAAATAAATAGCTGATATTTCCGACATAATCTCAGCAAATCAATGTAAGAGATACTATAATAGAGTGTAGAGTCACCTGAAGAAACCTAGATGCTCGGTGACATTTATCAACCTTGATTGTTGATGGTAGACTCCAGTCCTGTAAAGACTTGCTAGGTTAATTAGTATCTGTGTATGAAGTTAGCATATCATTAGGCACGCATGTTTTAGCAAAAGTGACTTGATGTGTTCTGATTTTGCAGCTTCTTAAATTAATGTTTCTCATAATGGAGGCATACATACATAAGGAGAACAGGTTTCTATTCATTTGGAATCTTGGATCTCCTTCAAACTCCCAGTAATTCCTGGAGAGCTACAGTTTCAAACATAGTGTTATAATATTGCACTGGCAATAGTCTAGACACGCCATGAGCTCCTACACTTCCTCCATAGCCTCCACATTTCCCAGTTTAACCCTGCAATTTCCATGTGTTTACATAAATCTAAATATATACAAACATTACCAAAACATTATGATTGGATAAGAGTATTCACTGTATACGTGTGTGTGTGTTCACCTGCAAAGGCCAAAATATTATTACATTCTTCCTCCAATGGTCATTATAAATTATGATGACAAAAAGTATAATTTATTTGCAAGGTATATTTTCCCTTTAGGTTGTAAACATGCTGAGCTGAATTATTTTGATTGATTGAAAGTGATTTTATATACCTTTTAATTTATCACAAGCTGGCTTAAAATCATAAAGGGGTTTTATATTTAACAGTTGTGAATAGATTTTATGAAAAGAACATGAATTTATGATGTTTAGTGTTACACATTATACAGTTTATTTTTTGTCTGCTTGATCATGCTGTGAAAATTCATGAATATTTAACTATTAACTGCAATGCAAAATTTTCATCACCATTTTATTGAAAACTTGACATCTTAAAATACCATACATACCATTAGTATTCTGGTGCATTGTCACCTTATTGAAAAATGCTGCTAAAAAACAATACAGCCATTCCGAGGAAAAAAATTGTCCGCCCAAGGCTATTAACTATAGTTCTACACATACATTAGTGACAAATAAGTGAAGCAGCCAATGCTCACAAAAGATGTCACTAAACTGCTAGGAAACAACTGTAACCATAGAAACCATCTCACACTGCAATCTGCACATCTTTTGTCAGTGTTTGACTAGAAATGAGATGCTGAAAATCATTAGGCTATCAAAAAAAAACCCTGAAATCTCTTCATTAGAATTTACATATTTAAATATTTTGAAACCTGCAGAAACTTCAACATGATACTTTCATAAAATATTGTTTCAGCTCCTAGCCCTCAACTATCAGTCTATAGATGACAATAAAAATTACGGTATACACGGAGAATTGTGATGTTTCCCTCTTCTCTACGCTGTGCGCACTGGTGAAAGGAAAAGGAATAGAGTAGGAGCAACTTCTTGTAAGCAGAACTTTTCTTTGTACAAATATCATATTTACATGACACTATACAACATGAATACAACAACATGCTATATAATACTTATCTATATTAAAATGCTAAAATACCTAAATATCTTGGTATTTAGTCTCATAGAAACATGCACTGAACTGGAGATATACAAATATTCCCCATTTTGCTTCTTGCAATATTCATTTATTTTTTTGTCAACAGTTTAGGTTTTCCACTTTTTGCCATTTTGTACATTGGTTTAGATAGCGTTTATTATAAATTTTTATATGCAGTGTATATGATGCTTCTATGTAAATTGTACATCATTTATTATATGGATTATATATATATATATATAAAATGCTGATTCTCACACAACTTACATGGAAAAATAATTTTACAGGGAAAAATTCCATGTCAAGCTACAGAATCTAATGTGAAATTAAAGAATCACAGGTGTGATTTGCATAAAGGAGAAGCAAAACTGACATGAGGGTTTTCTAGTCAAAGCAACATAGATGAGAATTTTATAAATAATTCTTGCAGTGCCTCACAGGAATTGTAATTTTATTTCAATTATTATTAAAACTTATTTGACTAACAAAAGAGGTGACTTTGAGCTGTGTGCTTTCCCCCCACTATATTCTTAGCCTGCATTACCCAGTGTTTGTTAGGAGGGAAAGCAGGTATTCCTGCTTACATCAGGAATAGTTCATGCTGAACATTCTCACATAGCCCTAATTGAAATTGTATTTATTCATAGGGGAGGAGAGACTTTCTATCAAGCCACCATCACAAGATTTTGTCCTGCATCAGTAAGAGCTGCTCTGATTTCATTTACCCGCTCAGGACTTGCCTCATAAAACATGATATACAGGGAGGTCTTTAGAAGTAGCTACTGCACATTTGCAAAGGTGATCAACATGCCATTCAATTCAAACTAAGAACCAAAACATCAAAGTGAGCAACTGGTGAGATGTTCTACTCTCATATAAACAAATATTGCGGTCACGATAAGTTTCTATGTTGATCTTGTTTGCTTCCAAGTTCTTGACATCTCTGGTTTTCACCTGCCCTGACTATCCCTACAAGGATAATCCTGAAAATTTCTTCACACATCAAAATCTGTTTCTCATCAAGAGGGGCAACATCTTCATTTTTATTGGTGTTAATGATCTGGTATCAAGAACCCCATGTTGCTGTTCCTTTTCCTGTTCTGCATAGGTGTCCAGACACGGTATGTGAAATTCTTGCAATGAGAAAATGCCTCCGAGTTGATCCAGGAACTTTCATTTGGGAGTTAGCAGTCCTTGAGATACCTTTGGTCTTAGGTCATTTAGGCTTTATAGTTCAACATTAGTGGTTTAAATGGTGCTTGATACCAAACCTGGATCTAGGGAAGTTCTTTTAAAATTGGGGAAATGGGTTCCCAATGACAGCCTTAATCTGTGAAGAGTTGTGCTGGTCTATGACTGTTTTAATAAAGCTTTACAGCCTTAGTCATTGGCTGCTTTGTTATTGCAGGAATAATCGATGTTAGATATAACCAGAGCATGTTATAGCTATGGCAAGAAGATTTCTGTCCCAAATGGTGCACAGCAGGCACTCTTGCCAAACCTGATAAAAAGCACATTGTGGTTCTGGATTCCCTTTTATCTTTTCTGTCACATCCATTGTCACATAGTAGGGAAGGATATTAACATTATACTGCAGTTTGTCAAGTAGACATGGGAATCGCCAGATGTTTACTTCTTCCATGGGACCAGGTGACGAAGGAAGATAAATGGTCCTGATGTGCCACCTTGGTCAGTAGGATTCCCTTTACTTGCTGAGATTCCAGGTTATGTGGACTCTGCAAAATGAAATTTTTGACAATGAATCTGCTTGCTTCGTTCTGTTCCCCTAGTTTTCCATTCAGGTGATTTCAGGAATGCTTAGAATTCTTGCCTACAAAAACCTTGTGTCAGAGGACATCCCTATGTAGAGCCTCTTCGACCTTGATACTATTATGCTGTAAGGAGATATATATGTGTGTGTGTGTGTTGTGTGTGTGTTGTGTGTTGTGTGTGTGAGTGTGTTTCTAATTTTGTGTGTGTGTTAAGTGCCTTCAAGTTGCTTCCGACTCATGGCGACCCTATGAATGAAAGTCCTCCAAAATGTCCTATCTTTGATAAGTATAAAATTTCTAATTTTATACTAATATTAATAAGTAATTCGAGTTCTCCTCTGTTCATGCAAACCAATGGTTTCTCCTAATTATTTCCATATAAAATACATTGACATTTGCTTTGGCTCCCCTCCCTCTTCCTCTACCCTCTG
Organism: Euleptes europaea; assembly: GCF_029931775.1. Lineage (NCBI taxonomy): Eukaryota > Metazoa > Chordata > Lepidosauria > Squamata > Sphaerodactylidae > Euleptes > Euleptes europaea. Next base: position 42,036,992 of record NC_079317.1, read on the forward strand.
GAATATATGGTATGACTATTGGGGAATTAGTTCTGTCTGGTTTCAGGGCTCCCACCATGTAATGTTCAGTCTGAAGAACCTCAGAAGGGAGATGTATATAATTAATGTCAAAAAATGACTGTACAAAAACAATGGTTCCCAGTTTTTTTATGAGTCTGAGTTATTATGCAGTGTATTGTGTTCAGTTAGGTAGATAACAATGGGAGAGCCCATTATTTCTAAAATCAGCCACGAAAAATAATTCATGTTACTGCTTCTGCTCATACACACAATCAGTGTGTCAATGATGCACATTCTCATGCAGAGCAACAATATTCTTACTGGGAAGTCAGCTCCGGTGATGAGTAAAGTCCCCTGATTGAATCTATAAATGTGGAATGCGATCCCTAGCTGAAAAGCTGTCATTAAAATTTGCTCTGCGCATTGTCTGAGCTACAGCAACAAATGATCTTTTGCTGATCACAAGCCAACAGTAAGTGGTGTGCGACTGTATCTTCTGAACTTTAATAACACATGATGAGGCAACAGCACTAACATACCTTTCTGACTCATTTGTATAGCTGAAAGTGATGCCAAGTGAACGTAACACAGATTATAAGTATCAACAAACAAACTGCATGCCACCCATAAAGTAAACAAACTGCCATTTTTACCACATAGTTCTTGCAGAACGGCGTGTTGACTGAATACTGTGCACCTGTTAAATGTGCCACAGAATTTCTCCCAGAATTTCTAATGTTTAGCCATGGAGTGTAAGACATGAATAGATGCCACAGAATGTGGATAAATTAAAAGTAATATTTCTCGTTGACATGTTAAGCAAAAAACATAAGCAAATAGTAATAGGGTTTTTTAAATATCAAAATAATTCTAAGGGTAGGGACACATGATTTGGTCCTGTAACTATGCAGAGATCCAAGAAAGTGGTGTAGTCATGTGTGCTTCACTGCACATCCAGAATTCAATATATTTGAATGGAAGATTGAATGATGGCTGCAAAAAATGCCATCTGGTTGTTGCCTGCATCCCTTGTTGTTCCTTCAGTTAGATATTAGATAGTCATCTGTAGTTTTCTCTGCAATTCTGAAACTTTACAAAACAGCAAAAGCCAAGGTCGTTTGGATTTTGAGCGGACAGGTATAAATAGGGTTGCCAGCTCCAGGTTGGGAAACACCTGGAGATTTTGGGGGTGGAGCCTGAAGAGGTTGGGGTTTGGAGAGGGGAGGGATTTCAACGCCATAGGGTCTAATTGCCAAAGCAGGCCATTTTCTCCAGGGGGACCAATGTCTGTGGCCTGGAGATCAGTTGTAACAGTGGGAGACCTCCAGCCACCACCTGAAGGTTGGCAAGCCTAGGTATAAGGGTGGGCCCTAGTAGGTCAAAGGGCACAGAACTATAAGGTGCTCAGTGGCAGCAGGAAGTGGGAGGGTATGGTTAAATCTTCTCCTGTGCCAAGGTTTGGGTTTTCTCTTCCTCTGTCTCCAAGGAGCTCAGGACAGCATATATATTTCCCTCATTTTATTCTCACTTTGTAAGCTAGGTTACGCTGATGGGGAGAGAAGGAGAGAACAACTGGCTAAAGGTAATGAGGCAAACCTCATGGCTGAAATGAGATTTGCCCCACATCTCTGAGCTCCTATCCCAACACTCTAACCACTACATAACTTTCAAATATTTTAGATGAGGACCAAGAGAGACTGGTTTGCCTAAGGCCACCTTGTATGAGTGTGGTGAGATGAGCACTGGCTACCTTGCAAAAGACCATGAAGTACAGGAACAGGCAGTGAGATTTCTATTTAAAACTCAAACATAACCAAGATATGCACATAGTGACTGGTCACAACAGAAATAATTGATGATCGTATTTAAGTTTTTCATAAAAGTAGTCACCGACAGTACTACTTGCATTTCATAGTCTTTTAATTCTATGCTTTCCTTTTTTTCTCTAAAAGAAGAAGAGTAGGCTTTTATACCTTGCTTTTCTCTACCTTAAGGAATCTCAAAGTGGCTTACAATCATATTCCCTTCCTCTCTCCACAGCAGCCACCTTGTGAGGTAGGTGGGGCTGAGAGGGTTCTGAGAGAACTGTGACTAGCCCAATGTCACCCAGCAGGCTTCATGTGGAGGAGTGGGGAACCAAACTCAGTTCTCCAGATTAGAGTCCATTGCTCTTAACCACTACACCATGCTGGCGTGTGTTGGAGGTCCACTTTGGCCACAATCCATATGGCTTTCCCCTTCCACCTGGCTGCTTTTTAAGAACAAATAATGCATCTGCATTTCTAGTCACAGAACCAGCATCATGTATAGTTTTATCCTTATCAAAGTCCAGATCTGAAGCCATTTTAATATCCTTTGAAAATAATAATCCCATTGTCATATGTTATCACCCATAGAAATTTTTCACACTTTTCCAATAATGTAGAGTGGATGTGTTTATACACCCAAAATGTAGCAGACATATTTTCCACATTTTCATTCCTAGATAATGCAAAAATAAAAGTACTCAAACAAATATATGTATACATTGATTAACAATGAGAAATGTAAACACTGTCTGAGTTCCCTGTGGGGAAAACATCGGTGAAGCTTGGATGCTAAAACAGAAGAGCATTTTTACTGTGGAAAGATTCTGTTGCTTGAAATGGAGGAGAAGAGAGTGAAGAGAATGGAGAAGAAAGTGAAGTAAGTCACTTTGGGTCCCCGTTGGAGAGAAAGGTGGGGTAGGGTTGCAGGGGGGAAATGCAGTGGATATCTCGCCATTGCTCTGCTTACATAGTGTCACTTACAGTGCAAATGACTGTAAGTGACATTAGATTGAGAGCAAATGCTCTCAATGCATTATAGCAATGATTTGCAAGTAGATTTTCTGATGTGCAACGGGAAAATCCAGTTGCAAGTCGGCTGGCTAAGATTGGCGGACTCTAATCTGGTGAACTAGGTTGGTCTCCCCACTCGTACACATGAAGCCAGCTGGGTGACCTTGGGCTAGTCACAGTTCTCGCAGAACTCTCTCAGCCCCACCTACCTCACAAGGTATCTATTGTGAGGAGAGGAAGGGAAGGAGATTGTAAACCAGTTTAATTGTCCTTAAAAAGGTAGAGAAAACCAGCATAAAAAATTCTCCTCCTCCTCCACTTCCTCCAACTCTGAGGGATGCCCAAAATTTGTAGACTGCCAATTGGAAGAGAGATGGCACTGGCAGACCCTATACTTTGTAGGAAGAAAGTCCCCAATTCAGACCATGGAATCTTCAGCTGCAAAGATTTTGGTCTGAATCCTGCAACCAATTCAGAGTTCAGATAAAATGGGCCAATATCAAGAGGCAACTTAATATAAAAGTTATGAGTTGGATCCAAAGAGGTGTATGAATGAGCTGAAAGCTTTTTTATTTGTGTAATTCCTCCTCCTTTTGCGGATTTCCCACTTGAGCTGTAGCACCTGTACAGTATCCTATACTGTTCCCAAGGTTCCCTATTCCTCAAAAGAAGCCTTTTTGATGGTTCTGGGGAGTTGGAGAAGATTTGGGGGGGGGAGTAAAAAAATTCTGTTCCATGACTGAAATGGAGATCATGGTTTTTTGGACCCAAAGTTACATATAATTTTTGGTCTTTCAATCTTTTCCTTGAACCTGAAGCACCTCACTCAATTCTTTCGGTAACTGAGGATCACTTTCTGCAAGACAAACATGGAGCAGGAGAACCTGAGGCAGAAGTAAGAGCAAAGGACAACTACTGTCACATTTGATTGGCATTTTTGAACAATCTAATACTGATCATCTGTACAGCTAACTCAATATGACACCACAAAATGTATCCTTTGTGTTGAAATGTGTTTGGCTGTCTTGGAAGTGGGTATGGGCACAATCCTTAGCTTCTGTGCCAGAGAAGCACATTTTGGATTGCACCCTTCAGGACTACTCAGTGCCATTGGCACAGAATTTTATTGCTCCAAGGCCAGTTCTGCTGCCAATGGCTTAAAAAGCAATATCTCAAATTGAAAGTTAATTAGAGGACAGATTGTTCTACTGAGTCTTGAGTAGAAGAGCATCAGCATGAATTTCAAAAAAACGTGCCGGGAGCTATAAATATATTGTGCAATATTTTGCAATATCTCCAGTGTTTTGGTCTAATGTTGAACATGCTCCATTGTTCGAACCAGCTGTGTTCTTTCCCTTTTTCATTTCTATAAAGAGATTATAAAGGCTGTCAAAGCAAACCCTGCCGCTCCAGCCTGCCTTGATGGAAAGTTCTGCATACACAGAGCACAGCAATCTCAAGAAGGAACTTTGTTTCAAGCCAGAACAAATCTTCAGCTAATTATAAAAGAACTATATTAAGCACAAAAGGCAAGCTCCATTTATAAGGAACAAAGTTACGTTTTACTCTTTGCTTTGCAAGAGCATTTATTACAATTTCGACGAGTAATTGGAAATTCATTTTCCTTCATTTTCTTAGGTTATTTCTTTTATTGTTTTTAAGTACTCTGCGCATTGTTGCATTGTATAAGCTCCCAAAAAGACAGCAGAAGATTAGTGAGGCTTTTTTTGGGTTAATTTGCAGCTAAAGTCATAGAATAAAAATGATTCATTCTTTGGATTCCTGACTTGATATAGTAGTAACTTTCATCTATGTTACTAGCAGTGCAATCTTAAGAAGTCAATGGGCTTAGAAAGGTGTAACCCTGTTTAGGATTGCACTGTAAACCTGCTATATAACACATACACACACATACACACACACAGAGGGAATATGAAAACCACCCTAACATTATAAGAGGAGCATGTAACATCTTAATACAAAAAAGAAGAAGAGTTGGTTTTTATATGCCGACTTTCTCTACCACTTAAGGCAGAATGAAACTTGCTTACAATCACCTTCCATTCCCCTCCCCACAACAGACACCCTGTGAGGTAGGTGGGGCTGAGAGTATGTGACTTGCTCAAGGTCACCCAGCTGGCTTCGTGTGTAGGAGTGGGGAAACAAATCCAGTTCACCAGATTAGCCTCCGCCACTCATGTGGAGGAGTGGGGAATCAAACCTGGTTCTCCAGATCAGACTCCACTGCTCTAAACCACCGCTCTTAACCACTATACCACACTGGCTCTGTGAAATGACATTTGTTTATTTCATGCATGATGGTAAATGGCAAATGTACCTTTCAGCCTTATATGTGGATTGTTAAACCGGACTACAAAAGATGAAGACAGATTTTAAATTTGAAATGTTTTGAGATATTATATATCCATACACGTCTCCAAATTACATATGAAAACTCTCTTGCTAAATCTAAATGAAAGATATTTTGAAACATAAGGGAACCAAATAATGAAGAATCATTTTGTGTGCCAGTTTTACACATCCAAAATAGGGGTGGAACAACCAAAATTGGGTAAACTATTTACTTCATGCAATGAAAAGAAAAAAAATTAATGGAATAGCGATATATGTTCTTTGACATTAGAACCTAAGATTTTATACAAAGATAAAGATGGGAGGATCCTATTGATCAAAATTGTAAGTGATTTTCAAAAAATATTGTTAGTGGGTATTTATGCACCTAATATAAACAAAAAAATGTTTTATAATAATTTAGCATCGTTATTAGCAGAATACGCCAAAGAGAGAATGATTTGGATGGGAGATTTTAATGGAGTAATAGAACCAAGGTTGGACATATCTGCAAAGAAAAAAAAAGGGCAAATGTGAGGGTAAATTACCTGGTATTTTTAACCATCTCACAGACCAGTGGGAAATGTTTGATATATAGAGGTTGGTAAACGGTAATAAAAAAAGGATATACTTATTATTCATCTAGACATCTTTCTCACTCAAGAATAGACATGTTGTGGCTTTCTAAAGGAATTACAAGCTTGTCTGAAAATCCTGAAATTTTACCCAAGGTACTATTTGATCATAATGCGATTTCAATCAAAATTAATATCGGGGATAAGAGAAATAAACCTTGGTCTATAAATGAATACTTATTGAAAAATAAGAAAATAGTAGATAAGCTAAAAATAGATATACAAAATTATTTTTCTGAGAATGAAGACAAAGGAATTTCAGATGAAACAGTATGGGATGCCGGTAAAGCAGTATTTAGGGGTCTTTTAATACAACAAAATTCAAGATGGTTTAGAGAGAGGGAGATGCAAAAGAAGAAGATTTTAGAGGAAATTAAACAGGGGGAGAGACAGCTAAGAAAATTACATGATAAATCATCTAAACAAGAACAGATGGATAGGTTAAAAAAGTTACAATATCAATATGAATTTTTAATAACTTCAGAAATAGAGAAAAAAAATAATGTTTAACAGAAATTTTTTGAACATGCCAATAAACCGGGTAAATTATTAACTTGGCAGCTCAAGCATAAAGAGAGGAAATTACCAATACTAAAATTTAAAAGGGAGGGTAAAATAACAACAGACAAACAAAAAATCATGGAAACTTTTATAGATTATTATTCAAATCTATATAGACAAAATGTTGTTTCAGAGAGGGAAATGGATGTATACCTAAATCAGTTTAATTGGGATGGTATTTCACAAGAACATAAAGACTTATTAGATTCTAGAATAACTATGGAGGAATTAAAACTGTCATAGGTAAAAGTAAATTAAATAAATCTCCAGGCGAAGATGGATTCACAGCATTTTATTATAAAACTTTTACAGAACAATTATCTCCACATTTATTAAGAGTAATGAATCATTGCTTGCAGAATGGATCCATCCCACAAACCTGGAAACAAGCAAATATAGTATTAATACCAAAACCAAACTCGGATTTAATGGATGTTAAAAATTATAGACCAATTTGAATATTGAATAATGATTATAAACATTTTGTAGCTATCTTAGCAAATAGATTGAAAATATTATTAAATCAGGTTATACATGAGGATCAAGCTGGATTTCTTCCAGGCAGACTGATTAGTCAAAATGTTAGGATAGTGATAGATCTCTTAGAATACGCAGAATCTGTCACTACCCCTATAGCAATGATATTTTTAGATGCAGAAAAAGCATTTGACAATGTAAATTGGAAATTTATGAAAAAAAATATTAGAGTATATGTGTTTGGGAAAAAATTTCCAGTCAGCTATTGGAAATATCTATACTTATGAATCAGCTAGATTGTTAATTAATGGTAATTTGACCTCACAATTTGAAATCCAAAAAGGTACTAGACAAGGTTGCCCTCTCTCATCTCTATTGTTTATTTTAGTATTAGAAGTTTTACTGAGAAAGATTAGAACTAACCTGGATATAACAGGATGTCAATTTGGGAGAAATCATTTTAAAGTTAAAGCTTATGCTTATGATGTAGTTTGTTTTTTGAATAATCCTACTAGTCAAATCATTAATTGGAATAAAACGGTTGAGGATTATGGAAAGCTCACAGGGTTTAAAATAAATAAAAACAAAACTAAAATATTGTTTAAGAATATTACACCTTTGCAACAGCAAGAACTATCAAAAATCTCAGGCCTCACTATTGAAAATAAAATAAAGTATTTGGGCATTTGGTTAACCTCAAACAATCTTAATTTATTTAAAAATAATTATATTAAGCTATGGCAACAAATTGTTATAGATTTAAAAAATTGGGAAAAATACCTTTATCATTATGGAGTAGAATTTTGGTAATTAAAATGATGGTATTACCCAAAATGCTTTTTTTTATTTCAAAATTTACCAATTATAAAAGGGGTTAAAATATTTAAAATTTGCAAAAAATATATTTTAAAAATTTTATGGGGTAAAGAAAGATAGAATAGCATATAATAATTTAATTGAATTAAAAGAAACAGGAGGCTTGGGGTTACCAGATTTAAGACTGTATTATGAAGCATCTTGTTTTGTTTGGCTAAAGACTTGGATTACGTTAGAGAATCCCAAGATATTGGAAATAGAAGGTTTCAATTTACGTTTTGGATGGCATGCATATTTGCGGTATGATAAGGAAAAGGTAAACAAATATTTTAATATTCATATTATTAAATTTGATTTATTCCAAATTTGGAAAAAAATACAAAAGGTTTTTGGAGAATAAAACTCTGGGATGGATCAGTCCAATAGAAGCATTTATGAAGAGATGGATACACTTAAATTTAGATATGAATATATATAGAGAAATTATTGAATGTAAAGAAGGAGATTGGACTTTAAGAAGTAGAGAAGAACTTAATATTAAAGATTGGTTTTTGTATTATAAACGAAAAGATATATTCAATAAAGATAAACAAGTTGGATTTAACAAAAATAAATCCAAACTAGAAAATATATTAATAAAGGGAAATAAAGGCTTGATAGGAAGGATATATAGACTATTAATTGAAGTAAATTTAGAACAAGAAAGAATTAAACCAGTAATGGTGAAATGGATGAAGGAATTAGGATATAATATTGATTTGGAAACATGGGAAAATTTGTGGAAGAAAGAATTTAAATTTACAATAATCAATGAAATTAGAGAGAACCTATACAAAATGCTCTATAGATGGTATATAACTCCCGTGATGATAAATAAAATGAAAAAAGGAGATATGGCTTTTCTGCTGGAAATGTGGAAAAGAAAGAGGAACTTTTATACATGCATGGTGGATATGTAAAAAAATTAAAAGTTTTTGGAAAAAAGTTATTAGAGAAACTAATAATTTGATTAATAAGAGAGTAAAAAGAAATCCTGCATTCTGTTTATTGGGAATTCCTCAAGAAAATATGGATAGAAATGATAAGGTCATTTGTCAATATAGTTTTGCTGCTGCAAGAATTGTAATAGCTAAAGTTTGGAAGCAAGTAAATAAACCATCAATATGTGACTAGAGAGAGAAATTATGGATGTATATGAGGATGGCCAAATTAACAGAATTCCAACATGGAAAAGATATGGAAGAATTTAAAAAAAAACATGGGCAAAGGCCGTCACATATTGGAACAAACTGGCAAAAATGGATTTTACTAATTTAGTTAGTGAGTTATAAAAACTAGTTTTATTTTTATTCTTTAATTTTATTATTAATAAAATAATTTTTAAACTGTTTAGACACTTCTTCGGATGTTTGGTGATGGGTCACTTTTTAAGGTGGGTAAAGGGTCAAAAGGGTATTTTTGCATTTTGTAACTTTGCAATTTTGAATGTATTAACCAGATTATATAATCCATACTCTTTTGTACTTCCTTTTTTATTTTTATTTTTATAGTATTTGTTTGTTTTGATTTATGTGTTTTATTATGTTATAAAATAATTTTTTTATAAAAAAACAAAAAACAAAATAGGGCTGTTCATTTTGTGGGGATTGTGATTATCTGTGTGTGTTTGTGTGTGTGCATGTTAAGTGCCATCATATCACTTCTGACTTATGATGACCCTATGTATTAATGACCTCCAAAATGTCATATCATTAACAGCCTTGCTCAGGTCTCGCAATCTGAGGGCCGTCAATTAATCTCATTTTGGGTCTTCCTCTTTTCCAGCTGCCTTCAACTTTCCCTAGCATTATTGTCTTTTCTTCTCATAATGTGATTAAAGTACAATAGCCAAAGTTTAGTCATTTTGTCTTATAGTGAGAGTTCAGGCTTGATTTGATCCAGAACCCACTTATTTGTCTGTTTGGCGGTCCATGATACCCATAAAAGTCTCCTCCAATGCCACATTTCAAATGAATCAATTTTCTTCCACTCAATTTTCTTCCAACTTTCACATCCATGCATTGTAATGGGGAATATTATGGTATGAATTATCTTGATCTTGACCGCCAGCAACACATTCTTACATGTAAGAATCTTTTCTAGCTCCTTCATGGCTGCCCTTCCTAGTCTCAATCGCCTTCTGCTCCTGAAGAGCCAGTGCCCTGAGAAGTCAGGCGTGGGCAATGGAAAGGGGAGTTGGAGGAAGCAAGCCCAACATCAGAAAGTGAGGGAATTTGCCCAGGGGATGAGCCTGGTCTTTCTCAGGGAGTTGTACAAGTGAGAGTGCTGAATAAAAGAAACTTGATAAAAGAAAGCCAAAAGTGCAGCTCTGGGTCTGAGTCTCTTTGTAAGCATCCAGGTGAGGCCACGGAAAAGCAACCATCACCCAACTTGTTGTGCTCTTCCAAGCCTCTAAGTCTAACATAGGGATCTGTATTTATTTTGGGGAAGAGTCTTGCTCTAAAAAGGCACCTGTTGGCAAAGAAAGAAGGATGTTTCAGTGCCAAGATTTTTCTCTTCTTGTGGAAAGTGGTAATAGTTATCAAACTTTTAACTTAAAAGTTGGATAAAGTCTCATTGTGGGTTCTGACGTAAATACATTTAATCAATTCAAGCTATGGGAACAATGTGATCTTTATTGGATTACCTTAGAGACCAAAATATTTTTGGGGTATAAGCTTTTGAGTGTCAAAGCTCCCTTCATCAGATATCCCTTCATCAGAGATGCTTGTAATGGTTTTCCCACAACTCTTTGAAGAGATGTCTACTCCAATAAAACAGCTAGATTTGAGGCAAGTAGCACCTCAGAGACCAACAAGATTTTCAGGGTATGAGGCTTCAAGAGTCAATGCTCCCTTCAGGGAGCATTGACTCTTGAAGCCTCATCTCATGCAAAACAGTTTGCATGCAGATGTTAGTGAGCCTCTATGTTGTGGTCTTCCAGTTGTCACAAATTTTCTTTCAAAACCATTTCTTATTAAACTAATGAAATGCCATTGAAACTGACCCCTAACTGGTATCTTACTCCATCTAAGTTGCATTGTATGAAATGATATGCACTTACCACACTGCACAAGAGGCTGCAAGATAAGGAGCACTGGCAGTCATATGTGGTGGTCATGTGATTCAAGATTTTGGGATGCAAGTGGTAATAGATAGCCATATAATTGCTAGGATCACTATTATACCCAACCTTAGTCCTTCCTCTGCAAGTCTGTTACCAGTTTGCTCATTATGACAGCCCAATAAGAACATGGACATGGAACTGCTTTTGAAACTATGCAGCACATACTCTTCAACACTTAATTCTACACACACCCATTAACCTGAGATCAAGGGGAGCTTTCAGATTATAAAAAACACAGAAATATAGAGCTGGAAGGGACCCCAAGGGTCATCTACTCCAATCCCCTGCGCAATGCAGGAAATTCACAGCTACCTCCCCACTACCCCAGTGACCCTTGCTTTATGCCTAGAGGAAGGCAAAAAACTCCAGGATCCTTGGGCCAATCTGGCCTGGAGGAAAATTCCTTGCTGACTGCAAAGTGGTGATCGGCATTACCCTGGGCATATAAGAATTGACCAAAAGAGCTGAGCACTGGCTCATCCCTTCCTGCCCTCCCTCTCATGATCTGTCTAAATTCATACTGAGACAGAGGGTCAGCATTGCTGTCAGTTGGCCATCTATCCTCCGCTTAAAAACTTCCAAAGAAGGAGAGCCTACCACCTCCCAAGGAAGCCTGTTCCACTGATAGGGTTGCCAGCTATGGTTTGGGAAAATACCTGGAGATTTTGGGAGTGGGTGTAAGGTCTGAGTTCACCTGGTAAATCCCAATCACCAAACGTCCAGACAGAGTATTCTAAGAAGCTGGTTTATTCGGGAAGCAGGAGGTGAGTAGCAGAAACTTACAGGGAAAGGTACGAGGACTCTAATGGGGGGGAAACGAGCAGATTGGAACATATACAGAAAAACAAAGGCACAGGTGGATACCAGGCCAAACCTGGTTCCCATGGTAGATTACACGCAAAAGGAGAGCAAACAGTCATAACAAATGTCTGAGCAACACAACCTTGGAGGTCAGCTGCGCTCCCAGGCCTGGAGCTCACAGTGGGGCCTGAAGAGGGTGGGGTTTGGGGAGAGGAGGGACTTCAATGCCATAGACTCCAACTGCCAAAGTGGCCATTTCCCCCAGGGGAACTGATTGCTGTCACCTGGAGATCAGTTGTAATAGCAGGAGTTCTCCAGCCACCTCCTAGAGGTTGGCAACCCTATCTACGGAGGAACCACTCTGTCAGGAAGCTCTTTCTAATGTTTCGCTGAAAACTCTTATGGAGTCTTGAGTGGAGACTTTCATGTGAGATTGTATCCACTTATCCCGTCTCACTCCTTATAGAATGGGACTCTTGTTAACATAAAATAAATGGTTATTTATGAATGACATTGTATCTTCATCTAGATGTAATACTAAATCATGGTATGTCACAATGTGTATTAGTCACAAGCACTCCCCTGTCTTCTTTCGCACCCATTCTCTGTTTACATTGTGATTCCATTATTATACACTTTGAAAGTATCTTTATATGATAAATTTTGAAAACAGTGATTTCTTTTATAGCCAAGGATAGTTTGACTGAAGCTGAAGAAGTTGTCTAACACGGAACAGACTTGCGAAGCTAAATATGAAACAATATTCTGTCTTCACAAAGTAAATATTAAAGACACGGCAAACCCTAGGGAGAACAAGCAATCAGTGGATCGTTTTTCTTGTTCAAAACAGGATCTCTTCTAAAATGAAAAGTTGCAAACACTTCAGAGCATTGAATAAACAAATCAGCTAAATAAAATGCATTAGCTAACACAATGTAAACAAACTAGAACCCCCTCCCCAATGAAATCTTACTCTATATGTTTAGAAAAGCATACAGTCTTGTAACAGAAGAGAAAAGAGAACATGTCTTGTTATTGCACATAGGCAGGATGATCCTTTGCTCTCCCTACACAGTTAGGTAATACACTAGAGGGCCTTTCTCAGGTTGCCACCAATCTAGCTTCAGATGGCAGGGCCAACTTCCAAAGGTGACTGGAGAGAACAGGTAGGTTAATAGGGGTACAAAACAATCCTTAAACTATGTTGGTCCCAGGCCACAGAGGGCTTTAAAGGCAATACCAGCACCTTGAATTGAGTCCAGAAGCAAATTGGGACCCCATGTAGATGGAAGAGACTGGAGTTATATGATCCCTACAACCCACTCCAGTCAGCCTTGTGGCCACAGCATTCTTTACTAACTGTAGCTTCCAGACAGTCTTCAAGGGCAGCCCCACACAAAGTGCATTGACTTAATCTAATCTAGATGTTATCAGGGCATGCTTTACAATGGCAAGAACTTTTCTGCCCAGGAAAGGGCACAGGTGGCTCACCAGCCAAAGCTGGAAAAAGGCACCTCTGGCCACCGCTGTTACATGTTAATTCAACAGAAGGCCTGGGTCTAGGAGCACACCCAAGCTATGAACCTGATCTTTTAGGGGGAGTGCAACCCCATCCAGAACGGGGACACCCCATTTCCTCAGTCAGTAGCACCTCCATTTTGTCAGGATTAAGTTTCAGTTTGTTAGCCCTCATCCATTCCAAAACTGCCTCCAGGCACCTGTTCACGGTTTCCCCACCCTCTGTGGGATCTGCTGGTAGTGCAAGAAAGAGCTGAATAGCACCTGCATATTGTTGGCAGCTCAGCCCAAATCTCCAGATGACTTCTGTCAGCAGCTTTACATATATGTAAAAAAGCATGGGGGACAAAATGGAACCTTGGGGGATCACATAGGCCAAAGGCCAAGGGGCAGAGCTTCAGCCACCTAGCACCACACTGTGAAACCTTCCCTACAGGTAGGACTGGAACCACCACACATCAGTGCCTTCCAGTCCAGAAGAATACTGTGATCGATGGTATCAAAAGCTTCTGAGTCACCATGAAGACCATGAAATCCTGAGCCAGTCCTAACAAGGTAGACTCAGCATGGATGTTGAAGTCCCCAAGACGACCAGTCTAGGAGGCCACAACACCACGTCTGAGACCACTTCCACAAGCTAAGGCAGGGAGACAGTTGGGAAGCAAGGTGAGCTGTGCAACCCAATGTTATATCACACTCTCACCCCTAGATACACACTCTCAAACCCAGCAGAGTCCTGGACAGGGCATCAAGCCATGGGGATAGAATCCTGATAGACTACAGTGACACCACCTCCCCACCCACTAGGCCTATACTACAGTTCTATACTCAGCCAGCAACAGGGTCAATAGTTCAACAACTGAAGAACAGAAATCATCATACCAACAGTGATTATCACTTCCATAGCAACCGTGGCAATATCACCACCAACTCTACAACCAGGCAGCCACTGAAAGAACCCGGAACCATCTCCTGAACAAGCCATTGTACTACTGTGCATGAGTTACTTTCTTGAATAGCCCAGATGCTCCCTAGGAGAAGGGGTTGAATGTAGGACTTACAAGGCCGCATAGAGAAGATTTTTCTTGTTCTTTCTGTAAAGGGAGCTAGCATTTTAAAGGCAACAGGGTGCCGACACAGGAACAAGGAAGAAGAGAAGCTATTCCCACAAGCTCTCAAGGAGCCAAACAGTCAGTTGCCTCTTAGTAGAAAAGAGCAATGAAATAGAAAACACAAGATAGAAATTTCAATCCAGTCTTGGGGAAATGCACAAGGCCACACTTTTGGGGGATCCTGAAGGAAACAACAATTTTCAGCACAGGAATACAAGAACCCAGCAAAGACGTTATGTGCCAAGAAGTTATGTGCTTGATATCCTCCCCCTTATACACTGCTCAAGCAACTAAGGCAGGGGTGTCAAATATAAGGCCTGAGGGCTGGATCTGGCTCCTTGAGAGCTCTTATCCAGCTTGCAAGCCACCTGAGGCAGCCCCCCCCTTGATCTGGGCTGGTGAGGCATGGCCCAGCCCAAACAAATGACATTTATATTATATCTGACCCTCATAACAATTGAGTTCAACACCCCTGAACTATGGGTGATATTGCTCAGCACTAAGAGCATCCCGTCCCCAACCCACCCCTGCCCACAAGCCACTGCACTATTTCTATCATCCCTACTTATAGCCTAAGTAATCATAATGATCAGGCACAACTAGTTTGTCCAAGTATCTCATTGATCCATGTAGAGCTGGCAAAAAGTCCCCTTCCCAATCAATTTGAAAAGAACCCCAGACACAGCTGCCCTGCCTATAAGGTATGATTGCCAACCTCCAGGTGGGGCTTGGAGATCTTCTAGAACTACAACTGACCTCCACACTAGAGAGATCAGTTCGCCTGGAAAAAAGCTGCTTTGTAAGATGGACTCTGTGGCATCATACCCCACTGAGGTCCCTCCCCTCCCCAACCCCTTCCTCCCCAGGTTTCAGTCCCAAAATCTCTAGGAATTTTACAAGCCAGAGTTGGCAACCTTACCATAAATTGACAATTCATCCCACATTATTCAAAAGGGCAAGCCAATTAGGGCTGTTGTAATTTTTTTTGGTAAAATTCAGATTCGGCAAAATTCAGCCCGTTTTGATTTGGGAAATGCTGAAGTCCAAACTCCCCCGATTCGGATCCGTGGAATTCGGTGCCAAGTTCCGAGCGGGGGAAAATTTGGCCGAATAAAGCCATTAAAAACACATTCGTGCCTTTCCGTGGCTCTGGGGGGGCATTTTTATAGGTAGAGGTCCCAAAATCTCAGCGTAGCCTGAGGGGACCCTTCTTGCAAGAACCCCCAAGGTTTGTAAAGATTGGGTCAGGGGGTCCCAAGTTATGGGGCCCGTAAGGGGTCCCCATCTGCCCATTGGAATAAAGCTATTAAAAGGGATGTACTAAAACAAATGACAAGTCAGCCCATTGGAAGCAATGGGAGAGGCTGCCCAGCCCATTGAAGATAATGGTAGAGGGGAATGTCAGTTGACTTGCATTGACTCCACTGAAATACATTACAGGGGATGTACTAAAACAAATGACAGGCTAGCCCATTCGAAACAACAGGAGCGGCTGCACAGCCCATTGGAAACAGTAGGAACCAGCCAGAGAGAGACTCACTGACCAACTCCACACGAAGTTGGCAACCGGTGAAAACAGTAGAAAGCACAGTCCCACACATAAACCCACCCCTTTGGCTCCCCCCCTCTCTCTCTCACAGACACACAGAATCTCCTCCCCCCCACATACACACACATAGGAAAAAATTATACAGAATTATAGAGAAAAGCCCCCAAATGGGTCTTACTGTGGATGTCTTCTTTTCTTCTATCAGGAGCAGGGACTGGGAGGACTCAGGAGTAATCCAATACGATTCTAACAGACTCACACACACATACTCCCTGGCACGGGAGGTTTTGCCTTGGATTTGCTGCTCTCTAGATGCACATTAAGGATTGCCTGCTCCCATTCATTCCAATGGGTGGATGAGGGGGACCCCATAACTCAGGATTAATTGCCTTTTAGTCAGACCCCCGGGCTGGGGTAATGGTATGGCCCAACTGCCGAGGCAACCAGACCCCCAGGCTGGGGTAATGGTACGGCCCAACTGCCAAGGCAACCACCAGACCAGACCCCCGGTCCAGGTAATGGTACTGCCCAACTCGAATGTGTTTTTAAAGGCTGTAATGAATTCGGCTCGTTCTTTTCCTGCCTTTTTTGAATTCAGTTCCATCCGAACTAGAAACCGCCAAATCGGGGAAAATTCGGCTGTTTTTCGGTTTGGGATGAACCGAATTGACAGCCCTAGAGCCAATTATGGCCAATTATGCAGCAAACAACTGCTCTTGAGAGGTGAAGACTGGCACAAAGCCTCCTCCTTCTGGCAGAGCTGTATGAGGATTAAACATTCCTCTTCCCAGGTCCAATGAGAGCCTTGTATGCCATTCAGAAACTTGAGTCCGGTGCAGTGGCATCTGTCTACTTTAAAGTGCTGTTGGCTCTGCCTCCTTTTCTGAGGATGTCTTGCCACTGAAGCACTAGAGCTGGATTCTGGGTAGATGTTTGTGTTTGGACTCTGGAGTACGGAGGCAGGATACCTGAAAAGGGTTATGTGAATGCGAGCATTAGCAATAAACCTTTCCCACTTTCTTGTGAACTTTGACTGTTTGTGCAAAATGCCCTTTCATCCATGTAGCCCATTGTATATTTTTGAAATTCTGTGGAAGTTAGAGCAGTGATAAAACATAAGAATTCTCTCAGTGAGCTATTTAATCCAGCATCCTGTTATACACAGTGGCCAACCAGTTGCCCTGGAGAGACAATAAGCAGGGCATAGAGGCCAAGGCTTCCTTCTGATACTCTTAAGCACTGATATTCAGTACCTCTGGATGTGGAGCTCCCTGTAGTCATCTTGGATATTAGCCATTGATAGAACTGACTCCCCTTTTAAAGCCATCAATCACTACACCCCATTGGGAATGAATTCCACCATTTAATTACTCATACTTCTTGTCCATCCGGAATGACCCATGAACTGCATTGGGTACCCTGAGTTCTAGTTTTATGGGAGAGGGAGAAAAGTTCTTTCTACCCACTTTCTCCGTCCCATGCTTGATTTTAGAAACATCTGTTATCTCCTACCTTGGCCATCTTTTTTTCTAAATGGAAAAGTCTCAGGCCTTTTATGCATGGCTGTTTCTCTCGTGGTCACCCCTTTGATGACTTCGGGGCTTTGTTTTGATTATGCATGCTGTTTCTGATGGTCAGAGGTCGCCTCGCTATCCTTTGCATTTTGCCCATGTTTTCAAATTTGGGATAAAACAGGACCCTGAAAATGGGGGCAAAATGCGGAGAAACACAGGGGGAGAGCAAGGTGACCTCGCTCTGACCACTGGAAATGGCATGCATAATCAAAACAAAAACCCAAAGCAGTCTGGGGGGTGACCGAGAAGAAAAGAACCTTGCAAAAAAGGCCTCAGACTCTTCAGCTTTACTCCTAAGAAAGGTTCTCCAACCCCTTCATCATCTTCTGTACTTTTTCCAGACCTGCAATATCCTTTTTAAGAGTGGCGCCCAGATGTAGTCTCATGCCTTGATATGTGAGATAAGTATTCCTTGGTTATGTTTTTTTAAATATCCTGGTTTTAAGCTTTTGAGAGTCATAGCTCCCTTTGTTAACCAACAAGATTTCCAGGGGATAAGCTTTCGAGAGTCAAAACTCCTTCATTATCTGACGAAGGGAGCTTTGACTCTTGAAAGCTTACATCCAGCAAATCTTGTTGGTCTTTAAGGTGCTGCTGTCCACCTGAAACTATAATCATGTGGGGGTATCTATTGACTTTAATAGGGGCATTTTAAAATCATGCCACCTCTTTCACTATCCTAGCCACCCAACCCCCATAGGAATCTTTTCAGTAACACAAGTCTGCTTATTTAAATGAAGATTTTTTTCCTAAAAATTGTTTAAGAATTTTCTACAGTGTATTTACATAAATTAATGAAGGGAGCAGTTTAATAGGCATTTTGCCTTAGCCAATCATCATTCTGAGCCAATCACATGGAGTGATGTTTCACACATGGTCAAAACTTGGCACCTTCCGTTTGCCTTTCAGCAGGCCATGTGGTAGAGCTGTTATCTGATTGCTCCAGTGCATGAACAGATTGAGAATCAGCCTGTGAGTCAACCCCCTCCCCAAACTCACTGGGAGCTACAAATCAATCTGGCAGTGTGACAATCAATGATAGCTTCACCATGAAACCAGCTGCACTATGCATGAAAGTGACTGAATACTCAGGGTAATTTTGAGTTTTTGCCTCCATTAGCTTAGCCTCTGTTTGCTTAGCTCCTGATCACAAAGCAGGGAAACTTGATTTGGCTCCTGTGCTTATCTCTGTACAAGCAGAAGGTGTAAAAGGGGCAGACTTTTCAGCACAGAACCCCACAGGGTAAAAAATAAAGGTTCTAACTGCACAATAGGCATACTACTAGTAGAGAGGAGATCTTCACTAAATTCTTTTATTCTGTCTTCTTATCCCTCCATTAGTGGCAGACATTTTGCAAGCGTAAGCCACCGCTTGCATGACTATGTGGTTAAACCTGGCATGGCAGAATAATGCACAACAAGCTGAAGGGAGCATGAAGACATGTTTCTTCCTTTCAACTTAACAGAGGAAAATCTCTTCATGTCAGGTTCTGTAATTACTTGTAAAGAGAGAAATGCAGGGAATATTTTGTCTGACTGCTCCCCAAATGTGTTCCACACATCAAATATACAAATCCAACTCTTATTCTAATACATCCTTCAGAAGCACTGTCTGTAATGCTCCAAGGACATTTCCCCCTGAAGAGACTGGGCGTCATCCGGACAATTGCATAATCAGCTGGATGGGGGCACAACAGTAATCTACTTCTTTGTACTAGCAGCCCTCCAACACTGCATCAGAGTTGAGGAGGAGCTTTAAATGTAGAAGTGACATCCTCCTGTTAAGGGGAGCATCATTGTGAAAGGTCTGAATCCACATCTGAATCAAAATGTCAGTCCTTTACTGTTTGTTGAGCCCATTTCCAAGCAGACATGGGAAATTGCTTGTGCCTTCTCTTGGTGTCACACAGCCCTCGGTTTGACAAACAAAGCCAAGTTTTCATATTTCATACTAGGAAATTCATTTTAGCATGCATTCGCTCGGCTAGGTACCTGAATGCAGTGCAAAATTGTGGAGTAATGCATTGCATCATTATTAGAACCTACTATTTATCTCCATTCATTATTATCTACCTTCTCGTGTATAATGGATGTTTTAAAAATGAGAGTGTTTAAATAGCTAGCCCATACTGTTTTAAGTCTTAAAGAAGGTGACATTATTGGATTAAACTACTTAACACAGCTGACTTCTACATTATCTGGGAACAAAGCATCGGAATTTTACAGATGTAGAAAGTTTTGTTAAAAGGAGGTATTTACTGCATGGGGGTGTTTCCTTAAATATGCAGTGAATGATAACATCCAGGCACTAGCATATTTAGGATCTTTAATATAAGTAAAACAATCTCTTAAAATATTTTTTACAAATTATGTGCAAACATAAGTGGCCTTCACCCAGAGAGTGCTAATGCATTGAAGTTTGTGTTATAAACTGGCTCATTTTCTGTCATGGATGATCAATGCCTGAAGATAGCCAGGCAAATATGAAACTCTTGATTCTCCTGAACCTCTCAACGGCTTTCAGTTCCACTGATCATGATAACCTTCTGGCTCAGCTGGGCGTTGGGGTGAGCATTGCAGTGGTTCTGCTCTTATCTACTAGTTATGTTAAAGAAGGTGAAACTAGGGGGTTGCTGCAGTACCCGATGGGAAATAAACATCCTAGGGAACCTCTGCAGAACAAGCTAAAGAACCGCTTTTACTTGCATGAGTAAAACTGGGTACTAGGCACGTTGTGAATTTCATCACGAATGTATTTAGCAGTCAAACGCGCCATGTTTGAACATATCTGTGAGTTGTGAGTTGATCACCTGGTCTGTTCAGTACATGCTGAATCGCTGTGAACAGCTGCTGAACTGGTTTGTATGGAGCTTTTGCAAAACTATGTGTGTGCAAAGACACTGCAAATTCAAATTGATGGGCCACCAGCAGCTCCACTAAGGAGTACCTAGACAAACACCGAAGGGTAGGATTTTGTTGAAACACAATATTTATTGATGACTGATATATATGATTTGTGAGTGATCTATTTAAACAATTGCTTGTTGAGTGGAGTAGGATGGGAAGTTGTAGCGCTTGATCAGGCTGTGTGAGAACATGCATGGGTAAGAAGCCAATCGCGCTGTATTGCATGGTTAGGAAGGAATATGGTGAAGCAACCTAAACAGCAATTAACAGATCGATGAACTATTGAGCCAACTATCAAGTTGAAAAATCAGGTCCCTGTGCATGATGAACGGGACATGAGCTGAACCAGGGTCTGTTCGAGCATCCCTACTAGCTGCTGTCAATGTGGTGTCGTGGTTAGGAGCGGTGGACTCTAATCCGGAAAACTGGGTTTGATTCCCCACTCCTCCACATGAGCAGCAGACTCAAATCTGGTGAACCAGGTTGGTTACCCCATTCCTACACTTGCAGTCTGCTGGGTGACCTCGGGCTGGTCACACTCTCTCAGCCCCACCTACCTCACAAGGTTTCTGTTATGGGGAGAGGGAGGGAAGGTTATTGTAAGCCAGTTTAATTCTCCTTAAAAGGTAGAGAAAGTTGGTATTAAAAAGGGAAATGCTGAAAGTAAGGTATTAAAATTATACTTATAAGAAGGTCATTGCCTCAGCTCAGAGGAGATAATTTCACACATAGATGGTTGAAAAAGCCCCACTCAAAGTAGCCAATGTTTATATGACATACATGGCTGGTATCTGAAGCATAGCTTGTTCCGTGATTGGAGGTAGCATGGTGGTTGATTCAAGGAGACAAAGTGTAGGGCTTTTCAGTTTAGAAATTAGATGACTAAAGGTTATGATAGAGGTTTATAAAATAGAGGTTATGATAGAGGTTTAAAAAAATTATTCACATGGTAGAGAGAGAGTAGACAGAGAGAAACTACTAGAACTCAGGGCACCAAATGAATTTGATGGGCAGTAGATTCAGCACAAACAAACGTAAATACTTCTTTGCCCAATGGGTGATTAAAATGTGGACTTCACTGCCAGAGGATGTAGTGATGGCTACAGGCATAGATGGCTTTAAAAGGCAATTACACCATTTCATGGTCTTATCAGCGGCCACTAGCCATAGTGACTAAAGTAAACCTCCCCATTCAGAGGCAGTAAACGTGAAAATGAATACCAGCAGGCAACATCAGGGGGAGGGAGCTTGGCATCCAAGCCACATTGCTGGCCCTCCAGAGGAACCGGCTGGCCACTGTGTAAAGCAGGATGCCATGAGACAGATGGACTACTAGTCTCCAGCAGGGTTCTTCTAAGGTTCTTATGTTCTAGTCTACAAACTACTGTAAGGATTAGATGACAATATGTGTGTGCAAATCTGAACATTGTATTAATGTTAGTTTTATCCTTAGTCTGGGCCATCACCAAGGGCAACATGGTGTTTTGCATATCAAAGGAATGTATGTGTGTGTGTTAAGTGCCATCAAGTCACTTCCAACTCATGGTGACCCTATGAATGAAAGTCCTCCAAAATGTCCTATCTTTGACAGCCTTGCTCAGATCTTGCAAATTGAAGGCTGTGGCTTCCTTTATTTAGTCAATCCATCTCTTGTTGGGTCTTCCTCTTTTCCTGCTGGGTCTTCCTCTTTTCTTTTTAACAATTTTTTAAATTGTTTTTTCATTTCATTAACACATATGAAAAATATCAATTACTTAAAATCTCACCAGGTAATAGAAAAAAAAAGATAATTATAACAATTAAAACATAAAACGACTTCTCCCTCACCCTCTTCCATCCTAACTTAAATTGTATATATTTTTGCTAATAACACTAATCCCTATCCTGTTAATTAATATATACTTATCTTATCTCATCAAATTGTTAATTCAATTATCTTAATATGAGCATAATTCAAATTTATATAAGGGATTAAATCAAAGAATATCCTTTAAACGGTCCCATTAAGAATTGCTTTTCACAATAAAGTCTCCACGCCTCCCATTCCCCCCAAAATTGTACATTATCAGTCTGATTTATCAAAGCCGTACGTTTTGCCATTTCTGCAATTCTAGCATCTTATTTATCCAGTCCTTTTTTGTCGGTATCTCGTCAATCTTCCATTTAGCTGCATATATCAGCCGTGCAGCAGTGGTGGCATATATCAAAAAAATTCAATGAGTAAAAATTGTATCCAGTATCATACTTAGTAGCATCATTTCAGGTGTTTTAGAAATGTTCTGTTGTAAAATCCCTCTTAATTCTCGATATATCATCTCCCAAAATTCCTTGGTTTTTCACAAGTCAACCAAATATGATGAAAAGATCCTACTTCTTTGTTACATTTCCAACAGTTTGGTGACATAGAGGGAAAAGATTTTGCTAATTTCTTCAGTGTTAAATACCATTTATACATCATTTTATAGACATTTTCTCTTAATAATTGCGAAGATAAGAGTTTCAAATCTTTTGTCCATAACCTTTCCCATTTTTGCAACATTATATCATGACCCAACATTTGGGCCCAGCTGATCATGATAGGTTTTATTCGTTCTTGCTCAGTGTACAATTCTAGTAACAGTTTATACATCTTGGATATAAGATGGTCATTTGTATCCAGTAAAAGTTTCTGTAAAGTTGATTTAGTTTTGGAAAATCCTGTTTTCAGATCTTGTAAAAAACCGAGTTTATCTGGTGATACTGGAACCACGATAATACATCTTTAACTTCTTCATACTCTTTAAGTAAACATTTTGTACCTTCCCATCTCAGAAGATCCTGATAAATTACGAATTCAGCAGGTCTTAACAGACGTAAAGTTAACATTTCTTGTGATGAAACCCATAATGGAGTTTTTACTTCTAACAAGTGTTTATATCTAATCCATATCCTATAAAGGGATGATTTGACCATATGTTGCTGAAATGATGCATGAGATTTAACTTTATTATACCACAAATAACCGTGCCAACAACTTCTAGGTCTTCCTCTTTTCAAAGGAATACCATTACATTAAACTGCAGGAAGTCAATGGAGAGTCTCAGATGATTGTCCCTGTCTCCTTCTCCACTGCGGACATTTCCTGGTAGTATGCTTGAGGACTATGTTTTGGCGTTTGAAATGACTTCCATGTACGTCATTATCTTCATTTTCCTGCCATCACAGGTCACTGTTAGCAAGCAATACCATTGCAAGTGATGGAGTGTGATGAAGCTGTGAGTGAAACTGCTGGAGAGACTGTCCGTGTCATATTGCCTCTTTTCCCTACTGCTTTCATTGTGCTTTTGACGTACAGTGGCTTGGGAAACATACTAGAGTAAGCTCAGGTCAACCTGAGGCCTTCCTGACTGGAGCGCAGGATTCATCTTTGTAATCATTTGTCTGTACGTCAAGAGAAGAGAGGAGGGTTTTTTAGTGTAAAATCTGTTCCCCAAACAAGAATATTCTGCATCTGATTTTACTAGTGCTACATCGATAGAAAAAAGCTCTAAAAGGTCAGAGTACTATTATCTTACAGATGGCATTTTGAAAGTTCTCAATAGTACATAATGCTAAGAGTAAGTTAGCTATAAAAAGTTCCTGAAGGCAATGCTGAAGAATGCCCAATTCTTTACATCAGACTTCCATGCATGACTATGATTGTGTGGTACCACTAGATGTCAGCAGAGGACATCGATTAACTAGGTGTAGCTGCAGGCCTCTGAGAATCCTGAAAGCTACAAATATCTCTGCTACCTGTGGTTTTGTGTACACTGATGTAACTGTTTGCAGCAATAAATTAAACATGACATTGATAATAAATACCGTGTCCACACTGCCTTTTTATACCAGGTGAGAATATTTGGACAGGCATCAGTTTGGCATCCGGGAAGGATTTTTGACAAGCTGTCAAAAAGCTATGAGTTGGGTATAGAATTGATATTCTGCCAGCTTTAAATGATGGGGAGAGGGAAATTTTAATTTCTCATAAATCTTCTTCTAAGCTATCAGTAGAACGAGACAGATAACATCTCATACCAGTACAACTAACGGTAAGAGGGTGAATGAGAAGGTATATTTGAATATACAGCTCTGAAAGGTGCTGTCCTACATGAAGACCTCCTCCCTTGAATTTCATTCATCAATGAATATTGTTCATAATTTCCTCTGTCTTTATGGACTTTGCTCCAGCTATTTGTCACTCCTGGAACTCCAAACCTCTGGTTTGGGCTTGCCTTACCTAGTCTTCCAAAAACCCATCCTGTTTTGCTTAGTTTACAGACATTGGATGCACTTGGCCCCCATCTCCAGGGACCCTTTGAACTCATCTTGGTTTCAAATCGAAGCCTCTAAAATTCACACAAAGTGGCCTCTCACTGTAAGAGCCTAAAATTGACACAAGACAGGAAACTTAGCCTTTGATGGATAGTGCACAAAAGCTGTCACCCCTTGATATACAAAGCTAAGGGCATGTGCACACATCTTGCCAAGTTGATCTGTCCTGATTTTCTGAGGCACTTGCCCACACAAGTGCTTGATAGTCTTTGATTGAAGGGCAGCTGGCTTGAATACTCTAGGTAGGGTGAGACTCTATAAGGCCTGTGTCAGTAAGCACACACCAGTATAACTCAAGTCACAGCATTGAATTTCTTTCTTTATACGTTGTTGTGAAATGTATGTTACTGTCAGCCCTTGGCCCACAGAACCAGAAATCACCACAAAGTCATATAGAGTCCAAACAGATGGCTTTTACTGATCAAATAGGCATACAGTGCAAACGAATAAAATGACAGCTATGAGAGGCTCACTAGCTGGGAGATATTATAAGGCAGGAAAGGCGGGAGATTACACGCATGAATACAGTTTCCCAGGAGCTGAGTTCCCAGGCCTAGGTATGCGACCTTGGGGGGCAGACAATACAGCACAGAGACAGAGGCAATAACGAAACCGAGATAGCAGCCTGACATTCTGCTCCCCTCAAGGCCCCCTCCCAGTTCGCAAGGGGGCTGGCCTGTCCGGGTAAGCAATGTGAAAGGCGTCGACGAGGTCGGGGGCGGAGACATCCCGTGCGCGCACCCATTCGTCATAGGCAGGGGGGAAATGTTTCCAACGAACTAGATATTGCAGATTGCCATGGTGAATACGGGAGTCAAGGATCTTGGAGACTTCGAAGTGTTCTTCCCCCCCCACCATGATGGGTTGCGCAGGCGGTGGGTCCGGATGCCACCGTGGAGAAGCAACATGGGGTTTGAGGAGGCTCATGTGGAAAACAGGATGCACACGCCTCAAGGATTTGGGGAGAGCCAGTTCCACTGTGACAGGGTTTATGACCCGAGTAATGGGGAAAGGGCCAATGAATTTGGCGCTGAGCTTATGGCACGGTTGGGTGGAACGGAGATTTTTGGTGGAAAGGTAAACCAAAGCACCCACTTGCAGATCACCCCCGGGGGAGCGATGTTTGTCAGCTTGCGCTTTGTATTTACGTTTGGCCCGGTCGAGGTTGCTAACGAGCCAGGGCCAAGTGGTACGGAGGGCGTGTGCCCAGGAGGCAATGTCGGGGTTCCCCTCCCCCTCTACATCATCTGTAGGAGCGATGGGACTGAAATCTTGTCCATACACAGCAAAAAACGGGCTAAAACCTGTGGATTGATGCATGGCATTATTGTAGGCATATTCTGCTAAAGGTAACAGTTCCACCCAGTTATCCTGGTGGTAGTTAACATAACAACGCAAATAACATTCAAGTACAGCATTGACACGTTCAGTTTGACCATCAGTTTGAGGATGGTATGCACTAGACAATCCTTGTTCCACCCCAACCAACTTGAGGAAAGCTTTCCAAAACTTAGAAACGAAACCACTTCCGCGGTCACAAATTATTTTACGCGGAAACGAATGTAAACGAAAGATATGCGTCACGAAGAGGCGGGCCAGTTTCTGAGCAGAGGGGATCCCTGCGCATGGAATCAAATGTATTTGCTTAGAAAACAAATCAGTAACAACCCACAACACAGTTTTACCCCCACTGAGAGGGAGATCAGTCATGAAGTCCATAGCAATCACTTCCCAAGGTCTGCTGGGCGTTTCAAGAGGTTGTAGCAGTCCCGGGGGTTTGCCCTGCGATCGTTTCGCAGCGGCACAAACGGGACAGCTGCGGATGAAGGAGTCAATGTCGGAACGCATTCCCCCCCACCAGAACTGTCTGCGCAATAAGTGAAGGGTCTTCAGAAACCCAAAGTGCCCAGCTGTTTTGGCTCCATGAGCTAAATGTAAAACGTCCTTTCGGAGAGCTTTGGGTACATACAATTTTGAGTCTTTGTACCAGGACCCCCCTTGTTCCAAAACACCAGGAGGTAGGGTATGAGCGGAACGTTCTAAAAGGCACTGGTCCCGAAGGACAGTTAAAAAGGATTCGGAGATGGGGATTTTGGAGGGAGCCCCCCCGTCGGTCATGGAGATCTGAGAAACAGTTATAGGGCTAGTGCTTACGTGCGGCGGCGCGCAGACTGCAGGCGGCTGAGCGGTCGGAGGGGTAGGAGGGGCGGGAACTCCGGTCTGTTGCGGTGGCGGCTGGGCAGCCGGTTGGGCTGGCGGAGCTTGCGAGCTAGGGAAGGTGTGCTGATGCTGGGATCGGGTTTGCACAGCCAGCATAGGTAGGGCCCCACGTTGCATAGGGGTGAACAGAGAGTTGGTGGGTCTTTCGAGTTTTACCGGATATTGTGGTAAACGGGAGAGGGCATCCGCGAGAACGTTCTGCTTCCCAGGGACGTGCTTCAGGGTGAAACGGAACTGAGCAAAGAACTCCGCCCACCGTTGTTGTTTCGCCGATAGCTTATGGGACCCCGTGAGGGCAGCTAGATTTTTGTGATCGGTCCAAACTTCAAAGGGTACTTTAGACCCTTCTAAGAATTGCCGCCATAAAGTCAGTGCATGATGAACTGCAGAGGCCTCTTTCTCCCAGATGGGCCAGTTTAATTGAGCGTGCGCAATTTTTTTTGAAAAGTAAGCGCAAGGGTGAAGAAGACCGTCCGGTCCTTGCTGGAGGAGAGCCCCTCCCATGGCTACATCGGAAGCATCGACTTGCACAATGAACATTTGATTTGGGTCTGGGTGCCGTAGCACCGGCTCCGAAGTGAAGAGGCGTTTGAGGGCCAGAAAGGCGGCTTGGCATTGCTCAGTCCATAGGATTTTTGCGGAGGGCAAGGCAGCCGAGCTTACTTTTCCCTTAGTTTTCAGCAGGTCCGTAATGGGTAGAGCCACTTGGGCGAAGTTAGGGATGAATCCCCGATAGAAGTTTGCAAATCCCAGAAATTGCTGTACTTGCTTACGGTTGGTGGGGGGAGTCCAATCGAGGACGGCTTGGACATTGGCGGGGTCCATGCGAAGACCTTGGTGGGAGATGATGTATCCCAAAAACGTGAGTTTGCTTTGGTGAAATTCACACTTAGCTAGTTTAGCGAACAGTTGATGGTTACGCAGGCGTTGTAGAACTTCCCTGACCAGAGTCACATGCTCGTCCACAGTTTTCGAATAAATGAGAATGTCATCTAAGTAGACCACCACCCCACGATATAGAAGGTCATGTAGGATTTCATTGATGAGTTGCATGAAGACCCCCGGGGCCCCTTTTAATCCGAATGGCATTACAAGGAATTCATACATTCCGAAACAGCTAGAGAAGGCAGTGAGGTGTTCATCTCCTTCGCGGATACGGACTCGGTAGTAGGCTTCCACCAAGTCTAATTTAGAGAACACACGGCCTTCCTGTAATTGTCCCAAAATATCCGATATTAATGGGATAGGATAGGCGTTGGTCTGGGTAACCGCATTGAGCTTTCTGAAGTCAATGCACAGGCGAAGGTCGCCCTCTTTTTTCCGGACGAAAAACGCGGGGGCCGAGTTTGGGGCATTCGAAGGGCGAATGAACCCTCTGGCGAGGTTTTTGTCCAAAAAGTCCCGGAGGACAGTGCGCTCGGAAGCGCTCATAGGGTAAATCTTACTTTTGGTTAATGTGCAGTCCTTTACTACTTCAATCGCACAGTCTGAGGCCCGGTGGGGGGGTAAGGCATCACATTCCCTAAGGTCGAAGACATCTTCAAAGTCCCGGTATACAGCGGGTAGAGCCGGTGGTACTGGGGCAGTAGAGGTTAATGCTGGAACGGGCGGAAATGGCAGAGCAAAGTTTTGCCGATGCTGGTCGCAGGTGGGACTAGCGAAAGAGATAGTGTTTGTTTCCCAATCAATACTGGGACTATGTCCTTTAATCCAGTTAATTCCCAAGACCACTTCAAATCGGATAGGGGCTATAGTGAAGTCTATTTGTTCCCAGTGGGAACCAATTCCCATTGCCACCCCTATGGTGCGGTGATCAACTGGACCCCCCTGGAATTGGCTCCCGTCCATTTGAGCAAATTGGACGGGGGCGGGTAAAGCCTCTGAGTCGGCTCTGAGTGCAGCAAACGTGGCTTCGCTTATGAGAGTGCGACAGCAACCGGAGTCAATTAGTGCTTTGACGGGGATTTGTGGACCTCCGTTAAGTTGTTGTAAAACTGCATCCACGTAGACGGTGGAGTCCACTTCTTTGATTTTGGTAGGAGCATTCGATTTGATAGGAAGATCCTGAGAGGTCTGTGGAGATGCTCCATTCACCACAGACCGGAGCCGTTTTTTGACAAGTCGAGGGGAGATTCCAGGTTTAAGGCTGGAGAAATCCAAGGGTTTTCCTCATCCGAAGAGGGAAAGCTGTCCCCCAATGGGGCACTTGTAATCCGAGACCCGGCGGGGTCGTTGGAAGCAGGCAGGGAGGCTGGGTCCCCGGCATGGAGTGCAGAGGGTGTGGACCTTCCCGGAGCTGCGCTGCGGGTGGCCGCGGTGCCTCTGCGTGGTGGACGACCTCGGGCGCGGGTTGTCGTGCTGGGACGAAATAATTCCTGGCGGCGTGGGCAAACGGCTGCAAAGTGGCCCATTTCTCCGCATGTAAGACAGGCACCCCTCTGAAATCGGGCTTCACGTTCCTGGAGCGGACGTGGGGGATTTCGTGGGACGAGCAGTGGTGCCTTGGGTTGAGGCTTTTGGGTGCCCTTCTCCTTGTGCTTTTGACGGACGAGAGAAATAAAGCGGCGGCGGCTTTCCACTTCCTCGGCTAATAGGATCCAGCCTTCGAGGGTATCGGGATCGCCCCGCATGTAAGACCAGTTCAGAATGTCAGGATGCAAGGCTTCCCTGAAATGATGGATTAGGGTGGTCTCGGGCCAACCTACAATTTTACTTGCCAGTCGCTGAAATTCATTGGCAAATTCCCGAACTGTAGCAGAGCCTTGTTTTAATTGTAAGAGTTCCGTTTTGGCTCTTTCCCCCAGGAAGGGGTCCTCAAACCTCCTTCTCAGGGCAGTCATGAAGTTGTTGAGGGAACGAATCGCACGAGAGCGGGTGTCAAACTGGAGGACCATCCAGTCAGCCGCTTTGCCTGTCAGGAGGGAAGCTACGTACCGCACCCGGCTATCTTCCGTGGGGAAAAGTTGACCTTGTTCTCGCATATAACTGTCCACTTGATGCAAGAAACAAGGCAAAGTCTCAAGAGATCCGTCATACGTAGTCCTCAATTTGAGTTGCTTCCAAGGGCCGGGCGCGGGTTGACCCGGTTGCACGGGTGGTCCGGGCGGAGGAGCAACAGGAGCTCCAGGAGGCAAGGGTGGAGCAGGCACATTAGCAGGTGGTTGCACGGGTGGTCCGGGCGGAGGAGCAACAGGAGCTCCAGGAGGTAAGGGTGGAGCAGGCACATTAGCGGGTGGTTGTACGGGTACCCCCTGACCCGGTATCGGAACGGGCTGTCTCTGAGCTATCAGGGTTTGTTGTAATTGCCTGTTCTCTTGAAGCATAGTTTCCATTACTTCCTGGAGTTGATCAACACGGTCGGAGAGCTCCCGATTCTGGGCTCGTAAAAGATGAACCTCCTCACTTGGGCCACCAGTAAGATGAGGCTTACTGGTTCGGAAGCTCGTGGCCCATTGAGAGCTATCCCCATATAAATCCTCGTCTTCAGACTCATCTGAGTCTCGACGTCGGTCAGCCAAACGGCGTGCGCGTTGGGTCGCACGCGACGGGACAAACGCCGGGGAAAAAGTTAGACCTGATAGTCCCAGTACATAGTCCTTGGGGCGCGTGTCCACGTTCGCCTGATTCCTAATCCTTGCTGCAGCCGCCCTGGCTGCTTCCGCCGCCTCTCTCTCTCTTGCGACCCTAGCCGCTTCGGCGGCTTGCTGATCCGCAAGAACTTTGGCGTTCTCAAGTCTTAGGGCAGTCTCTGCCGTAATGCGCGGCAAAAGTTCTGTCTCGAGGAGCAAGAGTATGGGGTCAGGTTCCCCGCCCAGCAGAGGTTGTACTCAAACCGCCAGTGCGGATGCCTCGGCTCCAAACGTCGGGGTCAAAACTTGAGCCAAGGTGGCTACCGGGGTGTCCTTTGTACATTCCACAAGGAGAAGAGCGGTGCTAATAGCGACTCGTTTGGCCTCAGCCTGGCAGCTGGCCGCATCCGGGATCAGGGAAAAACCCTCCGGCGGAGCTCCCGCCATGGTAGAAAGAGTTTGTCGAGAAATAAGATTATCCAAAAGTCCAGTTAATATTTGTAAATCCTCAGTCGCCAATCGGGCATCGTCCAGTAATTGATCCAAGTCCTGAAGATCTAAACGAGCATCAGTATCCTCCGATGTTAACATCCAGAGACGTCCTGTAAGAGATTGCCACTGCGCCTGTACCAGTCCCCTCAAGCGGCAAACCTCTCGGGTCGTCCGGAAAAGTTCAGCGATTAAGTCTTGTAACAGAGTAGGGTCCTCTGAGAAGGGCTCCAGGGTAGTAGATCACCTGGAGAGCTGCACAGCTCCCATCCAAGTGGCAGGCGAACCCCCCTGGGCTCCAGCCTGGCTAGGAGAACGGTGAAGATGAGTGATAGCTGTCATAATGTCAGCCCTTGGCCCACAGAACCAGAAATCACCACAAAGTCATATAGAGTCCAAACAGATGGCTTTTACTGATCAAATAGGCATACAGTGCAAACGAATAAAATGACAGCTATGAGAGGCTCACTAGCTGGGAGATATTATAAGGCAGGAAAGGCGGGAGATTACACGCATGAATACAGTTTCCCAGGAGCTGAGTTCCCAGGCCTAGGTATGCGACCTTGGGGGGCAGACAATACAGCACAGAGACAGAGGCAATAACGAAACCGAGATAGCAGCCTGACAGTTACTTAAGGCTAAACTAGAGGGAACACCAGAGACCCATGATTAAATCTCTCATCTTACCTATTTTCTTTTAGAAGCAGCAATGTCTGTGTGGAGAACTGGCTGAAGGCCATGGCATGGGCATAAATAGGGTTGCCAACTCTGGGTTGGGAAGTTCCTGGAGATTTTGGGGTAGAGGCTAGTTTGGGGAGGGGAAGAACCTCAGTGAGGTATAATGCCATACAGTCTGTCCTCCAAAGCAGCCATTTTTTTCCAGGGGAAATTATCTCTGTAACCTGGAGACCAGTTGTAATTCCAGGAGATCTCCACCCACCACCTGGAGACTGGCAACCCTAGGGAGAGAAGGGTTTTACCTTTTACCTCATAGCATTTTCCTGCCCCCCCCCCCCCACAGCTGGCAGGGGGAAAAACACATATGGGAGTCTGTATGCTTTCCCTATTGGAGTTAATAACAGCTTGGTAGCATCAAAACAGGGAAAATTATAAAAGAGAAAAGGGTTAAATTGCCCCTCCCACAGCATCACAGTCCCAATCCAATCTCCTGCCCCACACAGGACTGTCTTTAAAAGAAAATGGGAAATATTAGGGGTCAAATCTCCCCAAATTATTCTAAAGATATATAAAACAGTTGCACTGATGAAGCTAAGCAAGACTGACCCTCAGCTCTGTAGGAATGAAACATTGTATGGGAATGCAAATTGGGAAGCTTTTGGCTTATTGGCATCTCTTGACTTCAATAAAATCTCAACATTTCCTGCCAGATGTTAGACTGTTTGTTATCCACCAAATTATGTAATATACGCAATATTATTGTGCATCAGTTATGATACGCTGTTGAAAATCAAATATTATTGCTTGGCAACCATCAAATACAGCCAAACATAATTTACCAAGTGGTTTTTTCAGGGAATCCTACATTCTTTGAAGCTTATCAGAGATTCCTCAGGCTTATCCAAGGATCTTCAATGAAAAGAACAGTTTCTGCTTGAACTGTAGCTTCAAAGAATCTAGGGCTCCCTAGAAAATACTTCGAAACAGATTGTCTACCATCATTCTCTGCAATGCACAGCTCAGTGGAATTATGGGTCAGTTCTAGTGCACACTGTCAGTTAACGTTAGGCCACAGTAAGGTCCAAAATAATCCCACATCCCACATACTGTGAAAATTTTCAAATTTTACATTACAGTGCCAGAAAAAAATTGCTATAATAAGCTGTACAAACAAACAAAGGAAAATTATAATAAATATGTTTGTTCTGTTTGGGAGCAAGGCAGGCTTAACATAGTGAAAATAAATTATGAATAAATTACGCATATTCTTTCATCTTCATGTACAGATTTGACAGATGAAACATAATGTAGACAGGGCAGATGCTGCATCACACTCCTGTTGCATCACTGACATGCAGAGGAATAACTGGCCAATTCCCAGATTGTTCAGCCTATCAAATGACTGTGTAAGAATATAAGAAGAACCCTGGTACATGAAACCAGCATTGTGTTACCCTCAGAAGAAGTCGGTTTGTATATGCTACCGACTTTCTCTACCACTTAAGGAAGAATCAAACCAGCTTACAATCACCTTTCCTTCCCCTCCCACAAAAACAGGCTGTGAGGTAGGTGGGGGCTGAGAGAGCTCTAAGAGAGCTGTGACTAGCCCAAGGTCACACAGCTGGCTTCATGTGTAAGAGTGGGGAAACCAACCCAGTTCACCAGATTAGCATCCACTGCTCATGTGGAGGAGTGGGGAATCAAACCCGGTTCTCCAGATTAGAGTCCATCGCTCCATACCACCGCTCTTAACCATTACACCAACTAAATGCCACTAAAGAGCCCAGAGCATGATGGGAATGGCCTCCCCCTGCAACTGTGTGTTCAGAGGTATACAGCCTTTGTGCATGGAATTTCCACTCTACCATCAACAGACTTAGATGCCATAAATTTGCTTAGCCTCCATAAAGCCATCTAAGAAAGGGAGCATAACTACGCAAGTCAGTTATGCCTTGTACGAAGAAGTGCCACCATCAGCATCAACTGTTTGGCTGCAGTTAATCCATAGTGGACTGACTACCACCACCATCCACCACTCATCAGCCCGCCACTGGCTACTAGCCCTTTGTCATGCCATTGTACCCTCGGCAACCTAGCCAGTCGGCTTAGGTCCACGCATAATGCTGATTGGCCAACATGCCACCATTCTGTGAGGAACATGCTATTTGAAACTGGACTGCTGGACTGAAGGGCACTGTGTTAGACAGCACATAAGGGGAACATGCCATCTGCCTCATCTACAAGGGAAAAATGATTTTATCCCTTCCTTATCTGTAAAAATACTTGGGAAGGGGGAGTCCTGTCTAGTTGGCAGCCTTAGGTAGACTTAGCTAGGAACTTCATTGAGAAATTATTCCTCATGGACCACTGCGATGGACTAATGCACATGGCAGTTTACATGTGTGACTATCGCCACAATAATTGCCATGGTATGTGACCACAGAAGGCTCTCTAGGGCATCCAGTGGGGCCCCACTTCCTCAGGAGCACTCATAGGCCAGGATCCCCCTTTCTTGTACATAAGCTAATGGAGTTAAGTTAGCTTGTTTCTCTAATTCCTGATACTGCCCTAAATTGTGTGAGAAATTAGAGTATGGGGGAGGAAAAGAAAGCACTCATTTCTCCAAGGGCAGACAAAGATGAGATTCTCTTCTTAGAAAGCCCAGAAGGCTCAGTCTCTCTCCAGGCTTTTGGGGGATGTTTGGGAAAGGTTTTATTTTGTAGCTTGCCTTTAATGCTGTGAGGATTCGATTTGGAATTTGTGGATCACTTTAACGAGTTTCATTAACATGTTCTCTATGGGGTGAATTCTATGCAGTGCCAATGAAAGATACTGGAGAAGTGGATCTTTCCCACTTTCCTCTACCCTAAGCAACTGTCTGTGAGCCTCGAGTGGGTGATGCTGAGGATTGGGTCACACATTTGGATGAAAAGCCGTGCAACACAGGCAGCTACGATGAGGAGATCAAAGTTTTCCCATCAGCAGAGATATTAGCACCAATGAAAACAATAAGTGTGTGTGTGTGTGGGACGGGGGCAATTTTGCTGGAATTCATCTCCTCAGTGTAATTGCCAATGTTGCACATTTTTGTTCATGTACCTCCCCCCCCCCATTTTTGAGCCTTTCATGCAGCTGCTGGGGAAGGGGGGATTTTTTTGGAGGGGAAATCTGCTTCCACTTATGCTAATGGTGCATATGATCCAACCCACTATACTTTTTCTTTTATTATGGATGAACCAAATATGCAGAAGTGTATATACAGAAATAAATAAGGGTATCTATAGAAATATACAAAGAAGTAGGATGGAGCCAACTTGTAGGACTTTTTAGATGTAGAAGAGGCCTTTGTCTCCATGGAGATTGAACATCAGGGAGGGCTTGAAAAAAAATGAAGGTACTTAAAAAATACACAAAACAGTCATGACAGGGAAACAGAAACAAAATCTTGCATTATTGCTTAACATCTATTTATGCTGTGATACCCTGGAGCCAGACACAGAAAGTATTCCTGTCAGGGGCATTAATCTCAACATCTCTACTTCTAAATTGCATTCTGTATACAAAATGTATTGTATGCGAAATGAGTTTATGTTGCGCTTATCTTGACAAAGGTATTCATAAAACTTAACATTATCTCCAGTTCCCTGCCAGGTTTTAGCAGAGTGAAGAGGGAAAATATTTGCTTACTTAACATTCAGTTGACTGCTTCTAAGAATTGTATATGTGGGGGAGCAGTTTAACAGTTTCACAACATAAAAATAAATGTGTCTATTCTGCACTCAATGGGTATGTGTAATGCTCATTAAAGTTAATGGAATTTACCTATACATATTGATAGCTGGCTAGTCCTTTAAGCATTTGGGTATCTGAAGCATTGTGCTTTGCTTCTGGATGAATCCTCTAAATAGGGGAGGACTGTGGAAAATGGGGTGCCTTATGTATCAGTGTGTAATGTGTCATCAAGTGGCAGCTGACTTCTGGTGACCCCGTAGGGGTTTCAAGGCAAGCGAGAAGCAGAGGTGGTTTGCCATTGCCCTCCTCTGCAAACTCTTCCTTGGCAGTCTCCCATTCAAGTACCAACGCTGCTTAGCTTCCAAGATCTGGGCTATGCTATATCGTCCCATATCCCTGAGGTTCCTTATGGAAGACCAAAAAGCAGTGCCAAAGGGAATTTTACTATTGGGAAGTTACCGTACCTTGAGCAAACCCCATTGAAATTAAAGGGATCTGTGTTAAAATATAGCCACATTTTTGTGTGGTTCACTTTTGTTTCTAGAGGGTGTTCAGAGAACAACTTCCTAGTTGATTCTGCCCATAGTCTGTATCACATTATGCATCTGTACAGAGCTTGCACTACAGAGAGGGTTCCAGCCTGTGTAAAGACTTATTGCCCCTAAAGTGAACGCACAAAGCCTAAGGCACCTTCCTTTCATAGGACCATCCAGGTTTGCGATAAAAAGGATTGGGACAGCCTGAAAACCTAAACTCTCACTTGTCACTCACATGGTTGTTCTGTTTATTCCAGAGGGGGTCATTCTTTTACCCTATGGCAGCCAAGATGACGAAGAGTCTAGAGCAGTGATGGCGAACCTTTTAGAGACCGAGTGCCCAAACTGCAACCCCAAACCCACTTATTTATTGCAAAGTGCCAACATGGCAATTTAACCTGAATACTGAGGTTTTAGCTTAGAAAAAACAACTTCCCTGGACTACCTGGTGGGCAGCGGGGAGTCCAGGGAAGGGGGCAGGGCCTTTGAACTGCTCCACGCTGCCTGCAAAAACTGCATTAGAACAAAAACTGCATTAGACCTAATATAGATGGGAACCAGACATCCATAGTGGTACCTTCACATTCAGAGGCAGTCTACCAGTTGTGGGAGGGCTGTATTCTCCATTCTTGAGGAAGTCCTGGAGAGACCTAGCAGGCATTTGCTGGAATCAGGAAAGTTTTCAGGGAGGGACGGAGGGAGGAAAAGGAAAGGAAGAAAGGAAGGAAGAGCTTTCTGGCCAGGGAAGGAAGGGGGCTTCTGGGCTGGTGAGTAGGGCGGCAGCCACCTCGTGCGCCAAGGAAAGGGGTTTTTGGTGGGGAAGGGGGCTTCTGGGCCAGCATGAGAGGCAGCTGCAGCCTCTCAAGCTGAGGAAAGGGGCTTCTGGCGGTGGTGGGGGGAGAATGAGGCTTCTGGGCCGGCGCGCTGCCACCTTGCGCGCCCAGGAAAGGGGTTTTGAAGGGAGAGGGGAAAGGGGGCTGCAGGGCAGCTGCCTTGCGACCCAGGAAAAGGGTTTTTGCCCATGGAAGGCACCGAGGGAGAAAGGGAAGAGGGCTGGAGGGCCGGCTCGCGAGGCGGCAGCCGCCTCGTGCGCCCTGCAAAGGGTTTTTTGGCCGGGAAGGGGGGAGGGAGAGGGAGAAGGGGGCTGGAGGACGACAGCCGCCTCGTGCGCCCTGCAAAGGGGTTTTGGCTGGGGAGGGAGAGGGAGAAGGGGGCTGGAGGACGACAGCCGCCTCGTGTGCCCTGCAAAGGGTTTTTGGCTGGGGAGGGAGAAGGGGGCTGGAGGACGACAGCCGCCTCGTGCGCCCTGCAAAGGGTTTTTTGGCCGGGGAGGAGGGAAGGGGGAAAGAGAGGGAGAAGGGGGCTGGAGGACGACAGCCGCCTCGTGCGCCCTGCAAAGGGGTTTTGGCTGGGGAGGGAGAGGGAGAAGGGGGCTGGAGGACGACAGCCGCCTCGTGTGCCCTGCAAAGGGTTTTTGGCTGGGGAGGGAGAAGGGGGCTGGAGGACGACAGCCGCCTCGTGCGCCCTGCAAAGGGTTTTTTGGCCGGGGAGGAGGGAAGGGGGAAAGAGAGGGAGAAGGGGGCTGGAGGACGACAGCCGCCTCGTGCGCCCTGCAAAGGGGTTTTGGCTGGGGAGGGAGAGGGAGAAGGGGGCTGGAGGACGACAGCCGCCTCGTGCGCCCTGCAAAGGGGTTTTGGCTGGGGAGGGAGAGGGAGAAGGGGGCTGGAGGACGACAGCCGCCTCGTGTGCCCTGCAAAGGGTTTTTGGCTGGGGAGGGAGAAGGGGGCTGGAGGACGACAGCCGCCTCGTGCGCCCTGCAAAGGGTTTTTTGGCCGGGGAGGAGGGAAGGGGGAAAGAGAGGGAGAAGGGGGCTGGAGGGCGGCAGCCGCCTCGTGCGCCCTGCAAAGGGGTTTTTGGCCAGGGAGGGGGGGAGGGAGAGAAGGGGGCTGGAAGACAGCCGCCGCCTCGTGCGCCCTGCAAAAGGGTTTTTGGCTGGGGGAGGGAGAGGGAGGCCGGAAGACGGCAGCCACCTCGTGTGCCCTGCAAAGGGGTTTTTGGCCAGGGAGGGGGAGAGGGAGAAGGGGGCTGGAGGGCGGCAGCCGCCTCTGCGCTCTGCAAAGCGGTTTTTGGCTGGGGAGGAGGGGAGAGAAAGGGAGAAGGGGGCTGGAGGGCGGCAGCCGCCTCTGCGCTCTGCAAAAGGGTTTTCGGCCGGGGAGGGGGGGGGAGAGGGGAAAGGCTGGGCGGCGGAGAGTCCAGGGAAGGGGGCGGGGCCTTTGAACTGAGCAGTTCAAAGCTGGCGGCTGGGAGGGCAGGGGCCCCGCCACCCAGCTGAGCCGTGCGTGCCAGCAGAGAGGGCGACGCGTGCCGGAAATGGCACGCGTGCCATAGGTTCGCCAACACGGGTCTAGAGGCACCTAACAACTAATGCATTTGGAGCAGTGGACTCTGATCTGGATAACCGGGTTTGATTCTCCACTCCTCCACATGAGCAGCGGATGCTAATCTGGTGAACTGGATTTCTTTCCCCACTCCTACACATGAAGTCAGCTGGGTGATCTTGGGCAAGTCACAATTTCTCAGCCCCACCTACCTCACAGGGTGTCTGTTGTGGGGAGGGGAAGGGAAGGTGATTGTAAGCTAGTTTGAGTCTTCCTTAAGTGGTAGAGAAAGGTGGCATATAAAAACCAACTGTTCTCCTTCTCCTCCAACTCCTCCTCCTCCTCCTCCTCCTCCAGCTTTTATGCATTTTATGCATTTGAGGAAATTGATTCTGGCTTATGCTACAATAAATTAATCCATCTTTAATGGGCCACAAAATTGTTTGTTATTATGGTATCTAGCATACACATGTGGGTTCCTCTGAGGATACTTATAGCCACTGATGGAGCCCACATGGAGAGAAGAAAGGTTTTTCTCCAAACCTGGAGTACTCCCTAAGTTTGCAGAAAAATCTGAAAACAAAAAAATGTTCATGGGGTGGGGGGGAGATTCAGTCACCCCAAAATTAAAATGTGGACAGACAATGGACATACCTCCTCCTCCAGGCATCAACATTGTTGGTAGATGTGGTATGTGGAGGATGGTTGGGAGCTGCAGCGCCCCCAGCTACAGCTATGGGAGTGGAGGGGAAGCAGCAGTGGGCTGGGTCCATCGGTGATGGGGGTAGTGACCAGAAGCAGGAAGAAGCTGTGGTGAGGCCAGCAGAGTCGATGTTAGTGGGGGAGTGGCTGGGAGCCGCAGCATGCCTGGCACCACTGGCATTAGTGTGGGGTGATGGTGGTCAGAATCTGCTGCATGCCCAGCATTGTCAGAGTTAGTGGGGGTCAGTGGAAACTGTGGCGTACCTGGCAGCATTAGTGGGGGGCCATCAGGCAAGCCACTGAAGAGGCTAGGGGCCACTCCCACAAGTTTCTTGCAGGCCCCCACTTGTTTAATGCTATTAGATGCCTGAGAATCCATGGACAGAATGTGGGAGCATCAGGTGGTCTTGTTTTAGACATCTCATGTTATTTGGGATGTTCAGTAAACCGAGTTTTGTGACTTGGAATTAGGGATGCCAGGTGCTTCACCATGAACAAGTTTGCCAGATTCTGGTGAACTGACCCCCAGATTAGGTTGTTTGTGTGGTGGATGTCCTGAATTACTGCCAAACTGTTTTGTAGCTGCACAGTAGCTGTTATGCCATCCTAGTCAGTTGATCTCCATGTATTATTAACAGACATTAACAAGCATCCTAGATCATTCTAGATCTGGGAGGGGTGTATGTGTGGAAGGGATGTCTTGGAGGAGCATGGGTATGCAAATGAGGGTAGATGCTGAGTCAGAAACTGGAGAAAATGTTTTTGGCTGCATCCAGTGGCCAGGCAATGGTGGGCTGGTTTTCTGACACTGCCTCGAGTCATTCTTTGTGGAACTGCTGGAAGGGTCATACTGACCTGGGTTGCAAAATCTGGCCCACTTGGACATTAATACCAAAGGCTATCCCAGGACCATTCCCTTGTTTACCTTCGGTGGAAAGTGTTCTCAAGTCACAGCTAATTTATGGCAACTAGGATTGTGCACATTGATCAACCTGAAATGAAAATAAACCTGAAATTAGCTGTTTCAGTAATTTTTGGGATTCAGGTTTACCAAACACCAAAACCTGTGGGTCTGCCACATTATTCAGCTTTTTTGGGTTTGGCTATTCGCCTTTGCTCAGGGGCATGGCTCTGTGCTTTCTCCCCTTTTTCTTTTTTTTTTTTGGACTGGTTTTGTTAGAGCCCCATAGTTGTGGCCATAGTCGGGGCCCTTGAAGTAAGAATTGTGTAATCTGAGCCAACTTGGTCTGACCAACTTTCCAGGTATATCACTCAACAGAAGACTTGGTCTGACCAACATCCAACCACACAGCCATCTGTACATCACTGTTCAGTGGGTTAATCTGGATCAAACATAAGTTTTTTTAAAAAAAAAGACAAGGCTCACCCAATCTCATCTGGAGGGATTTACCCTCCAACTAAAAAGTGCCAGCTTTGACTGCTGCTACCACCAGGCTTCCAAAGGAGACTTCTCAGCCGTGCGGATGAGCACTCTCTTTCAGACAGCCCCCATGGTCAAGACTTCAGCTGGCTCCAATATCACCCCCCGAAAACCTGCTCTAAAGCTGAAGGTCACCCCAAGAATAGGCTTTGTTTCTCTGCACCATGATGATCTCTTGAAATCAGTTTTTTGATGACCATAATAAAGGACTGTTCACAGGATGTCATTTGTCACCTGTTTTCCGTGCCTTATTTCTCTTGTATTTAAGCCATTTCCCTCAGTTTGGACGCTAATTTGCATGGACAAACGAAGCCCCCAGACTTTGAGGCACCAGCCTGTCAATCAGTTATTTCCACCAGTCTTCAGCAATGCTGAACTTCTGAACCTGAAAACCGATGGACAGCTTGGCTTGCAAATGCCTGGAGGATGGAAGCGACCCCTTTGTGGGCCCATAAAATTGGACCCCCTGTTCCAAAGTTCACCAAACTTCAGTCCCTTGCAGCTGCACTGCATATTTGGGGACTCTACCTCCAAAAATGCCCCCCCCTGAGCTTTAAAATTATCCCCTTAGACTATAATGGGCCTGAATTTTTCGGTAAACCCAGAAATTAGCCAATGTGGGTATTCAGTTTGTTCCAGCCTTACCCAAAAAATCGGGCCCAATAAACATGAATCTGAAACATGAAATTTACCTTTTTTTTTAAACAATCCCTACTACAGACCCCCCATATGAGTTTTTTTCCCATACCAGGTCAAATAGCAGCTGTGGGGGATCAGGTAAAACCCTTCTCTCCCTAGGGTTGCCAGTCTCCAGGTGGTGGGTGGAGATCTGCTGGAATTACAACTGGTCTCCAGATCCAAGTTTTTAGAAAAGTGAGAACCTTTTTCAAAGACACACAAACTGTACACTAAGGAGTCCCATTACTTTGGGGACATTTCCCTATTGCATTTTGGTTCTTTTCTACAAGAAGCAGTCAAGGATAGCAATTGTGGAGACTTTTCTGTTTCATATATTCTGAGGTGGTCTGCCATGCACATTTAAAGGATCTGGCAATCCTTTTTAATCCAGGGCAAAACAATGCTTCCCCCAGCCACCAGAGCTGATTAAGAAAGCTGCTTCTATTTTCACAGCTTCTCATCTTGCATTCATATAGGCAACAATATGGAGGTGGTTGTAATGTCTCCAATTGTTACTGCTGTGAAAAAAACACACCTAAAAATCATCTTAGTTTGCTTTTCTTGGAGGAGGAGGAGATCACCATCTTCTCTTCCCGTTCGAGATGAAAAATAGTCTCATGGTCTTTCCAGAAACCTTGAAATGGAAATATGGAAACATTCTGAAGCCATTTGGCTCAAGTTGGTAAACATTTTGAAATAATTGTGTAGTTCTGATTATCTTATTTGTGACAGATATTACAAACAGGCTGTTCCAACTATTACTTTTCTATTATAAAATTTATTCCCCTCACTAAACCTAAACGATGCTCTGCTTTGTCCATAATAGATATTGAAATTCTTGATTCCTGTTTCTGCTTCTCTTCTGGACAAGAAACCTGCAGCCAATTACTGCTCTCTGAAGCAGCACATAAACCACTATCAGGTCTTCCATATCTGAGATGATAGAGTGTGGCACAGGGCAACATTTGTCTGGCCTTATGTGGTGTACACTGAGAACAGGCACTTGGAGGAGGGGAGATTTGGTAATGGGAACTCTAGAAAAAAGCTCTTTGTACAAAAAGAAGTACTTTCCACAAATAGCCATGGATGAGAACAACCATTGCTACAACATCTTGCTAACATCTCTGACCTGTTGGTGCAATGTTTTGCTGATGTAGGCCAATGTGCAATGGAGGAAAAGGAATATTACCACATTTCTTGGTAACATCTGGCCACTCCACTCATGGCTACTGTTAGCCATCCATTAATGACATATTTTGTCTTACAGGATCAAAGCCCCATGGAGGAGCCTAAGAAGAAACTGCAGTGCGCCTCCATACAGTGGTTGAGTAAGAATTTGTCCAATGACTACAATAGAAGAAGGAGTAGTAGTAGTAGTAGTAGTAGTAGTAGTAGTAGTTGGGTTTTATACCTAACTGATGCAGCCATCCAACAGGGGTAAAAGAAAGGACAGACCTCAGTCATCCTACTGTGCCAACATGACCATCAAGTGCAGTGGCCAGTGTACACCTAGCAGCAGTGAGGTTGTTGACTCTCTTGTTGTAGCCTGGCTCCTGCACCAGTGCAAGCTGCTTAAGAGACTGTTATTGAACTAGTATGAGGCTCCTCCAAGCTCACTACAGGCCCCCATGAAGAAAAAAAGTGCTCTGTTTCTTCTGTTCCTTCCCATTTTTGTGGGTGAGACTAGAGTGCTGTCAGTGAGCTGTGCTGGCATCATCATGCATTGGTTGGCTGTTTTCAGTATATGGCTGGTGTGGAGATATCATTGGCATTCAGCTCTGTGACTGGTGAGTGTGACCAGTGTCACAATGGATTCCAGTGCAGTTCTTTCTTTCTTTCTTTCTTTCTTTCTTTCTTTCTTTCTTTCTTTCTTTCTTTCTTTCTTTCTTTCTTTCTTTCTTTCTTTCTTTCTTTCTTTCTTTCTTTCTTTCTTTCTTTCTTTCTTTCTTTCTCTCTCTCTCTCTCTCTCTCTTTCTTTCTTTCTTTCTCTCTTTCTTTCTCTGACAAGCCATGCTAATGCTGCACCTGTGTTGGCAATGGGCCTGCCATTTGGAATAAGAATTGTCCTTCCCAAACCTTATAGCAGCTAAAAAAACAGTAGTCAATCCTCCTAAGAGCAGGTGGTCTAGTTCTGCATGCTTGCTGCTGCAGAACTGATTTTCAGTTATTGCAATTTCAAAGCTAGCAGTAACTTGTTTGGAGTTGAAGCCTAACTGCAAGTTGATTATCTCCAAACAGGTGATTCTCACTTTACTGGAGAATTGAGCCACA
The DNA here is from genome assembly GCF_029931775.1 of Euleptes europaea. Classification (NCBI taxonomy): domain Eukaryota; kingdom Metazoa; phylum Chordata; class Lepidosauria; order Squamata; family Sphaerodactylidae; genus Euleptes; species Euleptes europaea. The sequence goes on from NC_079317.1 coordinate 42,080,326, forward strand.
TGTAGGTAACCTGTTACCAATCACAGGTTGCTTTTGCAGATTAGAACGGAATATACTGATTGATATGCCAACAGTTTCAGAAATGGTGAGGCTAAGCAAGAGTTGCACATATGTGCAGCATGACTGGGGAAGGCAATGGCAAACCACCCCATAAATATAGTCTGCCTAGTAAACATCGGGATGTGATGTCACCCCATGGGTCAGTAATGATCCGGTGCTTGCACAGGGGACTACCTTTACCTTTTTAAAGGTATATTAAACTTGATATGGATCTCAACGTTTCACTTTCTTTTTCATTTTTTATAAAATCTAGCAAGTCATTGAAAGCGTGTTCATGTTACTTCAAAACCATTTCTCCTCATGGCACAGATCTGGCGGTACAATTTATTTATTTATTTTCATCTGGGATTGCAAGCAAGGACTTACAACACAGCCTTGAAAGTACAGCCCCGATATTGGTTTAGTAGATCTTAGGACAGCTGTAAGGAGAAAGGAAGGGAGGGGGAAACCTACTTTGAATTTCAATCAGACTACCTCCAGTAGAGACATAACGCTAACAAAGATGCTTAACCAGCACTCTATAAAGATGTTAAGAAAATATTTGTAGTGATTCACACACACCTATAGACAAAAACAGTTCTTGTTGCTGTTGAAGCAACAACACAGCACAGCCTTAATTAAAGCGTCATCTGACCTGTTTTTTTATGCTACAGTTGCAGAATCCTGTTAAAAGAAAAAGGATTAATTACAGATGGGCTGTGTGTCATGATAATTAACAATTGCCGCTTCTCTTATTTGTCACATTCTGGGACTCTCCCCCCTCCTGCTTTATAAGGTACAGGGAATAAGAATTTTTATCACATTCCTTGCTTGCAATCCCTGATGGAATTGTCATCCATAAATTTGCACGGCATACACAAAATATTGCGCCATCAGCATTTCATACCACATACCTCAGAGTGATTCTCATAAGGGAATGTGCTGTACGAGGCCCTATGTGAAGTTGTAAGCAAAATGATCAGGCTAGCTAAATATGAATGATTTGGAAAGGGGTTTAATACATGGCATGGTATGTACTGTTATTGCTTGTGTAGCAGACCTGCTGTATAAATACTGGTTAATATAATTAAATTAAAGGAAAACATTGCCTCCTTTTTTATTTTTTACCACTGGTAGATAAGCAGCTTGGGTTTTTCTCCTGTACCCAAACTAAGGGATACAAGAACAAACACTGGGTCATCCGATGTGTGTGTTTATATAACAGCATTAAAAACAAGCCAGTCTCAAGCATTGGGAAGCAAAGATTAAGCACTTCATAGAATCATAGAGTTGGAAGGGACCACCAGAGTAATCTAGTCCAACCTCCTGCACTTCCTACATTGATTTCTTTGGGCTAGGGCAGGCATTGTATTTGCACTGCAAATGGCTTCACCGGGGCAAGTTTTCCTACCTCCTCCTCCTCCTCCATCACCACCACTATCACACCACCTCTCCTGTCCTGTATCGAAGTACATCTCCCATTTAGTGTTGCCATCATAGTGAGAGGCCCCACACCAACAGTGGCTTGCAAGGAGGTGCAGCAGGAAGAAGTTGCTGAATTTGCTGCGCCTGAATAGCAACCTATGCTGAGTCTGTCCATGTCCTCATTAGTGGACAGTGCAAGAAAATGGCTGAGAAATATCTGGATCGGCACTATACAGGTGTGCATTGTCTGAATGGTAGGGTTGCCAACCTCTAGGTAATAGCTGGAGTTCTCCTGCTATTACAACTGATCTCCAGATGATAGAGATCAGTTCACCTGGAGAAAATGGCTGCTTTGGCAATTGGACTCTATTGATCATCTTTGGCAATTGGACTCTATTGATATCATGTGATCATCTTGTTTGTCTCATGAAAACAGTGAGTGGAGCAAGATGAGCAAGATTATACTCTCTGTTTCCTATTTGCTTGCAAAAAGGTCATGGATTTGCCCCCTGCTTTCTTTACAGGACTTCTGCCAGAGGGGCCAAAGTGAGAAGGGAAACTGCAGAGGTTGTACACAATATTTAAGTGTACTACAGGCACCAGCAGCTGTATTTGTAGCTCCTTAGTTTAAAAGCCCCCCCTCCCGAATTTTTTCCCTTCTTTGTCTGATAGCTGCTGGAAGGCAGAAAGGGCGAGAGGAGTTGAAAACGATCACTTCCCCTGCCCGATGTTTCACGAGGATGTTTCACAGATGTTCGTGCTATTCCATGCCCAGAAGAGGAGCAAGAGAGATCCTTTGCATTTGAGCCAAATGCCTAAGCTTCTCTATCTCATGCACAAATCAAGCTGACATGAGAAAGTCATGCCATTAAAGCACGTTCATTATTCTGACAGGCGTCATTCAATTTACAGGGATCTGAGGGGCCACTGGAGTCGAGCAAACTTGAAGCTGACTCGGTTTCATCTCTTTTGGCACTTTGACTGCATATTAATTAATGATGTGGCCTCTGAGCACACACGGAGACTTTCAGCATATGCTAACAAGCAGCTTTAAATTGTCTCCTCATCAACACTAGTTCAATTTCCAACTTCCGTAACCTTTTCAAGCATTTTTTGAATGACACCTTCAAGGATTCCCCCCCCCCCCTTCACTCACTGAACTTTGCTTCCATTGGAACTTGCAATGAAAGCAAGCATGAATAATTAGCAGGCTTTTGTCATTGTTGATGACTTCTTGGAGCTTCAGGCATCTGAGAAAAGAGTTCTGGGATCAACATTACCCCAGCTGGGTCAGCAGCCAGAGTACTGCAGAACTTTAGCAAGCATCCAAATACAACGTACACAATATTGATGAAGGATACCCTTGAATTCAATGGTGAATTTCACACATATTAAAATGGATTGAGAGCATGCTTTAAAGGCTGAAGGCAGAGTGGCAGAGCCACGTGGCTGCCTTTGAGATTTCCTGGCTGCCACAGAGGGAAAAAAGGGGAATTTAATAATAAAAATAAAGAAAAGGGGGACATTCCACATTGAAAAAAGTGAGTCTGCACCACCAAAAAAGGTAGCATAGCCCTGTTGCTGCTCTAGCGGGCATTCCTGGGCTGAAAGGGCTGTGGAAGCTGCCTAAAGGCAGCTCCACCCCCTGGGAATGCCTCCCCTACACCAGCGCAGCCGCTGTCTTCTGGGGTTTAGTTCCCAGATTGGGCGTGTTGGTAGTGGGGGCTGGCGGAGCTCTGTCACTCCAGGATGCTAGCATGTTTGCCCCCACCCCAGCGTGTTTGCCCCTTTATCCCATGATAAAGTGTGGGGTCAGTGTGGGGTCAGCTTGCTCCTATGGAGATTCAGCCCCCCCTTCAGGATTGCAGCCTTAATTGATAGTGGGAAATACTGAATTAGCCATCGAAGAGAGATATTTTGCAAGCAGAGGCAGGTATTCTTAAAAAAGAAGGTGCATATGGGGGTTGCTTGCTTGGCAGCTCCTAGGTAATGTGGTTTGTATTGATTCTATTCCTGCTACATTATCTAAAATTAATCTCCTACTTAGTTAATACAAGGACTGTCACACTTTTATTTTGTTTTCTGCCTTACAAGTAGGGTTGCCAGGTCCCTCTTTGCTACCAGCAAAAGGTATTTGGGGTGGAGCCTGAGAAGCACGGGGTTTGGGGAGGGGAGGGACTTTAATGCTAAAAATACAAGATCCAGTAAATTCCTGTCTTGTCTTGCTGACAACTTCCTATTCCAGAAAGTGGACAGGGGAACAAGGGGATCTGCTATCTTAGACTTGATTCTCACCAACAGGGAAGAACTGGTCGATGAGGTTAAAGTAGTAGGCACCCTGGGTAGTAGTGACCACGTACTCTTGGAATTTACAATCTTGGGGAAAGGAAAACCTGTACGTTGTCAGACATATAGGTTGGACTTTAAAAGAGCAAATTTTAACAAACTTAAACTTATGCTAGGTAGAATCCCATGGTCAGAAATACTTAAGGAGAAGGGAGTGCAAGAAGGGTGGGGGTTTCTTAAAAATAAAATACTGAAGGCGCAATCCCAAACCATTCTTATGAGAAGGAAAAATGGGAGGAGCTTAAAGAGGCCAGGGTGGCTCCATAAACAGCTTTTTAAAGAGTTGAGAAATAAAAAAGACTCATTTAGCAAGTGGAAGGAGGGCCTTATAAGCAAAGAGGAATATAAACAAATAACTAGTGCTTGTAGGGAGAGTGTTAGGAAAGCTAAATCTCAGTATAAACTTAGGCTAGGAAGGCATGCTAAACGCAACAAAAAAGGGTTCTTTTCCTATGTACAGAGTAGGAGTAAGGACAAGATAAGCCCATTGCGTGGACCGGAAAGGGAAATTGTAACAGGAGATGAAGAGAGGGCAGAACTCCTCAATTCCTATTTTTCCTCAGTCTTTTCTCGTGAGGGAAGCGGTGCTCAACATGGCATAAACAGAACATGTGATAAGGGAAGGGATTTGCAGCCTAGAATTGGCATTGGGGTAGTGAACAAACACCTGGTTTCTTTAAATGAAACAAAATCCTCTGGGCCAGATGAATTACACCCAAGGGTACTCAAAGAACTTGCAGATGTAATTTCGGAACCTCTGTCCATTATTTTTGAAAAGTCTTGGCAAACAGGTGAGGTGCCAGAAGATTGGAGGCAGGCAAATGTTGTCCCCATCTTTAAGAAGGGGGAAAAGGAGGATCCGGGTAACTACCAAACCCATCAGTTTGACGTCTATGCCAGGAAAAGTTTTTGAACAAATCATCAAACAGTCAGTCCTTGAGCATTTAGAAAGGATGGATCTGATCACTAAGAGCCAGCATGGGTTTCTCAAGAATAAGTCATGTCAGACTAATCTTATCTCCTTTTTTGAGAAAGTTACTACCTTGCTGGATCAGGGGAATGCTGTAGACATAGTTTATCTAGATTTCAGTAAGGCTTTTGATAAGGTTCCACATAGTATTCTAGTTGACATATTGGGAAAATGTGGTTTAGATCCTATTATTGTTAGGTGGATCTGCAACTGGTTGACAGATTGTACCCAAGAGTAGGGCTGTTGGAAAAAAAAATTCGGTAAAATTCAGATTCGGCAAAATTCGGCCTGTTTTTATTCGGGAAATGCCAAAGTCCAAACTCCCCCGCTTCGGGTCCATGCAATTCAGCACGAGGTCCGGAGTTCGGGGAAAAATCCGGCCGAAAAAAGCCATTAAAATCACAACTGCACCTTTCCGCGGCTCTGGGGGGGCATTTTTTGGGGTAGAGGTCCCAAACTTTCAGCGTACCTTCAAAGGACCCTTCTTGCAATAACCCCCAAGTTTTGTAAAGATTGGATCAGTGGGGGCTGAGATATGGGCCCCGAAAGGAGTCCCCCCTGCTTAATGTGCATTTGCAATTAGCAGAGCTTGCCGCCCACTCGAAGCTCCCAGCCCCGACAAACAGCTGAGCTGCGAGGAGCAAAGGCGGGGCAGGTGCGAAGAAGTTTGCAAACCATGCAAAGCAACACAACTATGCAAGCCATCACGTTTGCAACCATGAAAAGCAACACCTGACGCCTGGGAGTTTGCAAACCATGGAAAGGGACAGAGGCCTGCTAGCTAAGCATAAGGAGCAGGAGGGGGTGGATTTCCCCTTTTGCATTGGACTCGAGACCAGGAAAATGCATTATTTAAGTCACAATTTGAAAACAATTTTTGAGCAACCGATCTTATGAATGAGGGAAAACCTGAGGACACACAACTGAAGCCCCCCCCCTCAAACCAGGGAGAGAGAGACTCAAGGGGGCACCCCCCAGACAGAACGGGCGAAAGCCCCCTTTGGCTTCCCCCCACCCACAGAAACTGTTCCCTCCCCCCCCCACACACAGACTCTACTCCCCCGCCACACACACAGGAGAAAAATTATAGATTAAAGCCCCAAAAGGGGTCTTATTGTGGATGTCTTCTGTTCCATCAGGAGGGACTTGGAGGACTGGGTAATCCAATACGGTTCCATTTAAGCACGGGAGGTTTTGCTTTGAATTTGCCGCTGTCGAGATGCACACAGGATCGGCTGACCCCATTCATCCCAATAGGGAAAAGGGGGGGCATATCTCAGCCCCCGCTGATCCAATTTTTACAAAACTTGAGGATTCTTTCAAGAAGGCTCCTCTGAAGCTACGCTGAAAGTTTGGGGGCTGTAACCCCAAAAATGCACCCCCTGCAACCACGGAAAGGAGCGAATGTGCACAAGCACCCCCACGGGGATTTCTCTCTCACACAAACAGATACTCTCTCTTTCTCTCCCCGGCTGGGCCGCGCAGCAGCTGGGCTCATGCACTCAATCGTGACTGATTGTCCAGAAGAAGACCCAGCTTGGCCACTGATTGCCTGGGGGAGAATGCTGCTGTGCCGGCGTAGGCCAAGGGCTGGGCGGTGCCCGCAGTCCTCAGACATGCTGGAGGTATTTAGCCCCTTTCAGAGCAGGCGACAAAGATTATGCTATCTACCAGGGTCAGAGGTCAGAGGCGTTGTCAAAGCAGGCAGGAGTCAATGGCCGGAAAGATTAATCAGAGGCAGTAGCAGGAACACAGAGAAACTGCACGGTTGCTTCCGCAAAGTGAAAGCATGCCTGCACTGCCTTTATCAGTCAGTGCATTTCCAAGCTAGGCTTCATCCTGAAAAGACTCAGCACCAGTTCTCTGTCTGTTTAGCCTCTCCAAGCGAGCACTCCTCCTTTTACCCTGCAAAACCACACGCTGCCGAGCCCTGATATGCCTATCAGGTTCAGGTGAGCTTGGAGGGCTGCCATTCTCAGCTTCTGCTGCAGGGGTTGGGGGAAGAGTAGCTTCTGTCTGCCCTTGTTCCATCTCTCTGCCTAGCTGTGGTTCCTGCTGAGTTGTTTCAGGCTCCTGTGCCACTGACTGCAATGGAGGTACTGAAGGCCCAGAGGCAACCTGTTCCTCCACTTCAGCTTCAGAGTCCTCCGAGTCCTCAGCTCCCAAGGCAGGGCCCATGACACCTGCTTACTAACTGACGATTATGCTGCTGCGCTGAACCCTGAATTTGCCGAATTTATTCACCGAACACCCCGAACTCGCTGAATTCGGCTCCCAGTTTTCCTGCCTTTTTTGAGTTCGGTTCCATCTGAACTAAAAACTGCTGAATCAGAGGAAATTCGGCTGTTTTTCAGTTCGGGACGAACCGAATTGACAGCCCTACCAAAGAGTGCTAGTTAATGGTTCCTCATCCACTTGGAGAGAAGTGACTAGTGGAGTTCCTCAGGGATCTGTGCTGGGCCCTGTGTTGTTCAACATCTTTATAAATATTTGGATGAAGGAATAGAGGGGATGCTTATTAAATTTGCAGATGATAATAAATTGGGAGGGGTAGCAAATACGATAGAAGACAGAGCCAAGATGCAGGATGATCTTGACAGGCTGGAGAAATGGGCTAGAACTAATAAAATGCACTTCAACAAAGACAAATGTAAAGTCTGCATTTAGGTAGGAAAATCAAATGCATAATTATAGGATGGGGGAGACTGGTCTGAGCAGTAGTGTGTGTGAAAAGGATCTTGGGGTCTTAGTAGACCAAACACTGAACATGAGTCAGCAGTGTGCTGCAGTAACTAAAAAGGCAAATGCAGTCTTGGGCTGCATCAACAGAAGTATAGTGTCCAGATCACGCAAAGTGATGGTATCGCTTTACTCTGCTCTGGTTAGACCTCAACTAGAGTACCGTGTTCAGTTTTGGGCACCACAATTTAAGAAAGATGTAGACAAGCTGGAACATGTCCAGAGAAGGGCAACAAAGATGGTGAGGGGTCTGGAGACCAAGTCCTATGAGGAAAGGTTGAAGGAGCTGGGTATGTTTAGCCTGAAGAGGAGAAGACTGAGAGCAGATATGATAACCATGGTCAAGAACTTGAAGGGCTTTCATATAGAGGAGGGTGCCGAGTTGTTTTCTGTTGCTCAAGAAGGTCGGACCAGAACCAACGGGTTGAAATTAAATCAAAAGAGTTTCCGTGTAGATATTAGGAAGAATTTTCTAACAGTTAGAGCGGTTCCTCAGAGGAACAGTCTTCCTTGGGAGGTGGTAAACTCTCCTTCCCTGGAGGTTTTTAAGAAGAGGTTAGATGGCCATCTGTCAACAATGCTGATTCTGTGACCTTAGGCAGATGATAAGAGGGAGGGCATCTTGGCCATCTTCTGGTCACTAAGGGTGTGTGGAGGGGAGGTGGTTGTGGATTTCCTGCATTGTGCAGGGGGTTGGACTTGATGGCACTGGTGATCCCTTCCAACGCTATGATTCTATGATTCTATGAATGCCATTGAGTCCAATTGCCAAAGCGGCCATTTTCTCCAGGTGAACTGATCTCTATCGGCTCGGCTGGAGATAAGTTGTAATAGCAGGAGATCTCCAGCTAGTACCTGGAGGTTGGCAACCCTACTTACAAGGGATCTGTGTATTCTAGTTAGGGTTGAAAAGACATCTGCTTAACTATTTGCCTGCAACTGGTTTGCACTGAACACCACATAACACAACAGTATAATCCTATGGTGAGTTACTCCAGTCTAAGCCCATTGAACTCACCATAGGATTGCACTGTTAGCCTGCAACACATCTTATGTTTTAATTTACGACTCTAAGAGTTGTAGACTGGGGCTTTCCTGCCAAACACTGAACCCTCTTCTCATTCCTCCATCCTCTTTTTGTTTAATTTTCTTATGTTGAACATCCAGCCTGATAAAAAGCTCATCGTTGCTCCATCTATCTTACCACTGTCCACACTGATCAGCAGTGGCTCAGTCAAAGAACCCAACCTATCTAACCACTGGTATCTGCAGTCCTTTAACTGGAGATGTCAGGGGTTCAACCAAAAACCTTTGGCAACAAAGCCTGTGCTTTACCAGTGACCATCTCAATAGCTTAGCCTAATGTGTCCTCCTGTTACAGCAATGGTAAGGGAGAAAATGGCCCTTGTCCCAAAGGCCATATGTATATATTAGCCGACACTTGCACAGAGACCTTTTGTTGTGTGGATTTTGAAGTTCTCTTTTGCAGAACTCACCTTTCTGACATCCAAGCAAATACTTAATTGTTGATACTATTTTAATCCCCTTTCTCCTTCAAATGATTGCCCAATTAACTGCTTCAATATGTTTATGAAATGCCTAACCTGAGAACAGCAACAGGCACAACATTTGGTGGAGATATTTTGATATGAGCAGTAGCTGCTAGTGGTAATACAACAATAATTGCTGGCTCATTTACGGACTATTTAGCTCGTGCAGTGAGCCAGATGAGAACAGCTAATGAGCACAGCTTCTTGCTGTAATTAGTAGAACAATCCTGGCTCACAGATGATTTACAGTTTGCGAAAAAACAAAGAAAATCTGCGTAGTGACTGCCGCGCTTCTATGCTCCAGAAAGTTGCACCCATCCAATGTCATGTAATTCTTTCTGCTCTACTCTACTGTTCACATCAAACAGGTTTTGCAAAGGACAAAGGCTTGCCAGCAACACAACGAGTCCAACAAAATATAATGTATTGGCAAGGGAGTCTTTCTCTAGGGAAAGCAAATTTGAAGTGGAGTCATTAAAATTTGTGAGTCATTAAAATTAATGATTGCCAAATTGATTTCCCCCTATAGCATTTGGGAATTTGGCAGGGTGCTATGTGGTGGACAATATCTCAGTAGGAAGAGAAGCACCGGGACAGGATAACGAGATATTGGGGGGGGGGGAGGAGAGGACACATGAGCAACTCCATTTGTTGCCTGATTATTCATCCCAATGTCATTGTCTTCTTGGAAATGACAGGAATCCCAAGGAATCCTAGGCTAGATACAGACAATAGTTTTAAGGCTCAGTGGAAGAGCACATGCTTTATATGAGGGGCCGCGGCTTAGTGGCAGAGCATTTGCTTCGCACGCAAGAGGTCCCAGGTTCAATCCCCGGGGTCTCCAGTTAAAGGGACTAGGCAAGTAGGTGATGTGAAAGACCTCTGCCTGAGACCCTGGACAGCCGCTGCCAGTCTGAGTAGACAATACTGACTTTGATGGACCAAGAGTCTGATTCAGTATAAGGCAACTTCTTGTGTTCAGTGGGTCCCAAGTTCAATCCCTGCCATCTGTGTTGGGAAAGACCTTTCTTTGCCTGAAATCCTGGAAAGTCATTACCAGTAATAGAAAGCAATGTGGACCTAGTAGGACAAGTGGTCTAGGTTGGTGTGGAAGCTTCATGTGCAAGCAATGTATGGCTTGCTTAGGGATCAGACTGCTGCTCAGTGATAAAGCAGATACTTTGGGTGCAAAAGATCTCAGGTTCAGCCCCTAGTATCTCCAGGTAAAAACCATCTCATGCAATAAGTGTTGGTGAAAAACCTTTCTCTGCTTGAAAGCTGCTGCCGTGGAAAGTAGGCAATGTTATCTGAGGTAGACCCATTGCTTTGGTATAAGGAAACTTATTAATGGGAAAATATACACATCGGGACCAACAATTACACCTTCAACTCTTTGAAAACTTATACTTCTGAGAGTCATCCAACTCTCAGAAGCTATTTTTTTTGTGAGGCAGGGGGCTGCAGAACACAGGAAGAGTAAGGAAGGGAGGGGCTGTGGCTCAGTGGAAGTACCTTTGCTTTGTTGTGCAGAACATTCCAGATCCAATCCCCGGCATCTCCAGCTTAAAAGACCAGTTGGTAGATAATGTGAAAGATTTCTGCCTGAGACCCAGGAGAGCAGCTGCCAGTCTGAGTAGACAATACTGACCTTGATGAACCGATGGTCTGACTCAGTATAAGGCAGCTTTGTGTGTGTACTTCTACACTTATAGCATCAGTCTTATCTACTGCTGAGTTTCCTCTCAATCAGATATTCTGAAAGGCCATATTTCAAGCCCATGACACTCTTTCAAAACATTGATAATCATGGAAAGGGAGAGTTTGCGCAGCCGCTTCCTCCACATAGCAACCGCTGCAGACAACCAGGTGACTGTGCAGAGGGTGGGGGGTGAGGCCAGTGCATTCGCCCCACTCTATCTCCCTGCTTGTGCAGTGAACGCCTGGAGCTGTCATCTGTACCAGGCTAGTATCAGGGCAGTTTTTCGTGGTTAGCTATTATTTCCCTATTCCGGTTCCTGTGTCCCTACCTCTATTTTCTTTGTCTACTAGGTTGAAATTCTGTGTGCAGGGCTTTATATGTTTCACAATGGTTTTATTTAGAAAGGCTTTGGAAACAAGACTCATTAATGTCCATATATCTATTTGCCACTGGCAAGGAGAGTTGGATGAGGTACTTCCTCTTGGCGACGGATACAAAGCTTCATTTTGGAAATTTGCAAAGAATTTGTCTGAGAAAGAAAACACCCACAAATGAGAGCTGCCAGTAGGATGGCATTGGCTGCAAGCCTAAGGACACTTGCCCCACTAAATAACATGGAAGTTACTTCTGAGTACACCTGCTTAGGATTGCTCCCATTATTACATGGTTGTGTCCCTATGAACAGGACCAGATAACACTCCACTCAGCAAAGTTTTAAGTGTGGCCTGCTGCTGAGAGATGTGGTAGTATACATGCCAGTAAACCCTATGGGAGAGAAGAAAAGATGTGGGCCAATGATTGATTGCCAGTGTAGCCCCCATAGAAATATGATGCCCACTGATAGGTTTCTTGGTACTCATCTGCTTCTTCCTCAAAGCATCTCTTCTCCAAAACTAACAGCCAACCTTGCTTTCCTTTCCTCCTTGAAGAAGAAGGTGCTTCAGATGAGCTCAGATGAACTCAAGACATCACCTTTGTATCTGCAGGACGCACTTATTTGGAAAAAGCTGCCTCCATTGTAGGAGAGTGCTTGGCTTGCACCCTTCTAATACTTTGTGATTAGACCCAGTCTCCATGGCATCCATGTTATTGGGGTGCCCTAGGGTTGCCAACCTCCAGGTAGTAGCTGGAGATCTCCTGCTCTCTAGACGATAGAGATCAGCTCACCTGGAGAAAATGGCCACTTTGGCAATTGGCCTCTACGGCATTGAAGTCCCTCCCCTCCCCAAACCCCACCCTCCTCAGGCTCTGCCCCCAAAACCTCCCACCGGTGGTGAAAAGGGATCTGGCAACCCAACGGTGCCCACTCTCCATTCTCAAAGTTCCAGAAGCACCCAGAAGCTCAACAAGATTGGAGACCACTGATACAGGCCAAATCTGTTACTTTAATCTGAAACAAACAGATACATGGTAGACCAGTTGAAGATTAGAGGAAGGTTAGTAATTTCTGTGCATACAAGAATTAGAAAGAAAGAAAGAAAGAAAGAAAGAAAGAAAGAAAGAAAGAAAGAAAGAAAGAAAGTCAAGAATTCATAGGACCACATTCATTTTGATCAGATGTGCCACCTCTGCTGAAGGGCTGAGTTTAAGATCTACCGTAGATAGGATTGCCAACCTGCTATTATAACTGATCCTGCGATTATAACTGATCTCCAGCTGATAGAGATCAGTTCACCTGGAGAAAATGGCTGCTTTGCCAATTGGACTCTATGGCATCTAAGTCACTCCCCTCCCCAAAGCCTGCCCTCCTCAGGCTCCGCCCCAAAAATCTCCCGCCGATAGCAAAGAGGGACCTGGCAATCCTAACAGTAGATTTCAAATAGAAACATAGTGCAGATAGTATGGCTTTGCGACATCATTACTAAATCAACTCCCACCTTCCCTTTTCATGGGTATGAATATTTATTCTTTGTTCATAAAGAAATAACGCACCAAAACAAATATTTAATCAGAGAAACTTGCATGGCTCAAGGGGGGGAGGGGGGAGGACGAACAGCAGTCTACCTAAGTCACAGAAGAATGAGGAGACCAGCATGAGCTTTGGAGGCAAGGGCAGGGCATCATCTAAGAATGGGAGCAGGGAGATACCATGCAACAAATAAAACAAAACAACTACCAACTTCCTTGTCTGTGCATGCCTTTACTCTGTTTAGTATTGAACTGCAAGACATCATGGAAATTTGGCCAGCATTACCAAACTGTTAATCAATAGTCAATATTCAGAGTGCTTTCCCCTTTAAATGCTAATTGCTTTTTAATTGTATCCCTCCTGAGTTCTCCTAACACATCATTGGCCTGATTATTCATGGTTCTTGACATCAAAGCTACTGAAAGAATACAAGCTGCTATTTTGTGGTGGCTACACTCTTCAGAATGCACAAAGAAATGTTATACGAAGTACTCTTCTTTATCTGGCTGTCAGCTATCAGGAATGAAGTCACATAGGTAGTGTTACACACTTCACAGGTCTGGAAAGGACAGGAACAAAGGTAAACAAATTCTTCACTTCTGCTATCCAAATCCACCCACTGGTCCTGCTACAGATCAAACTATACAATCCAGATTATAGTGTGCCACAAACTGAGAGCAGCTGTACTGAAGGAAATTACCCTCAGAGCAAATGGCTTCAGATGATGTGCTGACTTAGTATGGTAATATTGCTCCATGTGGCAGCAGACAGTATTTGTTAAGTGATTATTATTTCTGCATTGTGATCTTGAATCCACTTCTAGAAATCAGTGAGGACCAACAACTGCTTGTCAGAAAAGTGATGTTCTCCTAAGTCTCTCAAAATGCATTTAGGGATATTACAGGTGTACAACTGATTTTACCATAATAATTAGGGTCCTTCTACTTCAGATCTGCTAGCAACTGGGTAGACATAGATGGGAGAGTTAGGATCAGGAAGGAGCAGAGTTAGGATCAGGAAGGAACATCAGAACATAAGCAAAGCCATGCTGGATCAGACCAAGGTCCATCAAGTCTGTTCACACAGCAGCCAACCAGGTTCCTCTAGGAATCCCACAAACAAGATGACTACAGTAGCATTATCCTGCCTGTGTTCCAGAGCACCTAATATAACAGGCATGCTCCTCTGATCCTGGCAAGAATAGGTATGCATCGTGACTAGTATCCATTTTTACTAGTAGCTATAAATAGTTCTATCCTCCATGGAAATGTCCACTCCCCTCTTAAAGCCTTCCAAGTTGGCAGCCATCACCACAACCTGGGGGCAGGGAGTTCCACAATTTAACTATGTATTGTGTGAATAAATACTTCCTTTTATCTGTTTTGAATCTGTCACCCTCCAGCTTCAGCAGATGACCATGTTCTAGTATTATGAGAGAGGGAGAAAAACTGGTGCAAGGAGACTGAAGTGGGAGGAGACAAGGGGGTGCCATTACATTAACAGTGTGATGTAATTTCTGGGGTGAATCTGGGGTTTTACTATAGAGTTTTCACTGAATCCTAGGATGACATAATGCAGGTGGGAAAGTTAAAACAGCCTAGGAGCAAACTGAGCTGATCAACCCTTATGAACCTATCAATACCTACTGGGTTATGCATTGCCTCCTCCCACAAACTGGCAGCAGTGTGGGAGGAGGTAACTGTGATCTGACACTGATCAATGTTGCTACTGAAGGGGCCAATCCAAATGATCCCTGTGGTGCAGGAATAAATATTAGTACTAGACTCTGCTTGCCCTGGCTGCTAATGCCACTCTGGGGAAATGGCCTGAGGAGAAATATTCCTGTAAGTTTAATGGCCAGTCTGGCCCTGGGGGTGGGTGAGACAAAGTAGATATCATGGTTCCCCAAGCATCTTTTAAAATTTCAGGTGTACATGGCCCTTAATCAGATTGGAATCATGCATGTGTAAAATGGATTTCCTTCCAGTGATTGCATCTAGAAACTCTGGAATTGTTTATTCCTTTTGATAAATTAGATAGGAGGAGGTTTGTTTTTTTAAAAAACCTACACTTTGCAGAATCAGTAATGCAGTCCTGAAGCATGCTCAGAAGTATTCTTAGCAAAACGAGGAACTGCTTGGAAATTGCTCTCATTTTTACTGTGGACATTGTAGCTTTTTATTTATCCCTGATTTTTTGAGCATTCCTATCAGCAGGAATAGCATAGAAGCAGCCTGCATATTTAGCTGTTGGTTTCATTCCTCCCACCTTTCAGAACCTGAGAAGTTTGTGAAAGTGTTGCCATCAGACATCTCCTGTCTCCAGTGGGCTTTGCTCACCACCAGCAACAGGTGAGAGATAAAAACATTACTTAAAAGAAACATCCAGAAGTGACACACATCTCTAGGAATCAGGGATTCCTAGAAAGGACTGATGTCACTTCCAGGTTTGCCCCCAAAGTAAGGTTGTGCTTATTGATATACGCAAACCAAAAATAAACCTGAAATTAGCCGTTTCGGCAATATTTGGGTTTTGGGTAGACTGAATACCAAAACCTGGGAATCTGCCCGATGCCGAATAGGCGATTTCTGAAAAAGATGAATAGATATTCTGCTTTTTTGGGTTTGGCTATTCACCTTTGCTCAGATGCATGGCTCTGGACTTTCTCCCATTTTTCTATCTTTTGACTATAATGGGCCTGAATGTTTCGGTAAACCTGGAAATAAAGCTGAAATACCACTTTACCGGTATGGGTATCCAGCTTATTTTGAGCTTACTGAAAAAAAATTGGGCCATTTTTTTTTTGTACAACGCTACCCCAAAGTGATGTCATGCCATCATTGACGGCTGCTCCCAGTCTATTGGGGGGGGGGGGAGGTCTGATTTGGCTTTGGACCTTGGTGTGGGGAGAGGAGGAAGAGCTCCTGCCTTCCCATAGGATTGCCTGCCTCCAATTGTAGGCTGGAGATCTCTCAGAATTACAACTGATCTCTGATCTATAGAGATCAGTACTCCTAGAGAAAACAGATGCATTGGAGGGTGGATTATGTTGCATTATACCCTACCATGGACTTATTTGCTCCACTTTGGATCTATACATGCAGTATTCTGTGCAAGTGCAACTCTAAAATGGGGCAAATAATCCCCCTGGGGATGTTTTGGCATTGGGGGAAGAGCACCTACCTTCTCCCAATGCCAAAACAGCCCCGGGGGGATTATTTGCCCCATTTTAGAGTTGCACTTGCACACCATGCTGCGGTCATGAGCTGAAACAGGTCCCAGAAGGCCCCAGCAAAATTTTTTAAAGCCGTTCTCTGCACCTGTAGTGTGGGTAAGTGGAAAGTGAATCAGGTCCAGGCAATCTGTACTCAACTAATTAAAAATCTGTATGATGTTGCTTGGCCCTTAGGCACTCACAAGAACATCATGAAAGTCACCACGCTCCTTGTTTGCTGTCAGCATCTGATATTCTGAAGTATACTGCCTCTGGCTATTGATATTCTGTTAGCCTTTCTAGCTAATAAGCAAGAACAGCAGACTAGTTGGGTGGGCTGTAGCTCAATAGAGAAACACCTGCTTTGCATGCACAAAGTCCCAGATATAGCACCTGGCACCTCCAGTTAAAAGAATTAGGTAGCAGGTGACAAAAAGGATTTCTGCCTGAGATCCTGGACAATATTGGCCTAGACAGGTCAACCATCTGACTCAGTATAAGGCTTCGTGTGTCCGGCAAGCTTTTTTCGGGGGGGGGGGGGATCAGTTAAAAAAAGAAATGTGACAACAAAGTAGATCTAGCAGTGTTTAGGCTGGGGAGGGGGCAGTTCAAAGAAATGTCCAAACTACAAGTTGTTCTTCATTAACTGTTGGTGTTTTTTTTAAGCCCTGCAACATCCTTGTTCACCATTAACTTGCAATAGTTAATTAGAAGGAGGCTTGCTCCATTTACAGTTGCATGCTAAAATAAACCAAACACAATCATGCAAAATACTTAAAGTGCTATGTAACTCCATGTGTGGAAATGAAATGCAAATAGGTTGCATTTTTGTTTTATTGTTTTCCCTGCCTTTGGCCTCTCTCATCATCTGCTTTGTATTTTTATTGTGGACTGGCTTGGAGTTTTTCTGAAAACAATCAAATCAAATCAAAACTTGTCAACAGCAACAGCAGTTGAATATGGCAGTAGGAACAAAGATACTAAAGAAATTAAGCAAACCAATCACAATAACAGCCACAGAAATATTCCCAAACAATTCATTTCCTCAATTCTGAGATAGACCCTTCAGTACCAGCTCTTTGAATCTGATAGACAGCACATCAGCACTACAACCATGCATCAGATTTTATCCCACTTTAATTACCATACCACATAATACTAGAATTTATAGTACAGAGAGGACTCGGAGAATTCTGAAACAGAGATGCCTGCCCCTGATCCAAACTACAGTTCCTTGGAAAAAAGGAACAACTATTAAATCAGTTTTGCTTATAGAGATAAAACATTAGCTAATTTTTAGATTTCCTTGATGAGATGCCTCCATGGAAACCACACAGGGTGTTGCAGCTAGAGCACTGAACACATGAAGCTGTCTTATACTGAATACCCTTGGTCCATCAAAGTCAGTATTGTCTACTCAGGCTGACAGCTGCTCTCCAGGGTCTCAGGTAGAGGTCTTTCACTTCATCTACTTGCCTAGACCCTTTAACTGGAGATGCTGGGGATTGAACCTGGGACCTTTGGCATGCCAGGCAGATGCTCCACCACTGAACCACAGCCCCTCTGTTATTGTCCTGGGAGCAGGCAGATCTGGGTTCAAATTCTTGCACAGCCAAGAGCACAGTAGTTAAACTTAGACTAGTCATTCTTCTTACTCTAATCTACTTCACAGGGTTGTTGTGAGGATAAAAAGGATGAACCCTGCCCTAAGCTTCTTTGTGTGTGGTGTAAAGTGCAATCAAATTGCAGCCAACATATGACAACTCAGTAGGGTTTTCAAGGCAAGAGACTAACAGAGGTGGTTTGCCATTGACTTCCTCTGCATAGCAACCCTGGTATTCCCTTGGTGGTCTCCCATTCAAGTGCTAACCAGGGCCAACCCTGCTTAGCTTCTGAGATCTGACAAGATCAGGCTAGCCAGGGCTATCCAGGACCCTAAGCTCCTTTTAGGAATAAATAAAATGTCTGCATGTTAGTCTAAATGCAATTAACTGAAATAAAAAATACCATATCAAGCAAGATTTTGTGCTTAGTATTTATGGATATATTGTCATGCAGTGTTCATAAGTTACAGAAACTGATGAAAAGCTAGAATTAGTGCTAAGGAAAAAGGTGTCACGTTTTATGAATATTTTTGTCCCAGGTTAAACATACCTTCCCTTTCAGCAATTTTTTCCCCTTTGTAAAACAGTGTAGAACCTTTTACAAGGTGGTAGACATCAGTGGAAATTCCAGTTGATAGATGAGTTAGTTTATTATGTTAGTAAAACAAAATACAAGCCCATTGGCTCCTTAAATACTGACAACAATTATTTCAGCACGAGCTTTCGTGAGACAGAGCTCACTTCTTCAGGTATAGTGGAGCAGGGAATGTGTTCCTGTTGCTAAGGTAACCAGTCACATGTTTCTTCAACCCAGTCCATTCATAAATAGTTCACTGGTTGGACCAGAATGTAGTCCAATACATGCTCAACCTGAACTGTATTGGGTTATGAACAGTATGATGATGTGCTATTGGGCAATGCAGCTTTCAGCATAGCACAGCAAGCCAAAGGGCATCTGCCCAGTTATCTGGGCAGTGATGATGCAGTCACTTTCCACTAACATTCAGAGTGACAGGCCTTTTATGCAGGGACATTTCCCCATAGTCACCCCCACCAACTGCTTTGGGGCTTCCTTTTGATTATGCATGTCTTTCCCACCTGTCAGAGGTCTTCTCGCTTTCTCTGCGTGTTTTTCCTGTGTTTTCCAAATGCTGTTTTAGCCGGGAAAAATGCGCCGGAAGACTTCTGATGGGCAGAAAAGGCATGCATAATCAAAAGGAAGCCCCAAGGCAGTTGGCGGGGGTTACCACAGGGAAACGTCCCTGCATAAAAGGCCATAGTAATGGGGGGGGGGGTTCTGACTTGTTACGTGACACCATACTGTCATAATATTAAGTATGCATAGCTGACATCATAAAATGAAAAAATACTCTCAACTAAAAAAAGGAAGCAGCAGTACATCAAAGAAACAATGGTTGCAATGGAGAATCAAAAATACCTTCCACAAAAGAGTTTGCAGAACCTCATACCATGAACGATAACTTTTATAACAACGTCAGAAGCGCACAAAAGCACCAACTAATATGGTTGTTAGAGCAAAACATATGCCATTGACCTATGGAACATTTTAATGAAGATGTCTTTTCATTGCAGGTCATGAATTAGAATTATGATAGCTTGAGAAAAATCCATATACGCATCTCAGCTCTGAGGAAAAGCATCTATTTTGGATATAATTATGAAAAGAAACAAAACTAATGAGACAATTAGTCTTTCTTGTTGATGTTTTCACTGGAACATTAATATGATGTAGTACAGATCTGTGAAAAAGAAAGTTCTTGTTTATAAGGACAACACAACAGCTGGTGTTTTGTAAAAAGTAATAAGTATTATATTGAATCACATGAATACATGACTTTGGGCTCTTGGATATGTGTACCAAATGTGTGAAAAGGGAACCAAGTGCCCTTCCAAGCAAAGGTAAGAGATTTGACAACTTTAGTAACACATTTTATATTGAACATATTCTTACACCTAAGCCTTATTGTACTACTTACTTCTGTTCATTCTTCTAATTATATTTCTAACCCACCTCTACTAAAGCATTGTGGTTGATAACAAGAACCAATGGTGAAATGTGAAAAACCAAAACCACTGACAAATGTAAACACATATGAAAAGAAACAGTATTTTTCTTATTATTAATATTTGCATATATAGCCAACTGTGTCTGCAGTCCTAACAAGACTTTACGGGTAGTAAGTGCCATTGAGTAAAATGGAAGTTACATCTGAGTAGATCTGCTTAGGATTGCTCCCTGTGCCCACTTATAGCTGAGAATTAACTGCTTTCCCAGGATAAAATGGATGCACTACCAATAATGCTCTTTTGGTGGTAGCCTATCATACACCAATAGCGAAGTTGACCAAATCTGAGGATACTTAAATCTGGTGACTAGAACAGTGAATGGACAAGACTGGGGATGGTGGAGTTTGAGGAGGGGAGGGACCTTAGAAGGGTATAACACCATAGAGTCCATCCTCCAAAGCAGCTATTTCTTCCAGAGGAACTAAGGTTGCCAACCTCCAAGTGGGGGCTAGAGATCACTTAGAACTACAACTAATGACAGAGATCAGTTCCCCTGGAGGAAATGGCTGCTTTGAAGGGTGTTGGTCTTTAAGGTGCCCTTGGACTTCTATTTTATTTTGCAATAATACATTAACACAATTAAAGGTTATCCAGCAAGATCCCATGGCAGAATAGGGATACAAACTTGGGTTTCCCGGATCTTCTTAACTGTTGTTTCTGTGTAAGCAGTTAGGGAGTCAGCCGGAATACTGTGGTGAGAGGTAGGGTTGCCAGGTCCCTCTTTGCCACCGGCAGAAGTTTTTTGGAGCAGAGCCTGAGGAGGGTGGGGTTTGGGAAGGGGGGGACTTCAATGCCATAAAGTCCAAAGTGGCCATTTTCTCCAGGGGAACTGGTCTCTATCGGCTGGAGATCAGTTGTAATAGCAGGAGATCTCCAGCTACTACCTGGAGGTTGACAACCCTAGGGCTGTGCATATTGATAAACCCAAACCGAAAAAAAACATAAAAAAAACCCATTTTGGTAAATTTTGGGTTTAGGTATATCAAATGCCAAAGCCTGAAGAGAAAGCAAAAGCCGAATTTAAAATCCCCCCAAAAACCAGGTAATTATTTGGCTTTTTCTGGTTTGGCTTTCCCCAGGCTTTGCGAAGCTCCGGGGGGGGGGGCATTTTTTAAGGTAGAGCCACCAAATTTGCAGCATAGCTACAAGGGACTTTTCTTGCCTGAGCCCCAAAGTTTGGTGAAGATTGGGTCTGGGGATCTGAAGTTATGGGGTCTGGAAGGGGTTGCCCCATCCTCTTCCATAGAGAATAGTGAATTGGCTGTGGTCAGAATCTCTATTTTGAATTTCGTTATGTATCTCTATGGAGGAGCCCAGCCAACTTTCCCACCATTGCTTTCAATAGTGGGAAAGTTTGCTGGACTCCTCCATAGAGATACACAGCAAAATTCATAATAGAGATTCTGACCATGGCCACTTCACTATTTATTCTCTATGGAGGAGGATGGGGTGACCCCTTCCAGACCCTATAACTCCAGACCCCCATAACCAATCTTCACCAAACTTGGGGGTTCAGGCAAGGAGTGTCTCTTGTAGCTATACTGCAAATTTGGGGGCTCTACCTGCAAAAATGCTCCCCAGGGGCCATAAAAAATTCCTATGGACTCTAATGGCCAATTTTTTTTCGGGAAACCAAAAAATAAGCCAAATTCCCATATTTACTGGTATGGGGATTTGGCTTATTTCGGGTTTACTGAAAAAAAAAATGGCCCCAATAATCCCAAACCCAAAATTTACTGAATTGTTTTTGCACACCCCTAGACAACCCTAGTGAGGGGGCAGCTTTGGCCCTGGGCTTCCAGTTGCTAATCCCGTTCCCAGACTTACATCTCCATTGTCATACTGGGGTAAGAAACAATTTCCACAGAAATACCTACTTTTTTCTCCCACATGCTCTTCTAGGATAGACAAATAACCAAGGAAAATGAAAGCTTTTTTCCTAAGACATTTTAGGCAAGAGAAGTAGTTTAAATAGCCACATGTTTGTTCTCAATGGTGTGTGGGGGGAAAATCTGCACTCCACTTTTGAATAGACAAATTGCCAGATTTGATAATAAGCAGATTGAATTGAATTCTGAATTGGCAGCACATTAAGAGTGGCTTTTTGGTTCTGGGCCGAGTATGGAACACACACAATGCTCTCTCAAGTGTTGTATGTTATACTTCTGGAGTTGTATGTGAATACAAGTGACTTCAAATCTCAAGCAGAAGAAAACAAAGAATAAATAATGGGATACAAACCACAGCTCTCACTGAAGTAGTAATATTTGTCTTTTTTTTTTTTTTGCATCAATGACTTCCATTTTAGGAACAGACCAAACAATTAGAGAAATAATTGATGACCAGTACCTTTAAAGCCTGTGGCTATGTTTATGCTCTAAGAGAGTAATAAAGAGACTATCTCTGACTTTGTGATATGTGTGCTCTGCTTAGTGTTCTCAGATGGAGCTTGGACAAAAGGTTTTTTCTTCATCTCCCCTTTTTGGTTAGTTAATCCCTAATGAACTGAACTTTTGTCCCTTGCTGTTTTAAGATTCCAATTAAACTTGTTTGTGGAGCAGGCAAAATAATTCAATACATACTGTGTTTTGCTCTACTTATAGTTGTTTCTTGGGGAGACTGAATTTCAGTTGATGATTATCTATCACAATGTTGAAAGAATTAGAAATCATATCTGTATATATAGAGAACACTGTACTGCAATTCATCACTGCTGAATGGCTGATCATTATGTAATTTTTTTTCATTGCATCGAAAAGAAATAGTCTAGAGGGCCTGACCTAATGTCGAGACCCCTGTCCTCTTCCAGTTTTTTAGCAGTACTTCAGAGAAACCCAGACTGAGCAATGCATTGCTGTCCTGACAGACGCCATTTTGAAAAGTCCAGCCTCCCCGGATTTCGCTGCCAGGGAAGCCATCACAGAGGCAGCAGACCAGGCTGCAGCAGATGTGCTGACCCCATGGGTCAGTACTGAGTGGCCCTGGGCAGGCATGGACACAGCACCCGACGCGGGGGGGATCCTGTTGGGGAGGCTCCTGGTGAATTCAGTCATGCCGGGAGAAGGGGCCCCTGCCAGGACTGGCATGGAGGCAGCTGAGCAGGGGGAAGAGAATGAGTCCCACTTGATGCTAGCTTGCCCAAGGGGAGCACCCTCCAGCCCCGGGAAAGGGAAGGGTGAGACAAAGGAAGGTGAGAAAGACTCCCGGGATCCCACTGACGTGCAAAACGGGAAGGAAATAGAAGCCAGCACAGGTTCCTCCACCTCCTCCGCTCCCGGTCCTGCTGCTAAGGGCGGGTGCTGACTCCCCCCTCTCAGCAGACAGCCAATCAGGAACATGAGCTACCTGGCTGGGGAGGGGACCAACAAGACAACATTCCCCAAGGAGTCAGATGACAAGGAGGGAAGGGAGGGCAAAGCCCTCCTAGGGAGTAACGTCAGTGGCAGAGCCAGGTCCGCCTGTGGGGAGCCTGGCTGATGAGGGACAATGGGAACAGGGAGCACCTGGGGAGGAGGGCGGTAACTGGAAAGGAGCAGGTGTAGGAAATACAGGGGGAAATGGATAAATAGGAAGGAAGGGCCAGCCGATGAGGGAGGAGAGATGGAGCTGAAAGCACAAGGAAGGAGAAGGCTAGAGAAAAGGAGAACAGAGTGCTAAAGAAGAAGCCCAGGGCAGAGGAGGTGCTTGGAGGCGTTATTCAGTGTCTCTGCCCGGTCTGAGGCTGGCCCAACAGGGACTGGGGAACTAGGGCAGCACGGAGGGGGGCGGGAAGAGCACAGAAGAGAAGCCCTGTCTTACATAACCACTGCACCATACTGGTGTAAATCCTGTGCCACACCATAGTTAGCCATGGACAATTGCTGGCATTTTTCAGTTAAGAATGCCAGGCCAGTATTCACAATCCTAGGAGCTGTTGGGGCTGGAGTCCAGAAGGGGCACGTTATTGCATCCCCTGCTTTAAGAATCCCTCCAACCTCTGTGGTAAATTCCATAAAGATTGGGTCAATTCCTAGAGAATTGTAGGGGGTCTATGACATCACCCCCCCGTTTCTCCTGCTGCTCACTGGATTTAGCACAGCTAATGAATGGCAGGGGAGGAGTTCACACACCATGTGCAGGCACTTGGCAACCCTATTTCTGGTGCAGGCTGATAACATCATTGATTTAGACTTCTGAGTTTGGCTGGCCACTCATTGGGCAGGAAGCATGCTCCGTACCCCTAGCTGGGTGGTGAGAGGGGTCTTGTGTCATTACGTTCAGGGGAAAATATCCACAGGCAGGTGTGGGGGGGTATGTAGGTTGAGGCAGGGAAGAAGGTGTGAGTAGAGGGGTCCTGGTGATGGTCAGAGGAGAAGAGATGGGCCCTGATTACTCTCTGCCCAGGGCCCCTCAAAATCTGGAACCGGCCCTGGGAGCAAATATTGGGGGAAGACTGTTGCCTTTATGGCCTGATTTTGGGCTTCCCAGAAGCATCTGACTGACACCATTGGAAACAGGATCTTGGACTAGATGAACCCTTGAGCAGGCCTCTTCATATGTTTCTTTAGTGAAATCTGTCACCTTTGCATGTCAGTTATGTTAATCCAAATGTCAAAATGTCACCAGACAGTAAATAGAGCTGTTTTCTGTTTTTCTCTTGACTTGGGAATGCCACAGACTTTTTTTTTGGTAGTTTTGTTTGCTGTTATTTTAATCTGTTTGTTTTCTGCAGATTCTGACTGAATTTAAGCATTTTGGTTGACAGCATGTTTAATTTACCAACTCAAACAACATGCCATCGCCAAACAAAAACAAACCTGAAATAATAAGCTGAGGAAACTGACTGCATCAAACTCTTTCAGGGAAAAACACATATGCACACATCCAAACCGATAATTTACAGAGGCCTAAATCATCTTCCTGTGGACATCCTTGTGAAGCTTTTGCCCTGATTTATGGTCTCTTCTTTCTCTGAAGCACCTGACTGCTTAGAAGATTGACAGCTTCCTTGGGGAAACATAAGAAACCCCTCAAAGTGAGATCCAAAGTGGATTAAAAAAACAACAGAAAATGCCATTATATCTTCTTTATTGGCAGGAGGAACTCTTGTCAGAGTTCTAAAAACAAGCACCGGGGGCTCCATTTAGTCTAAATGCCTGCGGAAATAATTCATTGAAAGATACAGGCTGCTGCAATCGCTCCCTTTGCTTGTACTTTCAATAGAACTTCTGACAACCTTTCTCTTGACAGCCACAGTTATGTGTGCAGATCAGTCTTTAGTCAGGTAGGGCTGCCAGCCCTGCACCACCAAACATTGGAAGATTTTGAGGTGTGCCTTAGGAGGGTAGAGTTTCAGGGGATGTGATGTCACATCCTGCATGATGCTCTAGGTATCTCCCCAATCTCTATGGCAATGACCACAGAGATTGTAGGAATTCCTAGAGCAGTGGTCCCCAACATGGTATCCACCAACACCTATTCTGGAAACCATCAAATGTTTTTAGAATGTCCGCAGGGCCTGGTGGGGCTTTTGCCCAGAACTGTTTCTGATTGGCTGAGTATATTCAAAACAACATTGCTTTGGGCAGCAGCTGCCACATTAGCACAAGGATCTTCCCTGCACATGGAAGGTAAGCTGTGTGTGTTCAAGAAAACATTTTAAACAATGTTTTTACCCAAATTGCTCAGTTATGAATATTTATATGGGGAATTAGCAAGTCAATAACTGGCAAATGATGTAACTAGATGGGATCTAACCTATGTATATCACAGTCCGTACCATGACCCTCAAAATAAGGCAGAGGCAGTGGATTTAGTTAAAGGTTTTTTACTTAATATGTGCTCACACAAAACTAAACAACACTTTCATAACACACATACAGAGCCTAAGAAATCAAGGTAGTAAAAGAGATACATTTGCCAATATGGCAGGGTCCCTTTGAAGAGGGGCAATATTCACCTGATACTGAAGATGACTTCATAGGTTCCGTGCAGCAAAGAGGAAAGGGGGGGCAAGGGGGTTCCCTGGATTGACCAGCAAGGCGGGAGGGGAGCATGGTCTGGAAGCACCTACCCAGACCGACAGAGTAACAGCAAGTATGGAGGGGAGAGAGATAGCCCTCTTCTAGCTCTTGAGTGTATCCAGATATACCCTTCTGGTGTGTGGGCTAATTATATTAACCCCTTGTGGTTCCCGGGGTGGACAAAGACCTTGATGGTCGGCTGCGAGGGTGGGGTAGGGGGATACTTTAGACAGGCTAACCTAAACCATTGACTGGGCACATTCCAGGAGGGTCAGGAGTCGTTGAAGACAAAAGCTTGCACAACTGCGCTCAGGTGCAATGCCAGACGTGCGATCTTGTGCCACTGTTATCTTGGAGGCTTCCGATGAGCCATTAAGTATGCAGATGGAGGGATGGGGGGGCGCTGCGGACGTGTCAGGTCGTCTCTTGTGAAATGACAGCTGTTGGAGACATGATCTGGACACAGAGAAAATGGATTCCCTCTAGTTCTACATGACGGCTTTCCTCCATGTCCATTTGGCTGGGTAGTACGGGGGGCTCTGTCCATGACGTCTGGGCTTGACTCCTGTCTAGAATGGCTGGAACACGTGTCTCTGCGGTTACCGGGTAATACAGTCCGGGAGATGGTAACCACGGGCTTACAATGTGTTCATTTAAAAAGGCATCCTAAAGCACAGCTTCTGGAATGCCGTCACGTTACCATTACAGTTATATAG
The DNA here is from genome assembly GCF_029931775.1 of Euleptes europaea. Taxonomy (NCBI): domain Eukaryota; kingdom Metazoa; phylum Chordata; class Lepidosauria; order Squamata; family Sphaerodactylidae; genus Euleptes; species Euleptes europaea. The sequence goes on from NC_079317.1 coordinate 42,106,627, forward strand.
CGCTTTACTTCTTGACATTTTGTGGTTGGCTCCACCTCCTATGGCAGCCATTTGTGATTGTGCCCACCACCCAGTGGTATCACAATTTCCCCCCCTCTACCTGGAGGTGGCATCACTTTCAGGCAATGCTCCAGGAATCCCTACCATAGAAGGATTTTTATTATATAGATTGAGAAAATTCTTAGAGCATTGCCATTAATGCTGTTCACCCCATTTCCCTCCCAAATCATCAAGGGCAGGGGATTGGGGCTGAGGTTGGATGTAATGGCAAGCCTATATTAAGGGAATCCCACACCAGACCTCCCAGGAGGGCTGTATAATACAATGTATCTGGAAATGTGGCTCTATATCTTCTACCAGATTCATGGTAATATAGTCCCAGGAAAGTGGGCTAAAGTTTCAGGTTGAAATAAATTTTAGGGAAACAATAATCCAAGAATAACTTGGTATTTTTCCAATGTTTGATAAAATAATCGTCTTTATATTTGAAAATATTTATTTTGATTTAGGACTACTGTTTTTGTTTTTAACTAAGGTTTTTCATGGATATTCCAGGGCAACACTGCAAAGAAATTAAATTGTTGGAAGAGGTCATGACACTGATCATTCCTTTTTGGAAATTGTTAAATGTAACAAAGACTCATTAGATGTGTATCAACCACTCTGTGTACTGCTAATGCAAATGTAGACAGTGTGGATATTGAGAATACCAACTGGGGAACAGAACAGTATAAAGAAAAACCATAAATATGATTACCTATAGATGTAAAATTCTCTGACCTGGAGGGCCCAGGCTAGCCTGATCTTATCAGATCTCAGAAGCTAAGCAGGTTCGGACCTGTTTAGTACTTGGATGGGAGACCATCAAGGAATACCAAGGTCGTTATACAGAGGAAGGCAATGGCAACCCACCTTTGTTAGTCTCTTACCTTGAAAACCCTACTGGGCTGCCATGATTTGGTTGTGACTTGATGGCACTTTACACACAGCACATAGATGTAAAATGCATGTATGCTCACAGCTACCCAGTATACACATGACATATGCAGACACATTTTGCTATAGAAATATTTATAATTCTTGACAGCATGTTTCTTGGTTATCAGTTCAGCAACATGTATATTTAGTGTGAACATCAGAGATGACTCCAGCTGAAACATTCAGCAATAACAAATTAAAGTCTGAGGAAGGAAACCTGGTATGTTCTTCAGGTCACATTATGTCTGTAAATTGGTTAATGTTAATTTGAGAGTCAAGAAAAAACACACAATATTGCCTTGATTTATGAGGACCAAAAATATACAGTAATGTTTCAGTGTGGCTGTAATTGTTATGGAGAAATCAGTGCTGGCCTTGCCATTAGTGTAAGGCTGACTATGTACATATGTGCCATCAAGTCAGCGGACTTAGGCAACCCCAGCAAGGGGTTTTCAAGTCAAATGAAAAGCAGAAGTGGTTTGCCATTGCTTTCCTCTGCACAAACTTCCTTGGTGGTCTCCTATCCAAATACTGACCTTGCTTAGCTTCTGAGATCTGACAAGATTGGTCTGTACGCTGACAACTTCCCTGCCTATGCGGTTGACCATCTTTTTTTTTTTTTTTTTGCTTAGAAAACCTGTATCCTTTCCCTCAAGAAGCTTGTGAAGGAGGACCCAGTTGGTTCCCCATGACTGGGAAGTCTTAACAAAATCTTAGGAGATCAGTCACAGATCCCTAAAACATGTAATTTTTCTTTCAGTCACTGAGGGCAGAATCAGCTGAATGTTGGAAGTCCATGACTGGATCTTCTGAAAATCAAGTGGAGATGGATTTCTTGAAGGGTCCAATGAGCAATGCATGCCAGTTCTTCATTTTATCACACGCTGAACAAGCTAAGAAAGACAAGCTTGTCAAAAATGGTGACCGGGAACTGCATTACTTATGGGATCCATTCAGCCTGGTCTCACTTTTTTGGTACCATTTGGTGACTGAGAAAGTTTTTTTTAGTTTGAATCAGTTGCAAGGAGTTGCCACCACTAGTGATATAAACAGAAGCTTGCCAAGCAACCAGAACAGTTTTGTGCTGTTTGAAAGTGTTAGAAGAAGAAAGGGCTGCTTATACTCATTTAACATTTCCTCTTGGAAAAAAATGTTCAACTGTTTACCCATTTGATGGTAAAAGCAACAGATGATCTGTAGCTTATTTTAACAAATATATTAGAAGAGCAGCTGTTAACCCCCTCAAGTAACATCTGTGTCACACTCCTTTACATCTTGCGGAACATTTAATGCCCACACTTCTGCTACTATTTTCTCCTCCTTACTGATGCTTTAAAATTGTATTACATGATGAGTAGAAACAAAACAAAGGCACAGATCCACCTTGGATTTTTCCTGGGCAAGCCCACTGAAATTAATGGGAAGTGAGTAAGGGAGCTCCTTGAGTGACTCAAATTCACATGGATAGGTGTGACTCCAGCATGAGGAATGGTCAAGGCTGCAACAGCTAAAATAGCATCTTGTCTGGCAAGCTCCAGAAGAGTGAGAGAGCTCCACACCATGTTCCCTCTTAGTCCATTGCTTTCAAAATTGCCAGTTCAGCATTGCATTCATTTTATGGGAAGATGGATGCTTTAAAGGGGTTGGAACCAGACTAAATTTTCCATTTGTGGAGGGGATATTTTCTGCTTCCCCGCTCTCACTGGAGCCCACTCATCTCCACAAAATGCTGCTCCTGGGGAAAGGCGACCCTGAAAAATGACATAAGGAGTGTCTGCAGTGGGAATTGGTAGTCTGGATCCAACCCTTGATGTGGTACAAGGCTATACAATATAGAGGTTTTCCAGAACTTAGGAAAGCAGCATATCAGTGGCTATTTGTGCTCCAATCAAGGGAACCACTAGGATGTGGAAGATGATTTGGTTTACTGCATGGGCACATTTCCCCCTTGCTTAGATTTCTGGGTTAGTATAGGATCAGGCTAGTCATTTGAGCACATGTAAACTGTTGCCAGGCTACTATATGCCAAACTCTACTGCTGCTACTACTACTACATATGTACTACTGCAGCATAACAAGCTTCACAGCAGTGTAAATTGATCAATTATTAATGGCTACGAATCCATTCACAGAACATTAAGGAAACATTCATGGAGGACCTCCAATATAGCACTGGTGCTCACAATATGGCCAACAACTTCCTGACACAGGAAGATGCCATTGGTCCATTAGTCCCATGTTGTGTGCTTTGACTGGTAGCTGCTTTGTGAGGCAGAGTGGACTGGAAAACAAAAAGACCCTGCTACCCCCAGTGGAGGTGGAGACTGAAGGAAAAAGAAGGGCTGCTGACTGCTGAGGTAGTTCCTCCCCTCATTCAGCAGTGGCTTCTGAGCCTGCCTGCCAGCACCATGTGGCCACTCCCTGTGGGACAGAGGGAAGGGACAGCAAAATGGCATCTAAGAACTGGCACTGGCTTCTCTGGCCAAGCCAATTCCTAGTATCTGTTCCAGGACAGTTCCAAGTATTCTTCCCTTTCCCACTTGTCTCTGACTGAGGCATCTCCTAACATGGCTTGCCCCCTCAACCCCCTCCCTTTTCTCTCAACAGCAGCAACACCAGCCCTTGTTCTTCAGTCCACACAAAGCCCAATCAGGGTTATGAGCCTTTAAATTTAAAAAAGTCCACCTGGTGGCAAAGAAGGACCTGGCAACCCTACCAGTGAACCACAGCTAGGGTTGACAGCTCTGGGTTGGCAAATACCTGGAGACTTTTGGACTGGAACCTGAGGAGAGCAGGGGTTGGAGAGGGGAGGGACTACAATGTCATAGAGTCCAATTGCCAAAGTGGACTTTTTTTCCAGGGGAACTGATCTTTATAGCCTGGATATCAGTTGTAATAGTGGGAGATCTCCAGCCACCACCTGGAGGTTGGCAACCCCAGCCACAGCCCTTCCCATTGTACAAGTTAAGTAACTTCCAACATGTAACTACAGATCTTTATGCATGTATTGCAATGCCACAGTGTGGGGGGGGAACCATGCACAAGGTAAGCCAAGAAAACCAGATTAATTAATTTTTCACTACAAAGACAGCTGCCACAATTCAAATGATAAACCTCCATGTGACGGCTATATTTCCTGGCTCTGCGCTAAGAGAGGAGGACTGCATCCATATGTTAGCTCCTCCTCATGCAGTTTTTCAGCTAGGATTACTGTTTATTTCCAAACAAACTTTTACTGTTGAGATGAACAGCAACTCCTGAGTCCTTTGCTTTTGGCACAATTTAAACAGCCCAGTCAAGAGCTTTGTTCTTCACTTCTCAAGGGCTGCTGCTCAGCCATGAATGTTCAGGTAAAATAATGATTCTCAAGTAATCTGTATTTCCCTTTATGCAAACCCCAGTTTTACCATGTCAGCCCTGTCAACACTGCTGAATATTAAAGTGAACAAAGTTAATTGCTGGGTGAATGAAAGTCTGGTGCCATCAGAGTGAAAAAGGAAGCCTTAACTGAAATCCATCATTTTATGACAAGCTGCAATTTATCTCCACTTCATAATAGGCACTGACAGGCTCTAAACCTTATTTCAGTCTTTGCCACAAATTGCAATTATAATAATTTATGGTGACATTTGACCCCAGAGGTTGTGGCCTATTTCACCACACATGAAAGCACTTATTTCTCGGGGAATTCTTTGGCAACCCCAGCCTTGAAAACACTTATGACTCCCAGCTGTATTTGCTCATCTGCTGATCTATGTAGATGATATATCAACAGTTCATAAGCCTACCTGATACTACTCTAAGACCATGATGGGTAGCCGTTTTAGTCGGCTGGTTAGTTTCACCCAGGGAGGAACACGAATTGCTTTGAGGGCTTGGTTAAATACCCATATTCATTTTCATATGCTTTTGCTATTTTTTCTATATTTCTTAAAAGTTGATTTTAATTTCATGTTCCCCCTCAAATGGGGCTGCAACTCTTTTGTCTTAGCTCAAAGTGTAGATATATTTCCTACAAGGGTCACATGATGTTCAGGCATGCTTGGGTCGTAACAAATTAAAGGGACCATGTCCATTTTAACTAATCTTACAAGAAGCATGATAGATTTACTTCGTTGTTCGATCCATATGGTGCCATGGTATTAAAGAGATGAATGAAGTGCATCTCATGTTGAAGGAGGGTCTTTTGTATGTTAGTTGAATTATGAGGATGATCATTAAAGATCCAAAGGACAAAAAATCTCAGATCGTTTTCGGTATGTTTCTGCTCTAAAAAATGGCTGGAGAGAGGGGCCTCTAGGTTCTGCGACCGTATGCGGGACCTATGTTCACTTATGCGCAATCTAATTTGGTGCATTGTGCTCCCAATGTACAATTTTGTGCATTTACACGTGATGGCATACACCGCTCGGCTCGAACATAGGTAGTATGTCCTTCCCTACATTTCTTGAACAGTTCCTTTTTCTTTCTAAGTTCATCATGGAGTTCGCTGTTCATCCACATTGGCTTCTTGGATCCCCTACCTTGTTTCTTTCTTGTTGGAATAGTGATGGCTTGAGCTTGCAAGAGCTCTTGTTTTAGGAGAGCCCACCCTTCACTTGCAGACTCCAACCACAACACTGTTTGCCCTTCCTTGCCTTATTCTCACCCAGATACTTTCCACTGGGCTGTCACCCACCTCCTCCAGTATTTCCTGACAAGCAAACCCTCTCCTCTTGTACAGCGCCATCCCACTTCCTCTTTGACTATTTCAGTTTTTCATGGACATCTCATCCATCCACTACTACATTTCAGTCATGGGAATCATCCCTCCAAGTCTCTGTAATGCCTATTAAATCATATCCCTCTTATATATTATTATTATATAAGCAACTCTCTGGAAAAGCAGCATATACAATTTTCTAAGCAAACAAACAAATAAGGTCAATGGCAAGGATATTTTTTCTGGATTGTGACAGCTATCTACAGGTTGAAGGCTGAGGATGCCTTTGTGTGTGCACTAAAACGGTTTCTGAAACCGGAGACCTATACTAATCCAAAATTTAAAAAAGAGACAAATATCCCAAAGTTTTAAAAAAATATCTGTCCAGTGTATTGAGTTTGGAATTGGCTGTATTTCAATGCTTTGCATAAAGGTTCCAAGATCAGGTCTTGGTATCTCCAAGAAAAATTGACTAGTCAATGAATAAATATATTTTTAAAATTTCAGGCAACTGAGAAAGACATTTCTCTACCTCTGACCCTGCAGAACAACTCCCAGCCACAGTCTACAATTCTGAATTACATGAACCAAGTCAGTATAAAGCATTTTCATATAAGCTTACTGACTGTTTTCAAGGATATTATACAAAAATACATATATATTTATGGTCATTACTGCTATTATTGTGGTAGTTCATTCAGTAACATGTGCATTCAACACAATAAAAACCAAAACATTCATACCATCCAGTAGAATGCGTAAAACTAATTTCTTTTAAAATGTTCCCTTCCACATAAAGTGGCATATTTTAATTATTCTTTAGATTTTTTTACCATCTGCTTCCTAAAGGAATCATCACATGTAACGCATGCTAATAATAAAGTTTAAATACCAGACTCTTTGCCCTTTAAAACAATGTTTTTCTAGTGTAAAGATATATCCACCCACTTTAAAGCAAGAAAGTATCAAAACATTTAACCATAAATTGATTATACCATAGAACTGTTACTGATAACAGCTCTTAAATAGAATAACTGCTAATAAATTATGTGTTTGTTATAGGAAAACAAAACAAAAAAGGATTTAAAAATCACATTTCCTTCTTTAACACCATCCAAACAGGATAGATTATTCTTGAAACTTCATATCAAAAAAATCCCAAGATTATTTTCTTGCAAATGATGTCAAACAAATGACACACCTTTTGCACTTTTGGAAAGGGGCTGTAGCTCAGTTGTAGAGCATCTGCTTTGAATGCAGAAGGTCCTAGGTTCAATTCCTGGCATCTCCAGTTAAAAGAACCAGGTAGCAGGTGATGGCAAAGACCTCTGCTGGAGACCCTGGAGAGTTGCTGCCAGTCTAAGAAGACAATGCTGACCTTGATGGACCAAGGTGATATATGTGTCTGTTTGCTTGGAGTTGTGCAGTTCTCAAGCTGTTTGGGGTTTTTCTAAAGCTTGCTTTTGGCTCTTCATGGATGCACATGATGCTAGAGGGAGTGGCTTTTGCTGAGTGCTGCAAGTCAACTGATAGAACCTGCTATTGTCCAAGGGTCTGTGTCCAAGGGAGCCACATGTCCCAGCTGCAAGCAGAGTTAATCAGAGGTCAGGGCTCTAAGAAATCAGACAGCAGCTGGCGGAGCACACAACTTTGTTCATGAACAAAAGCAGTTAACCATGGGAGTTTGAGAGGTACAAGAGACAACCTCAGAGTCAAGGCATCTCTAAACCAGGACACATGAGTAAAGCTCCTGTATGCATTCAGCACTGGGGAGAGGAAGTTAGAGTCCAATACATTAACAACCCAGGTAAGCACCATTTCTTACTGCCAAAGAATCATGCCAGCTGTGAAGGCAGAATGGCAGTGGAGCATTGGAAGCTATCCAGTGTTTGGCAAAGAGTTTCAAATGTATGATTATCGGCCCATGTGCCAGAAATAGTAGGTATGTGCTCAATTCATGGACCTCTTGGTTGTCTGGGAGCAGAACCCTATGAGGCTAGGGTTGCTACCCTTGAGAAGCTGAGAGACAGGGAAGTATGTGGATAAGATTTTCAGAGACCTGCTAGGATTTTCTCTCCAGAGCTGACAGGTTGTCTGTTGTCACGGAAATCCAGCATCTTGAGGTTGGAGGGCATCAGGCTGCAAACAATCCCTTAACAGGGACCTTTTCCTTGTATGCTTAGCCAACATGCTTTTGTGCCAATAATACTGATCTGGAGATTAGGGGAGGTGAGCTTTTGGAAGAGGGAGATTTGCTCATTAGGAATATAGAGGGCAGGGTGTATGATAGGTATTTTGACTGCCTGGTGACTTGCCTGCCTGGTGCAAAGGTTGCAGACATAATGTGCTACAGACAGGCTGACAATGTAGGAGACAAGTCAGCAGTCATAGTGCATGTTGGTACCAATGACATTTGGAAATGTAGCTGTGTGGTTCTGGAGGAAAATATTATGTTCCTAGGCAAAAGGATCTCAAATGTAGTGTTCTCAGAATCGCTGCCGATTCCACACGCAGGGCCAGCTAGAGAGGCACAGATCAGGGGTCTTCAATGAGGAAGCAGTTTAGATTTGTTGGGCAGTGAGTAATATTCTGGGACAAGCTGAACCTGCACAAAAGGACTTCACTTGAACCAAATGGGAACCAGGCTACTCGTGGTTAACATCATCTTTTAAACATCATCATCTTTCTCTGGGGGAAAGCTGACAGGAGCTGTTGAGCCTCCAGTTTGGGACAATTTATACCAAATGGATGATGTGATAAATTCTCAGGAAAATATTGCTGGGAATGCACTTGAACTTGAGAATGAGAATAGAACAATAAAGGAAACCTAATGGCTGAGGAGATCTGTAGAGGGGGAAATGAGGTACACAGGTGCCTATATACTAATGCCAGAAGAAACAAAGCTAAGGGAGTTGAGAACACTTGGTGCTAAATGAAAATGTTGATATGCTGGACATTTCAGAAACCTGGTAGAATAGAGAAAATCAATGGGACACTGTAATCCATAGATATGAACTCTATACACATAAGGGAATAGAATAAAATACGATAAAAACATCAGGAGAATAAACTCTCCCACTGTATTGCTATGGGTGGAGATAAAGTGCCCCCCGGACCAAAACTCTGAAATAGATCGCAAGATGGAGCGGGAAATAAGGGAGGTGACTAAAGTGGAAAATGTAATATTTCAACTACTCTTACATTGGTTCTTGTAGGTTATCCGGGCTGTGTAACCGTGGTCTTGGAATTTTCTTTCCTGACGTTTCGCCAGCAACTGTGGCAGGCATCTTCAGAGTAGTAACACTGAAGGACAGTGTCTCTCAGTGTCAAGGGTGTAGAAAGAGTAATATATAGTCAGAAAGGGGTTGGGTTTGAGCTGAGTATTGTCCTGCAAAAGTATTGTCCTGTAAGTATCAAGATAATGTGCTAATGAGGATATGGTATGTTAATATGGAACCATTGTATCCTGAAGTGATCTGTTAATGTGTGTAATCCAAAACTAATCTGTACGGCTATTGTTGAATGTTGTCTTTGTCTGGAGGTTTTTCAGGGCAGGAAGCCAAGCCTTATTCATTCTTAAACTCTCCTCTTTTCTGTTAAAGTTGTGCTGATGTTTGTGAATTTCAATGGCTTCTCTGTGCAATCTGACAAAATAGTTGGTAGAACTGTCCAGTCTTTCAGTGTCTTGGAATAAGACCCTGTGTCCTGTTTGTGTCAGTCCATGTTCAGCCACTGCTGATTTCTCAGGTTGGCCAAGTCTGCAGTATCTTTCATGTTCTTTTATCCTTGTTTGTATGCTGCGTTTTGTGGCTGAACATGGACTGACACAAACAGGACACAGGGTCTTATTCCAAGACACTGAAAGACTGGACAGTTCTACCAACTATTTTGTCAGATTGCACAGAGAAGCCATTGAAATTCACAAACATCAGCACAACTTTAACAGAAAAGAGGAGAGTTTAAGAATGAATAAGGCTTGGCTTCCTGCCCTGAAAAACCTCCAGACAAAGACAACATTCAACAATAGCCATACAGATTAGTTTTGGATTACACACATTAACAGATCACTTCAGGATACAATGGTTCCATATTAACATACCATATCCTCATTAGCACATTATCTTGATACTTACAGGACAATACTTTTGCAGGACAATACTCAGCTCAAACCCAACCCCTTTCTGACTATATATTACTCTTTCTACACCCTTGACACTGAGAGACACTGTCCTTCAGTGTTACTACTCTGAAGATGCCTGCCACAGTTGCTGGCGAAACGTCAGGAAAGAAAATTCCAAGACCACGGTTACACAGCCCGGATAACCTACAAGAACCAATGAACTCTGACCGTGAAAGCCTTCGACAATACTCTTACATTGATTGGGCAAATGTGTGCTTCAGTCATGTTGTAAAAACGAGTTTTCTAGGCATCATAAATGAATAAATGTTAGAGCAGTTCATCATGGAGCCAACTAGAGGTTTAGTGACTCGAGTTGGTTCTTAGCAGGGCTTGATACTTGGTGAAAGATGTAGATGTTGTTGTACTGACTGGAAACGGTGAATACTATGCTATTAAGTTCAGCATTTATGTCAATGGAAAGTTACCCCTGAAGTCCAGAACAGTCACTTTTGATTTCATTTTTGATTACAAAATGAGGGAACTAGTCAGAAGGAAATTAAATGGGGGAATTAAGAGAGTCTAATCCCTCCAGGATTCCTGGAAACTATTTAAAACTAAATTAATTGAGGCCCAGATGCAATGCATACCTCAAAACATGCATACCACCAAGTCTAAAAGGATGCCTATATGGTTAATGGTTAACATCAAGGAAGCCAAAGACTCCCTTTGAAAAAGTAGAACCTTTTCACAAATGAGGTAATCAGAAAGGAGAACAGGTTCTGGCAAAGTAGATTCAAGTTGACAATAAAGCAGCAAGGAAAAAGAGAATTTGATATGAGAATTACTAAAAACATTAAGACAAACTATAAGAATTTCTTATATCAGGAGAAGTAAGCTGGCTAGAGTGGTGGTCGGGCCTTTGGATGACAGAAGAATGAGAGGATTCCTGAAGGAAGATGAGGAGATGGCAGAGAAACTAAATGAATTCTTTGTGTCAGTTCTAACTGTGGAAAATGTGGGGCACCTCAGTGTGTGGAAGCAGTGAAAAAAGGTAAACTCCGATGCTGGAGATTATTAAGGAAGGGATTGAAAACAGGATGTTCAATATACTTTAATGCCCTTGTACAAAGCTACAGTGTGTCCATTTGAAATTCTGTGTGCAGTTCTGGTCACCCTATCTTAAAGGATATTGCAGAACAGAAACAAGCAGAGAAGAGGGCAACCAAGGTGAGTAAGGGACTGGACTACCTTTCCTATGAGGAAAGGCTTAAGAGCCTGGGATGTTTCAGTTTAGAAAAAAGATGCCTAAGAGGAGGGGGCATGATAGAGGTTTATGAAATTATGCATGGGATGAAGAAAGTGGATAGAAAAACCTTCTTCTCCTTCTCCTATAATTTTAGAATGTAGGGGCACCTAATGAAGTTGACGGGCAACTGATTTGGTACCGACAAAAGAAATTACTGCTTTACTTACCATGTAAATAAACTGTGGAATTCACTGCCAGTGGATGTAGCAATGGCTACACACACAGGTGGCTTTAAAAGGGGGTTAGAGAGATTCATGAGGGAATAGTCCATCAAAGAACAGAGGGCGGTAAACCTTTGGAACCCAGTGCTAGGAGGCAACATCAGGGGCTTCTATGCCCTGTTTGTTGGCCCTTCAGAGCAAGTGGTTGGCTGCTGTGTGAAAGAGGTTGATAGATTAAATGGACCACTGGTCTGATCCAGCAGGGCTCTTCTTATGTTCTGAGGGAATGGAACTTGCTGTATCCTTCCTCCCAATGGAGCCTCAGAATGGCCTCCAATGGTCCCCTGCCTTCCAAGTACAGCATTTTGGAGAGCTCAGTAGGCTGCAGCTGGAGGCAGAAAAACTCCATTCTGCTGATGGATGTGCCTTCAGTTAACAGAAAATTTAGTCTGGATCCAACTCAATATCTCCTGGCTCTGGGAGCTAGTAAATAAAAATTGTATAACAGGAGGATAACGTCTGGTTTTCCATAGGAAGGGAAACCTAAAGTGTTCAGAGCAACAATTTTTTTGTTTACACTTTATAAAGGATCTCATGATAACTGATTAAAAAATACAGCCTTAAACTTACGGCTTGAGCTAAGACAAAAGAGTTGCAGCCCCATTTGAGGGGTAGCATAAAATTAAAATCAACTTTTAAGAAATATAGAAAAAATAGCAAAAGCATATGAAAATGAATATGGGTATTTAACCAAGCCCTCAAAGCAATTCGTGTTCCTCCCTAAGAAACCTAGACAACATATATCCGGGTTTGCTACGCTTCTTTTCTGAGGTGAGAATTTAACGATTAAACGTATTGAATTTAAATTTTAATCCAAATATATCATTGTGTATACTAGAGGCAGCAAATGTATTCTGATTCATAATTTTAGGCTGATGAAGCTGCTTATGGGGAAAACGCCAGAAATATCCGGAAAAGCGTTTCCTCTTCGTCTTTGCTTGCGGCGTCGCAGCGGCAAGACTTGTAATCATTGAAATTGACATCATATTCACCCAATCGAAATGGACTTTGCTTCACGTCTTTTTGGAAATAGCCAGTGTTCTCACTTGAGCTGTTTACTGTTGAAACAGCTTGGGTATATATTTTTGTATATATTTGTACATAATTGCCACACTGTAACTGTACCTAATAGTTGTTTCTGCACTTTTTGTAATGTTAAATATACACTTTTGATATTTCTGACTTCTTTGAGCTTGCCCTGTTTAGTTCTTACAACACTACCTGGAGGTTGGCAACCCTGCATGGGCGGCCGAGCAGGGGAAGGAAAGCAGCTGGAGCATAGCCCCCACCCCTTCAGTTTGGTTCTTTTTCCAACTGTTATCTTCATATGAATTAAAAAAGACTGTTACGCAGGGGGGCTGATGGTGGGGACAGCCGTCTGCATGTGCTCAGAGGCACCTTCGGTTGCATGAACGAGCAGAGTGGAAACCCGAGCTAAGCGAAGGGCTTGGCTCCAGCACAAATGGCAGGCAGGCCCCTGTTCAGCCCTCACCGCCAACCCCCTGCGCTGCAGTCACCAACCAGCCTGCTGCAGACGGCTGCTCAGGCGTCCCACTCCCGGTCCAGCTCTGTCCCGGCTCCGCCTCTTCCAGTCCTCAGCAGAAGGCTCGTAGTTGTCTTCCCTTCTGGAGCGCGCAGCTGGCGACTGCGGAGAAGGCACTGGGAAGGAGCCCGGCGCTTCAGGCACCGCTGGTCCCCAGCCTCCTCAGCCGGGGGAACGAACTCAGGCTAACTCTGTGCTGGGGCGACGGCTCGCGTGCCGACAGAGAGGGCTCTGAGTGCCACCTCTGGCACGCGAGCCATAGGTTCACCACCACTGGACTAGATGGTCTGTATGGCCCCTTCTGACTGTATGATTCTAAAACCTTAAAAGCAACAGACACAAAAATTATCACTATTGAAACAAACAATAATACCACAAGCCATAAAATGAAAAGCCATAAAATGACCCTCTGGCTTGAAGTTAACCATAAAACCAGCTTTAAAAGTCAGTACCCTTCAGTTAAAGGGAGAGCCAGCATGGTGTAGTGGTTAAGAACGGTGGTTTGGAGCAGTGGACTCTGATCTGGAGAACCGGGTTTGATTCCCCACTCCTCCACATGAGTGGTGGAGGCTAATCTGGTGAACTGGATTTGTTTCCCCACTCCTACACATGAAGCCAGCTGGGTGACCTTGGGCTAGTCACACTCTCTCAGCCCCACCTACCTCATAGGGTGTCTGTTGTGGGGAGGGGAAGGGAAGGTGATTATAAGCATGTAAGCCAGTTTGATTCTTCCTTAAGTGGTGGAGAAAGTCGGTATATGAAAACCAACTCTTCTTCTTCTTAAAAGACTTCATAAGTAGAAATGTTTTGATCTGACACCTAAAGGATAATACAGTAAGCACCAGGAGTCTCTCAAGGGGAAGTATACTCCAAAGGTGAGATAACATCACTAACTCTAGTTGCCATCTGCCTCATCTCTGCAGAACGGGACATAAAGAGCAGGGCTTGTGAAGAGCGTCTTAACTGGTAGGTTGAACAGTAGAGCATAGGTTGAAAAGTAGAGATGTGATAATCCACATCTAGAGATAGATGAAGGATTGCAGTCTTGTTCATTCTTCTAGTCTTCCCAATAACCATCCCATTTTATAAATTGTCTGATTGTGAGTTCAGGAATGTCTGCAGACATTCACTATATGCATGGTGACCACACCCGCTGTTACTGCTTCTTCATCCACCCCACAACTTCTTGTGAACAGTGCAACTGCATGTGGGCATGTGTACAAACTCCAACATTTACAAGGTCCAATCACTTAATCTGCACAACTAGAAAATGGCATTGTACAGATTGCACAGGTTGTGTCTGTGCACATAAGCAGATCTTCATTACCAATGCATGTAACTCAGGTATAGGAATGGAGTGTAGGTAGCTGGTATCATCATGATCTCATCTCCTCTTACACTATAAACATTTACAGAGCCATGCATGCTTAACACACCCATCTTTATTTTTTATTCACTTCTAATTGTGTCAGTGGGGAGAAAGGTGAGGTGTAAATAGAGTTGCCAGGCCCCCCTTTTCCACCACTCAGGTATAAAAGAAGGCGAATGGCCACCTTACACGTACCTTCAGCATCTTGGTCTGTCCATATTTTACATTTGGATCCTGCCCTTCTTCCAATGATTCTGTGGAAGCATGACAATTTACACCACGCAGTATTTTGCTTCCTTTATGAATTTGTGTGGTCCTGTTTTGAACTCACAAACTATAGGTCCAATATTAATTTTACTTAGTGCTTTTCAAAAGCAGGATAAATAAGAGTGTGGGCAACAGACCCACTCTTTTGAGGCCTAAACGACATTTTGATTGGCACTGAAAGGACAGGTATCCAAAACTTTTTTTTTAATGTAAATTTCCAGACACTTCTGGAATTAGCCAGTGCCTTTGGCTCCTGTTATGAAGCTGTTCCACTTTACAACTCTGCTGAATGACATAAACCTGAGGAAAGAGTTCATTTTATCGAGGTGCAGTCTCTCAGAACACTTCTAATAAAGAATAGGCTCTCTTTTCCAGGACTTTCTTTTCATTAGGGCAGAAAGCAAAGGCCTTGAAAGTGGTAGAAAAACATGGTGTAATCACTAAGGAACCATTATCCGGTCCCTAGTAACCATTAAGCGTAAGCTTCCCAAAGCCAAGGAGAGTAAATTACTCATTTATTGTTACCCGAGCTGTCTACGAGAGATTGAAATCTGGACTATTAATGATTTTTCATTCTGTTTGGGAGAGACGCAGTAAGAGTTCATGTGCAAGCTCGGATGCTGGCTGTCTACATTTTCTCCAGACGCACAATAAAATAGAGGTAGAGTGTCATCTCTGAAAAACTCTCATCTCTTTCTAAGAGTAGCTCTAAAGGGCTTTGAAAAAAGTACGCTGCTTGTTATTCCAAGGGAACTCAGAAAACATTAGAGTGCTTGCATTTTTCATGTTTGGTAAAAAACGGGGGTGGGGGGAGGGGAGATTTCTTAGCTGGATCAATCAGTCAAAATGTACATTTAATGCATGGATGCTCAAAATTCAAACTTTTATACAGTGCTGCTTTGAGAGTCTTAAAAAGACATTTGGATTTAAATGTTGTTGTCAGAATGGCTGATACCCTGCTGATTAAAGGCTTGCAAGCGAATATTACAAGACATGCTTGTTGGCAATTTGGTTATGTTCCACCCTGCTCCTTCCCCACTGCTACTGTAGCCCTGTTTAGACAATTAAAATCCAGGGATGCTGAACACATGGAGAGGGTATTGAGACAGTGCCTGCCAGCACTGCCCCTAGCCGCCACATATTGAACTCTTCTACTGAGTGACTATATTAACACCAGCTGCACACATTTTTTGCAGACTACAAATCAGACAGAAAGAGCCCAACAACGTGCATACATGCAGCCTCTCAAAAGAAGGGTTGGTCCAGACCTGGGGAAGGGCACTGAGAGCAATCCCACACCCCTTTTATGCCTTGACCCTTTAAAAAATGCTTGTTTTTGAGTAGTTTTTTTGTTTTTATTGATGCTGCTGTTTTATAGTTCTCACTGTACAATGCCATTAGGGTTGGCAACTTCCCAGTGGTGGCTGAAGATCTCCTGGGATTATACCTGATCTCCAGGTGACAGAAATCAGTCCACCTGGAGAAAATGGTTGCTTTGGAAGGTGGACTCTATGGTATAATACCCCATTGAAGTCCCTGGCCTCCCCAAACCCTGCCCTCCTCAGGCTCCACCCCCAAAATCTCCAGGTATTTCCCAAATAGGGTTGCCAGGTCCCTCTTCGCCACTGGCGGGAGGTTTTGGGGATGGAACCTGAGGAGGGCAGGGTTTGAGGAGGGGAGGGACTTCAGTGCCATAGAGTCCAATTGGCAAAGTGGCCATTTGTTCCAGGTGAACTGAACTTTATCAGATGGAGATCAGTTGTAATAGCAGGAGATCTCCAGCTAGTACCTGGAGGTTTGCAACCCTGTTCCCAACCCAGAACTGGCAACCCTAAATGCCATAGAGTCTACCCTCCAAATCAGCCTTTTTCTCCAAGTGAACTGATCTCTATTGGCTGTAGATCAGTTGTAACAGCGGGAGATCTCCGGCTACTACCTGGATGTTGGCAACCCTATCTAGGCCCCACCTGGAGGCTGCCAACTCCAGATGGGGTAGATTAGAGGAGGGCCTCCTGCCTCCCTCCTTGGCACCATTTTTAGCAGCTGAAACTCCCCAGGGCACTATCCCTTGGTTTTACAACAATATTCAATAGTTTAGTGCAGCTTCTCCCTCGATTTCTCTTTGATGCCTCATTAATTTCATCAGCAATTCTCACGTGATAAAAAAATTCCTGAAGCATGTGATATTGTGAGAACAGCACAACAAACAGGTATTTCTGTCTAAGTATAAACTGTTTACATCATAAACTATCTTAAATATCTAGATCAAAATTTTAAATGCGTAAGGACTTAATGAACAACACGTCTATTTTAGTCCCCACCCCACCCCCGAGACCTAGTTCACTCCTTAATGCTTCCGGTGGTTTAAGCAAACTAGCTGAAACTGAAAGCAGTCTCGGTGCATATAAAGCTGCTGAGATGCAATAAGACACAGTTAAGTAGGATAGTAGAATCTACTACTTATGAACTTATAGGCAAACAACGAATTCTTATTTACTTGAGAACACAGGATATTTTTTTAAGATATTGCAAGATCAAGGCAGCTGCAAATGCAGCAAATGCAGTGGAATAGAGGAGGTCAGTTATTATTGTAGGATAAAATGCCTGCTTTCTTCTTGTTATTTGTACTGTATGTTTGTGGAATGAGCCAAGCAGGATAGGAGCCACACATGAACACACATGAATTTGCCTTATACTGAAGTAGATCCTTGGTCCATCAAAGTCAGTGTTGTCTACGCAGACAGGCAGTGGCTCTCCAGGGTCTCAGGCAGAGGTCTTCCACATCAATTACTGACTGGTCTATTTTAACTGAAGATGCCGGGGCTGAACCTGGGACCTTCTGCATGCAAAGCAGAGGCTCTTCCACTGAATCACAGCCCTCCCTTCCACTGAATCACAGCCAGTTTTTGAACAGGTTGTTCATCTGTTTGTTGACCCATTCATGGCTGTTCAGCAGGTTGCTTCCACAGTTTCCTCCTAACAGTACACTACAGTCTTTCGTACATGTGAGTTTGATGGGATTCGACTTCCCCTTGTCCTTGCTGCAGCAATACTCTGCTTGGCAGCCAACTGGTTAAAGGCATAGTTAGAATGACTCTGACTTCGAAGGAACAGATGACAAGATGACATTAAAAATGAACCTCCTGAGCAGATAGAAAACATAAACAGCAAGGAATCTATGATAACACAAAAATAATATGCCTTGGTGAAAAAAAAAGGAAAGTTGTTTATGTTCTTCAATGAACATTGCATGAAAGTAACATTAGAGAAGGGACTCATTTGGAGAAGAGAATATAAAATAACCAGAAAATCATTTCACTGAACTTCATCAAGGATCAAAATGCTGAGCAAGGTGAAACAGTTCAAAAGAGCAGTGAAAGAAGTAACATCAGAAGCAAAGGAGCATTGTCAGAATAAACTAGTTGACAGTTTGTAACATAAGAACATTGAGAAGAGCTCTGCTGAATCAGACCAATGGTTCATCTAGTCCAACATCCTGTCTCACACGGTGGCCAACCAGTTCCTCTGGAATTCCAGCAACAGGGCATAGAGGCCAAGGCCTTCCCTTAATGTTGCTTCCTGGCACTGGTAATCAGAGGTTGTCTGCCTCAGAACATGCAGGTTCCTTTAGTCACTAGGACTAGTAGCCACTGATAGACCTATCCTCCATAAATCTGTATAATCTCCTTTTAAAGATGTCTATGCTTGTGGCTATCACTACATCCATCCTCTGGCAGAGAATTCACAGGATGTCATACTCCACCAAAAGTAATGTTTTCCATGCCTTATTTTTCTTGCATTTAAGCTGTTTCCCTCAGTTTGGAAGCCAATTTGCATGGACATCATACTATGCACCCCAGATACAAAGGGAGCCCCCCGACTTTGTGGTGCTAGCCTGCTAGTTGGCTCTTTCCACCAGTCCTCGGCAACACTGAACTTCTGAACCAGAAAACCGTTGGACAGCTTGGCTTGCAAATGCCTGGAGGATAAGAGTGACCCCTTTGCTGGCCCATAAAAGTCTCAAAGTTCACCAAAGTTCACCAAAATTTGGTATCTGTCTCAGGAGAGTCCCTTGCAGCTATGCTGCAAATTTGGGGAATCTATCTCCAAAAATGCCCCCACAGGAGCTTCAAAAAAATCCCGATAGACCAGGCTTGTCCAAACTGAGGCCCCCAGGCTACATGCGGCCCAGGCCAGCTATGAATGTGGCCCAACACAAAATCGTAAACTTACTTAAAACATTATGAATCAGCTATCGTTAGTGTCAGTGTATTTTATGTGCTGCCCAAGACAATTCTCTTCTTCCAATGTGGCCCAGGGAAGCCAAAAGATTGGACACCCCTGCCGTAGACTATAACGGACCCAATTTTTTTTTTGGTAAACCTGGAAATAAGCTGAATACCCATATTTACTGGTATGGGTACTTAGCTTATTCTGGGTTTATTGGAAAAAATCAGGCCCAACAAACCTGAACCTGAAATTTACTGAATTGTTTTTGCACAACCTTAATTCTGAATTTACTGCCCATCAGCTTTATTGGATTCCATTGAGTTCTAGTGTTTTGGGAGAGGTAGAAAAAGTTATTTTTGTCAACTAACAGCCCATTCCTGAGCCTCCAGGATGAAAGTCCTTAGGAGGCCAGGAGGGGGTTGCGCCGGCGTTCGTGCCCCCTGCACTGGCGCCCATGCCACTTATGCTGTGTAGGGTGGCACGGATACCGGTGGGGGGGCTTGGATGCCATTCTCCTGGTGCTGCCACAGCAGCGCTGCCCAAGGTTGTTGGCTGGGCCTTCTGCCAGCGTCTCACCAGTGCAAAGCCCTGTGCCAGTGTGCCAGGGAGCGGAGCTGCCAGTAGGCAGCTTCCCTTTTGCCCTGGTACGCTGATGGTGAGAACAGTGTTGCTGTGCCAGCTTTTTGCTGGTGCAGCCTCACTGTTCTCAATGGGGCAAAATGCCCCATTTAAAAATAAAAAATCCTTTGAAAGGCTTTTTAAAGTCTTTTGGCGGCCAGGGAACGTCTTTAGAGGCGCTGCAGCAGCGCTTCAGCCACACTGTCCCCAAAGGGCTGCCTGTCCACCTCATGCATAATGTTATAATCTTCTATTATGTCCCCCCTTAGCCATCTCTTTTCTAAACGAAAAGTCCCAGACTCTTCAGACTTTCCTCATAGGGAAGGTGCTCCAACCCCCTAATCATCTTGGTTGCTGTCTTGTGTACTTTGTCCAGCTTTGCAACATCCTTTTTGAGGTATGGTGACCAGAACGGCACACATTATTCCAAATGAGGGTGCACCATAGATCTGTACAGGGGCATTATAATATTGGTCATTTTAATTTCAACCCCTTTCCGAATAATCCCGAAGATAGAGTTTGCCTTTTTCACCACCGCAGCACACTGGGCTGACATTTTCATTGAGCTATCTACTATGGCCCAAAAATCTTTCCTCCTCTCAGTCTCAGTAAATTCAGACCCCATTAGCCTATACTTGAAGTTTGGATTTTTTTTTTTTTGTTTGTTACAATGTGCATCACCTTATCTGGTAAGAGAAAGGCATCTACCAAGAATATTTGAAAGACTTACCCTATGTGGAATATAAAATAGCAACTTGATAAAATGAACACATATGACCAGAGTGGTGAAGTAGTTAGTGTGCTAAGCCGGGAAGATGGGTTAGATGCCCACTTGACCATAGAGCTCACTTGGTGACTTGGACCCATCTCTCTCTCTCAGCCTGACCTCCCTTGCGAGGTTGTTCTGATGCTAAAATGAGGGAAGGGAGCAGGGCAGGTAACAACAGAGCTGTAACAATAAAATAGTAAAACCACAATACATGTATGATTAAAACCAAATAAAACCACACAATTATTATTAACTAATATAACCAGATTGCATATATTCAAGTGTAATCGCCACTGAAAGGCCCCATAGAGCAGTTGGTGCCACTGCGTATTTGATAAAAATAGAACATGGCGGGGGGATAAAGAAACCAGCATAGATGACAACCTGTGGCTACCCTCACTTGTAGGCCTGGTAGAATAACTCTGTCTTACAGGCCCTGCAGAACTCTCTGAGGTCCCTCAGGGCCCTGATGTTACTGGGAAGGGAGCTCCATCAGGCCGGGGCCAGGGCCAAAAAATCCCTGGCTCTTTTTGAGGACAGGAAGAAAAGGTTGATACCAGGTTGATACTTGCATAGACATTCTGTATGGGAGACCAATATAGCCCAGTGTAGAACTACTTGCAGGCACTCCAACTAGAGGGATTTATAATTTGAAATTTATTTAACACCCTACATGCATGTCTGGGTTGGTATATAGTTGTCTGCATTTGTTGAGATATTTGTAAATACTTGTGTATGGGTTGTATGGGTTTTATTTGACCACTGATGAAGCCCTTATGGTCAAAACACGTCTGGTTTAGGTCTGTCAACCTTATAATATGCCATTGTGCCATGTTTTATCATTTTTAATGTTTTTACTCCTGATATTTCTCTGTTATTATTTTATGTTTTCCACCCAACCTTGGGTACCCAGACCTTGTTGAGGACAGCAACACACTCCTTGGGTCAGGGACCACCAGCAAGTTGTTATTAGATGAGTGTAATACTCTTTGGGGGGTACACCAGGAGAGGTGGTCTCGAAGGTATGAGGGTCCCAGTCTATGTAAGGTTTTAAAAACATCAAAATCACTATGCATAAAATGTAAAATTATCCCCCTTTGTTTCCCCTTTCTTCTCCTACTCCCTCTTTCAATTTTGTATCCAAAAAAATCAATAAAAATTATTTTAAAAAAACATCAAAATCAGGTCAAAATGTGATATAGTCTATGCTACACAGAAGAAGATTTATTAATTGGGACTTTAACGTTGGCCTGGAAACTAATTGGCAATGGGGTTCACATGAATACTATGGGAGTGACCCCCCTCAACATTTTGCATTACTTATATGTTGAAAGTAACATTTTGAACCAGCTGCAATTTCTGAAGACTGTTCAAATGTAGCTCCACCTAGTGCATGTTACATAATCTAGTGTGAGCATTACTAGGGGATGAGTAAATGATGCGCAGTTCTTCCTATCCAGGTTACATGATTGTGTAACTTTTGCAATATTGTCCTTGTTCTTAACAGGCAGCTTATAGAAATGGATTGCGATATAGCCTCCTCCCTACTACCTCCTCCATACTACATGCCTCTGAAACAATGGGTAAAATCCATACCCCATAGAAATCAGTAGTTTATATCTTTTAAAATCCATCCTCTTTGCTTACTGTTCATTAAATATATATATATACCTCACCTTTCCATAAAAAATATGTTTGAGGAACTCTCTGCACTGCCTGGCAAACACAGTCAAATGTTGACTAGCTCCATGTGGCATCAATTGAGTTTGTGTGGGTTTCTGAACATTCCAGAGTACTTGAAACAGTATTGCTACATCTTCAGAAACATATGTGTTTCTTTCCAAAAGGAAACATTTCAAGTGCACTATCTAGATCAGGTTTCCATTTTTATTGACCTAAAAAGAGAAGTCAAAATGGAATGAATGTCACATTTTTGGACATGGAGGGAATTTATCCCTTCAGATATTTAGGACAACATCAAGGAATGCATTTTCTCTGTAAATTGTGTTTTGACCTCTGGGCTTAACATTCCCTTTCCCAGTCTGAAGAAGTTATGTGATGAAACCATCACTATAGAAATCAGCAGCAAAAGGTTACTGAGGTCAACTTGAAGAACTGCTGGTTGTTCAGAGAATGCGTTTACTGTATCCAGGAAACTGTAATTTTGAATTTATTATTTAAAGGGTGTAGGTGGCACCTGAAATTTATATAATTGTGGTTGGTTAGACAGCCCAAATTTAATATCAGCCAGCCAGAAGCAGTTTCTTAGGCAATCATATGTAACATTCTCCAGAGAGGTGAAAGGTCCTGGGAAGTTGTGACTCACTGAACCTATTATTTTTATTTTTTTATTAATTTAAAAACATTTATTAGTTGTCTTTCTTCCTTAAAGAGCTCAAGGTGGCTTACAATATAAATAAAATACACAAAACTAAAACTTGATATCGCAGTTTGTGTGTGTGTGTAAAGTGCAGTCGTCGCAGCTGACTTATGGCGACCCCTTATGGGGTTTTCAAGCCAAGAGACTAACAGAGGAGGTTTGCCAGTGCCTTCCTCTGTATAGCAACCCTGGACTTCCTTGGTGGTCTCCCATCCAAATACTAACCAGGGCTGACCCTGCTTAGCTTCTGAGATCTGATGATATCAGGCTAGCCGGGGCCATAACACAGTTTAGGACTGCCTTAATCAAATGTGGTCCTAAATAAAACCATCTTCAACTTCCTCCTAAAGATTGAAAGACACACCTCACTGGGGAGGCTGTTCCATAATTGTGGGGCTGCCACTGAAAAGGCTCTGTCTTTCATGTACCCACCAAACAATCTTATTTGATTGATGGGACAGTCAGGAGGGCCTCTCATTGTGATCTTAATTGTCAGGCAGGAACATATGGAAGAAGACCATCCTTTAAATACCCTGGTCCCAAGCCATGTAGGGTTTTAAAAATCAAAAGTAACACCTTGAATTGGGCTTAGGATGGGATAGGTAGCTAGTATAATTGCTGTAGCATTGGGGTCTCATGCTACCGATAGCTGGTCCTGACCAGCAGTCTAGCTGTAGCATTCTGCATTAGCTGCAGCTTCCGAACACTCTTCAAAGGTATCCCCAAGTAGAGTGCATCGCAATGGGCCAGTCTAGATGTAATTAAGGCAAGGACCTTTGTGGCTAAATCTCACTGACCCAGGAATGGATGCAGCTGATGCACCAGCCAAAGCTAAGCAAAAGCACTGTGGACCAGTGCGGCCACCTGCTTTTCTAAGGTAACTGCTGTGTTGAGTAGCACTCCCAAGTAGCACATCTGGTTTTCAAGGGGAGTCTAATCCCATTCAAGGCAGGAGAGATCTGAAGTCCCTGGTCTGTCTTTCTGCCAACCCAGAGAACCTCTGTCATGTCAGGATTAAGTTTCAGCTTGTATACCCTCATCCAGCCCATTACTGATTCCAAGCACAGATTCAGAACATCAACAACATCCTCAGAATCAGGGGGGAAAGGGTAGAGCTGGGTATCATCCATGTATTGGTATTATGAACTTTTTAACCTAAAGGCCCATGTTTTGAAGAAGGTTAAATAGAAATAGCAAAGAAGGACAAAACACAGAATTGCTGTTATTGTTCTCTGCTTCCTACTCTGAAAGAGTAGTGTTTTTCCATCACCCATGAAATATGGGAGAACTTAATTACGGAGCACAAACTTCAGCTCCATCTGAGCTTTTAACAGTTAGGTGAAACATGATGGAAACAAATGAGCCTTTTCTTTGGTGCCATCTAAAATGATGTAATAATCAAAGAGGAATGATCAATAGACAACCACCCTCCCTGGCCCAGCATCTAAACGGATGTCAGAAACAATTAACTTTCCTATTCTATTATTTTCCCCCAAACAAGTAAAGTCCTTTGTTAGGAAGTTCCATCATTATGAAGCAATTTATGGAAAAGTTTTGGAAACCATTTATTTATTTAAACATTTTTAAATGGCTTTTCTCCCTAAACGAACCCAAAGCAGCTTATAAAATGGAGTAAACAAAATTACAAAGAACAAGCAGAACAAGAACAACCAAGAAAAGAAACAAATGTTGACTGGTCCAGGTCTGCCAAACTGTCTCTCGCAAGTCTCAAGCTGTGACCCACTGTCTAAGAGCCAAGAACTCGCATCCCTGGGTCCCTGCTAAAAACCTGCAGAAAGGGGAGGGGGAATCAGCCCAGATAGACCTCAGATGCTGTTAGCAAGTGAGCAGGATCTTCCTCATTTCCCCTCTCTGCTTTTTGTGAAAGGTGGATGACTACCCTGTAGCTACAATAGCTGCTAACTATTTCTGTAACACAGCATTTAACATGATGCTTTCCTTCCTATTTGTACAAAAAGTTTACGAAGTGATGGGGGAAAACATTTTAAAATAATGTCAGTAATTGACAATCTATCATCCTCATGAATTGGTGTTTAAGTCTGCTGTCTTCTCTCTCCATCACTGCCTGAGCTATGGGACCTGGGGTTAGATCCAGTCTAATGTTTCCACAGATTGCAAGGACTTATGCCCTTGGAGCATGACTTCCATGTCCCCCCCCACCTCCTGTGGCAGTCTGAAATCACCACAATAAGATTTCAGACATTAGTTCATCCAGATGTGCATAATTTTAGCAGTGATCCTGCTGTGGAATACACTCACCATATTTCTTTAAATATATATATACTAATTCAATTATATATTAAATGCCTATTATAATCAAACAACAGAATATAACATGGGGAATAGGGGCAAAATGGGTATTTAAAGACAATTATACTATTTGTTTTACAATTTAACAAAATGTTATTACAGTTCTAATAAGGGTATGAGCATTATTTATGTTAAATGACATCTTTCTGTAGATTCTTGACATTTGATGGAGGATGGAGAGTTGCTGAATGTGAGGTAACAAAAATAGATAAAGAAATCATCAGCTTATTTTTTTTACTAATCTAATTTTCAGAGTTAATTTTTCTAATAGAGCTATTTTCCAAAGACATTCATACCACATGCTCACTAATCTTCTTTCTTGGATTTAGCTCACTGAAATACATCCTTCTTGTCTACAGCTGAAGGCACTGTGAACAGCACTGATTAGCTGGTTCTTGTGACATCCACAACGTTACCCCTCCTACTTCACTGGAGCAGTTTTTCGAGCAGAAAAAGAACCCAACTTTATGCTGAACATATTTTTGCTCAGTTGAAAATGCCAAGGGCACAAAAATATTTTTTTTTTGGGGGGGGGGAGTAAATTAAGGTGTGATTAGATCCCAAGTTCCTACAGGTCCCAGGTAAATATTTCATCCTGGTCTCCATTCATACCTAACCCAAACATCATATGCAAAGATATCACTTGGCCAGTTGTTACCATGAATAAGATAACTGATTGTCGGGTTTTTTTAAAAACCCAAAGGAGGCAGGACCTACTTGTAAAGAACAGATTTACTTATTTCTGATTTACACAGAACATTTTATAATAGACTGGGGGGGATCCAAATGACAACCAACTAGCACAAGTCATTCTGCATGGGAGCTTCCCTCTTCTCAAACTAATAAGACACATGGAAAGAATATGTGCAGAAAAACAGCTATATTGCAAAGTGTGGCAACATACCCAATATTGTTCCATCAGCTAACATGGTTAGTACCACTAGGAATCAGCCTCTGAATTTTTGGGGCCAGCCTCAATCCCCCCTCCCCCAGTAAAGTAGCAGAACCTTGTTAAGGAGCTGTCAACCAGGTGCCTGTTTTGTAGCCCAAACTATGGAACAAGTAGCACTCTCAGGGATATACATTTGTGCATAGGTAGATATCCTATTGCACAATTAACTGGGAATAAGCCCCACTGAATAAAGTGAGATTTACTGCTGAATAAACATGCACAGGATAATACCACAACTTTGTATCACTACAAAATGGGTACTTGCAATCCTGAAGCTGAACAGCAGAGGAAAGGGAAGTGAAGTTGGATTCACCTTTACTTGCCCTTGAAGAGTGGCGAAAATAAAATAGGACCAGGGGACAACCTGGTGGCAAGAAAAAATGTTGGTGTCACATCAGCAGCTAGAGTTATATGCATGCCTCTTAGTCTTGCCAAATTTCCATGTCATCCATTGGAGGGCCACATCTATGCATTCATGCACTTGTATTCCCCCTACTTCCTCCTTTTCCTCCTCTTCTTTTTGATGTGCAGGCATCATGCCTGCCTCACTCTTACATATGAGAGCAAAATAAGATATACGACATAGGCAGCCACATCTGCATCCCTAATAATGGGGTTGCTAAATTTATAACTGCTCACCAACAGGGTCTGGCCATGCTCCACAGATCCCCCCAGTGTCACCAGGTCCCCTGGAATTGTGACACCTGGTACACCTCTCTTGATTGTCCTGTACATGGTTTGGAGCAAACCCACATGTCATTTAAGGAGTAAAGTCATATGTAAGTTTGGCTCGCTGTATCAGAAAAAGAACATAGAGACTCCTGTTTACAGGGTGAGTTACAAGCCAAAGCAAATGGAGTTCTTTTTTGGAAGAAATCATGATGGGGAGTAGAAAATGGAATCTCTACTATTGTCACAAAGGATTAGGGTGTTATCCCCCCCCCCAGTTTGTAATAGCATAGCATCTTTTAACAGTTAACTTGAGAATACACCATGTTTTTTATTCAGCAGTAACACCGCTAAATGCTTTAAACAGAGACTATCTGAAGCCAATGGGAAATGAAAATGATCTTGAGATTTGGTCTGGCTCAAATGGCTGTCTGTTTCTGCCTAACCACTGTAAACGGAGAAGATTATTCCTTGGCTTGTTCAGATGACAAGGCTCTTCCCATTCTCCAGCTCAATTTTCGCAACATTAAAAAAAAAATACCCGGAAAGTTTCTTTTAGAAGACATGAACTTTGCACATTAACGCAAACAAAAAAGGCCTCTGCTTTCTCTTCTCTTCTCTTCTCTTCTCTTCTCTTCTCTTCTCTTCTCTTCTCTTCTCTTCTTTCTTTCTTTCTAACAGATACATATGTATTCTAGCATCTTTAGATTATGCTCTGATTGGGAATAAATAGTCTTTTAAAGCCAAATCACTGTATTCCAGTGAAACAGAGCATAGGCTATCTATGGGTTTACGTTTACAGAGATTACCTTTTCTCACCTTCATTGCCCCCACAGGTTGTGCTGGAAAAGATTGCTTTGGACACGAACAGCCAAAGACATTGAAAATGACAACGAAGGATTCAGGTTAACGAAGGATTCAGGTTATATAATGGTCTCCCTGGCCTCTATATGGAGCATTAAAGGTGTTTGTAGTTATTATTTGTATAGGTCTGGCCAAAGTATGGCCATTTTATAACTGCCTTGTATTTTGTATTGGATGTCCTGT
The DNA here is from genome assembly GCF_029931775.1 of Euleptes europaea. Lineage (NCBI taxonomy): Eukaryota > Metazoa > Chordata > Lepidosauria > Squamata > Sphaerodactylidae > Euleptes > Euleptes europaea. The sequence goes on from NC_079317.1 coordinate 42,134,129, forward strand.
ATTTTGTATTGGATGTCCCATTTTTGTACTTCATGTTTTAGCTACTATGCCAATAAAAAAGGCTATGAATGAATGAAAATGACAAAATGTTTTGTGCATTTCAGTTTACATGAAAATGCTCCTGAAATGAAACTAGTCTCACTCCAGAAATTTCCTTTGAGTGATTTTCTCCCTGTGAATTGATGGCTGCCGAAGAAGCCAGTTTTGTTAAACCACATCTCTTCTTGAAAACAGTTAGCATGAACTTCACAAGTATGTTCAGTACACAGCTGCATGCATATCCTATATTAGATTCTTGTTGCCATTTTAGATCATGTCAACAAGTATAATTTTAAATACAAGAAATGTACTCATTGGAATTTTCATAATAAGAATTCTTAAGATCTAAATGGCAAAAAAGGAATTTTGGGCAGCAGTGTAATTAAAAGCAGTGGAGCTGCCGGCTTAAACAAAGTAATTCAAAACAGTATTTTTTAAAAAGAAAAGTGGTTACAACTATCATGGGCTGCCTATATGCATTGCTCTTCTGTTTCCAGTAGATGGCAGATACAGTTCTTCAAACTTCGAACAAACACCCATACTCTATCATAAATTTTATGAACTGTTGCCATTTTTCTAAATGAGTCCTTTTATATATTATATACAACAATGTAAAATGTAATATAAAGGAAGTTTGAATAAAGGTTAGCACTGCTAGAAAAAGTAAGTCAATAGAAAAAAAAGCAACAAAAAACCATCTAGCCCCTTGAACAAAACCCATTGAAGGAATGCAGTACAGTCCTTTGCATGCTTACTCAAAAGTATATTCACTGAGTTCAGTGAGATTTACTCCCAGGTAAGTGTGCATTGGAAAGAAGCCTACCAGAGTAGATCTATTGGTGGCTTGTGCTCATTGGGCAAGGATACATTGCTCTTGAATCCCCAGCACCAGCAGGTCACAGAAATAAATAGGGTTGCCAAGTCCTTTTTTTGCCACCAGTGGGAGATAAACGACGCAGGCTGATGCACAGTTAGAAAACTGTTTAAGAGTGTACACAAAT